>NW_021604670.1:8460598-8534633 GCF_004785775.1 Grammomys surdaster | reverse complement strand
TCTCTCTCTCTCTCTCTCTCTCTCTCTCTCTCTCTCTCTCTCTCTCTCTCTCTCTCTTTCATCTGGGAAAGATCTCAGAGCCATAACAAAGGAGCCACTTAATGCTTCTCACATACCTCAGAACATGGCCACTTATAACTCACAGAGATCCTGGGTCCTGTCCTCCGGCAGTACTCGTGAAAAAGAATACAAAGGCTTTGGGAATGACCACCAGTGTTTGCCAAAGTTCCCAAGGAGAAATCCAAAAAGAAAGCTGCAAGCCTTTTGTCAAGGCCACCATGGTTCCTTAGACTAGTCACCAAAGCCGATATTTAAATCACTGTATCCATTGTCTTTTCTTGTACCAAGCCAAGCACCCCCCCACACACACACACACTAAGAAACTTCAAGAACATATCATGTAAAAGTACACCTTTAGACACCCCACTTCAAGGTGCTGACAAGCTGCCATGGTACAAGCAGCGCTCCAAGTATAACAAATGGTCCAGTTAGCAAGAATATCCTGTCTAGGATATTAAAGAAGAAAGGGATATTATAGCATCACGCTTCCTGGCAGCTCAGCGGAGATTAAAGGCACTAATCCTTGTAATCGGGTCCCGTTACCAGCCATTCTGACTAGACCCATTTATTGGTCCTTCCAGGGGAGAACACTGTGTTGCTGTTAAGAAATGCCACAGGGGGATAAAGCAGACACAGGTTAGTTTGCATCCCCTTCGTAGACACAAATAATACCCAGGAGTTCGGCATGGAGCCTGGACAAGTGGCTGGTGGACAGCAGTAAAGTTCTAGACTGTACTTCACTGCAGAGTGTGTTTTCTGCCATTTCTCAGACAACACTCTATGTAGAGTGTGCTGGCAGGTTATTACAACAGATGAAGGGGAGAACATTTCCAAAACATGACGGAACTTTCCAACAACAGATAGCTAACTCAGCTAGCTCTTGTAGCTTCTAGAGGCCCCCTTCCTTGAAACAGCTTTGGTGCTGCAATGACCACAAAAAAGGATTAGATATGATCATATTTAACAATCTAATGGCTTAGAAATCATAGCAAGGGGTTGGAAATTTAGCTCAGTGGTAGAGCACTTGCCTAGCAAACCTGGGTTTGGTCCTCAGCTCTGGAGGGGGGAAAAGGCAACTAAAAATCAAGCAAGGTACAACAGATGTCCTCTAAAGAGACAGTCTAGCATAACAACAGGTTGTGAAGTGTGTTTGTTGAGAAAGGAGTTCCTGACATTGAAGGTGTCTCCATGTAGATCTCCACTCTGAGACTGCTAGATTAGTGACTGGCCCAGCAACAAGCTGCAGGGTCCAGCGACTATAGGCACTTTTTTTTTCTTTTGAGTGTGTCTGTTTATGAGGTGAGTGTATTTGTGCATGCATGTATACATGTGTGGGTTTATATTAGGATGGGTGGATTCCTTAATCAATCCTTTGCCATTATACATGGAGGTAGTCTCTCCCTAAGCCTGGAGCCAAATAATTTGACAAGAGCAGCAGCCAGATTGCTCTGAAGATCCTCTGTCTCTACTTCCTAAGCTCTGGAATTACACACAGGCTGCCACACACACACCCTGTCATTTACTTGAGTATTAGGGATGCCAACTCTAGTTCTTAAGCTACACAAGCATCTTACCCACTGAGCTATCTCTCTAGATTTCTTAGTCTGAGACCCATTTTTCTCTTTTATATTATGGAGTTGAGGTTAGTACATGGCCTGTTGAGATCATTGTGGAAAATAAGTGTTTACATCTCTGTAATGTTTGGCTTATAGTAAATGCTTAGTTAGTATTAGTTTTAATGATGTCAGTGGCCTATTTCTGCACAGCTCGTTACACTCCTGGTGTCAAGGTATTCTGAACATCGGGATTAGGCTAGAATGTCTGGTACCTTTCCAAGTATGTGTTGGCACATCGAGGGGCTAATGAGAGTCTCTAAAACATAGCATCCATCCCTTGAGAGAGAAAGGAGACTGGCTCTCTGGTACCTTGCTCACTTTCTTCATTCCATATTCTTATTCACAATGTCAAAGGCAGTCATGGAAGGGCTGGTTGTCACTCCAGATATCTCTATAGTGTCCTTTTCTGCTCTGAGGTCCACAGTTCCAAATCCCTGAACTGTGGCAACAGCAATAACCCATTGTCAAGCTCACAATGCAGGTCTTTTCAAGGATGATCCTGAGGAATGTTTGCTACTAAACAGACCAGAGAAGGATTTCCATATAATCCTCTTCTCCTTGAGAGTATTGAGAAGTACTGTAAAGAGTAGTATAAACCCCTTTCCATTGCTATCCTGAACATTTCCATTTCTCCCATGAAGCCTAATCTGATCTCACCAGAGAAATATCCCTTCCAGGGTATAACTAATCTTGCCCTCACTGAGAATCAGCCTGACTTTATGGGTCACAAGGCAAGGAATAATACAGGAAACAGGAAAATTTCAATCAGTTCCTGGAGAAGTAAGAAATAGCTCTGTGAGCACTCTGACCCCGGCTTCTTTCCCTTTCCCTCTATCCCCTCCTCCCCCTGCCATACATCTGGTCTCTCCTCTGCATCTCTTAGCTGATGACATCATACCACAGAAGTGTCTGTATACACATACAGGGCTGTAACTGTTGCCTTTAGGAACATAAGCTCCAGGTCTCAACAAGGTAGTCATGGGGGTGCGCACTCCTCTGTTTACATAAGCAGTGTTCTTTCTGCATCACACAAAATTCCCTTGCCCCTCTTATTTTTCTCAAAAACAGCATTTTGCTCCCACTGGGGACTAAAGGGAAGATGCCCCAACTAAATACTATATGGAAATAATTCAATTCAGGAGGAAAGAACCCTCATAGTCATAATTTATAAGAACCCGTTTTCCCCTATGCTTCTGAGAGAGAAATAACTACATTTTTTTTTCTTCAACTCCTTTTCAGGGGCTTTTCAATAACAAAAAATTGATGTAAAAATTTGAGTTCAGGGTTCAAAGGCCTAGCTGGCATGGGCAGACATCATGATGCGCTTGCTCTCCCTAGTGGTGCTACAATGGAAACTCTTCTGCCTCTCACCTGCATCTTTTCTCAAGGTGTGCCTGGAGATACTGGCAGCCTCTCTCTGTGGAGTAAGGCCTTTTATCATCAAGATGATACAAGGTGGTTGTAAGCTCCCTGATGTGGGCTCTGGGAACTGTATGTCTCTTCCTGGGGTGACAAGGCTTCAATATCCAAGTTGGAATTTCCTCCTATTAACTCAACTCTTCCTGAGCAATTAAGCCAAATAGTAGGTGCACAGGTTACTCCTTGGGGAGATCAGCTCCCCTAGTTGTAAGTTGTCTGTTTGGGACAATTTTACATTGTCTGAGGACAAAATATAGCTCCTGCTCTGGGAAATCATTAGACTAAAAGTCTAGGTCTTTGGCTTTTCTTGGCGTTGGCCCCAGTTTCCAGTATTTGACATTCTAAACATTACTTGCATGCTTGCTGCAGAGTCCTGTGGGCAAACCAGGCTGGGTGGTATAAGAGATGAAGCTTCTGCTGCCTAGAAGCCTGGGAGTCAACACACCAAACCTTCAGTCCTCTAGCTCCCTCAGAGCCTGTCTTCTTGTGGAGCCTCTTCAGAAGGCCACCTAGGAGCTCTTGCCACAGACTGTAAACTCCTTACCTGTCAACTTCAAGGAAACTTCTGGGGAGCCCAGGTTGTTCCTAGATTATAGAATCTGGCTACCAAGAATGAGCACCCATCACATGACTATACATAATCTCCCTGATGCTCACAGACAAAATATAAGAATAAATGGTGGAAGGACAGAGGCCTACCCTTTGGTCTATTTTCTCTCCTGCTTCTGATGTCACCACTTTGTGTTCTCTTGTTTTGAGAAGACAGCCTTTGTCTGGGTCACCCTTCTGACACTGTAACAGCACACTCAAGACACCAACTCATAAAAAGTTCCTACTGACTCATGGTGTTGAAGGCATCAGTCAATTATCAGCTGGCTTGTTCCTTTGACTCAGTAGTTACATAATAGATCACCAGATAGGTATGTAGAAGAGGAAAACCATACACCACAGGGCCAGGAAGCACAAAAGTAAAAGGAGGCCTGGGATCCTATTACCTGTCGTCAAAGGTATTCTTCCCACAGACCATCTACAAGGCCCCATTTCTTAGAAGCTCTACCAACCAGAAGATTGTGCCTAGGACTTGTGAGGACAAAATCCAAATGAAAGAGGCTGGAAAGATGGCTCAATGTTTAAGCTTGTATGCTGCTTTCACGGAGGATATGAGTTAGGTTCCCAGAGCCCATATCAGGGAGCTCACAACCACCTGTCACCCAAATTCCAACAGATTTGATGCCTCTGGCCTCCCTCTGTAGGCACCTGCATTAACATGCTTATCCCCACACACAGATGAACATGCATGTGTATAATCTTTTTTTATCAAAATCATAGCAGCTTTAAAAATAGAAGCCTGTTTCTTAGCAGTTTTTATGTGTCTGAGTCAAAGATGTATCTTGATGTTTTATGTCTTTGAGCTTTAGTTTTAGCATAACATCTATATTTTTTTAAAGTGTATGTATCAAAAAGATGCCAAGTGAACACTCCACAGCCCCATTTCCAGGTGAAGAACTGGCATTGGCGAAGACCCAGCCTCTGTTTCCCTCTCTGTGTCACAGATGCCCTGTGTTCATTCCATGCCCCAAAGGAACGACTCCTCCTCCTGCCTGTTAACAACATAAACTAATGCTGCTTGGTTTTCTGTTCTGTTTTTTAAATTAAAATATAGTTTCATAACTTCCCTTTCCCTGTCCTCCCTCCAGTCCTTCCTATGTGCCTCTCCCACCTTCCACTACCCTGCTACTCTCTCTCAAATTAAAGGTCTCCATAAATAGAGCCTGCTCCATCCATACAACATTGCTTATATGCGTAAGACTCCTGGGCTGCCCAGTTAATATTGAATAGCAGTTTGGGTAATCTTCCCTGGAGAAGACTGTTTCTCCTGCTTCAGCATTCCCTAGTTACCTGTAGTTCTTTCTCTAGAGTTGAAGCCCCATCAAGTTCTGTTTTCCACGTTAGCATGTGTGTTGGTGTGGTACTTGCGCTGGTCTTGTTAAGCAACCATGTTGGTGAAACTTTACAAATGCATTATGCCACCAGTTTTTATATATCACTTACAGACATGAAATCAGGTGGGATATATTCCTATATCTTGGCTTTTTTTTTAACTTAGCACTATGTTTGTCTCACTTAGTTGTAGGATTTTCATTTTTATGAAGTATATATTTAGTTTTTCTACTTCATGATGTTTTCTCCAAAGAACTTGAACATTCTTGTAAATTGGCAAGTGTCCTTTACCAGCTGCCACCGTTTCCTCCCCCATTTAACTGGCCTCCCCTTTCCAACCTCATCTCTAGAAGCCTTAAAAAGCAAAAGCTCTAGAGACAGTGAGAAGTCCAAGGTGATATTTGGTTTGGCTGAAGTACGTTAGAAGACGCCCAGACAGATGCTTCCTGCAGAGTGGGCTGGCCTGGCCAGAGCCTCTAAATGTCCTGGGTTCACCTGAAGGTTTGTTTGATATGCATATTTTTGTCTTCCTAGGTGTACCTGAAGCTGAAGTCACTTGGTTCAGAAATAAAAGCAAATTGAGTTCCTCCCAGCATCTGCATGAGGGCTCCTTGCTGCTCACCAATGTGTCCTTCTCTGACCAAGGCCTGTATTCCTGCAGGGCAGCCAATCTTCACGGAGAACAGACAGAGAGTACACAACTCCTGATTCTAGGTAAAAAGCTTCTTAAAAATCACACCCTCAGTCTTTAATCCCGGCACTTGGGAGGCAGAGGCAGGTGGATTTCTGAGTTCGAAGCCAGTCTGGTCTACAGAGTGAGTTCCAAGACAGCCAGGGCTATACAGAGAAACCCTGTCTCGAAAAAAAAAAAAAAATCACACCTTCAGTTGGACCATGGGTGGTGACTAACCACACTCTACCTCCCTTTTCCCTTACTGAATTAAGACTGTAAAATAGAGGCAGTGTCCTTTTATCCATTCATCCTGCAATCAGCCTTTCCAACAGAAATAGCGTGTGGAGTCAGCCAAAGCTGAGTGTAAGAACTGGCTCTACCTCCTGTTACTTAACCTTTGTCGCATTGGACAAGTTATTCACCTTCTTAAATCTTAGACGCTGTTCTCTATGGGAAACTTGACAATTGGGGATTTCCCATACTGCTAGGGAAAGGGTGTCAACTGGAGCTGGCAGAAGAAAGTAATGTTTAATTCCCATGCTAGGCTTTTCTTTGAAGAGCAAATGAGAAACATGAATTAAAAAATGTCATATATGTTAAACTTTTCTCATCTATTTCCAGGTAGGTTTTTAATCTGCATAAAATCTTTGCATGTATGTCCCAAGCATAAAAACTCATTATAAAGTCTGTCACAGGTCCTTGTGTAAAATAATTATTTACAAGTAAGAACAGTCCCTGGCCACTGGCCACCGTGATGTTTCCCCGGGACAGAGTTTGGCCATCTTGGAAGCTACAGCCTGCTTTGCTCAGCTTCTGTTTCTTTTCTACTGAATCTGGGAGTGAGTGAGTGACATTGAACAGAAGCTTCTAGATGGGCTCTTACCCTTTAAAACTAGAGCAATAATTAGAGCCCATATCCTGATTCTCTCACAGAAAGACTGAGCTTTCTTTCTAATGGGGGGGGGTAAAATGTGAGAAATAATAATTACATCCACACACGTATACATCAACATATCCTGTGGACTTACACTTGGATTTTCACACCCACTGCTAATGACGTATCCTCACCCCCACTCACTCAGATTCCAGGGGCCCAGCTGCAGTTTCATCTCACTGGTGGCTGCATAAACCTCCAGACTTCATAAGAAGCCCAGAAAATTGGCTCAGAGAAAAGAAGGATGTCATTTGTTTTCCACTGGGTTCCATCAGCTGAGCTGTTATTCTGGGGTCATGCTGATTGATCGTGCTCACTGGTAGGATTTTTCTTCCCAGTAAAGATGACTCTTCTTGTCATCTCTGATAACAAAGATGGGCACTTAGGAGCACTACTGTGGCATCAGCAATGAAATATTTTCTCCAAGCCAATTCTTTGTGCATTCCAAATAGAGTACAACCATGAATACAGTGGGCGAGCATGATTCCTTCCCCATTATAATCAAACCTCCCAGAAGAAAACAATGTCTGTTCAGATGCTTTGATGGGCTTTTCTTTATTAGGAGTCTTAGTGTAATTAACAAATGTCAATATGAAAGTATTTCTTTTTTTTATCAGTGATAATATGGCTTAATTTTTAAAGGAGAAATTCAGTTTATCAAAATGAAATTCCATGTCAAGTCCTGTGACTTAACATCTAGCCTGAAAGCTCAGCATAGCAGGATGTGGCATTGGTTCTTCTTCATTTCATTCATGTCACCAATGGACAGATGTCTGGACTGTTACCTCAGCCCAAGTTAATTGGACACTCATAAGGTTTTAGGGGGAAATGGAGGGAAATCTACCCCTGAAGATTTTGCATTTCCATGGGAGAGATAAAATAGGCACACACATACACACAAGGAATTGCTACAGAAGCTGTAGAGACATAAGCAGAGGCTGACATTGGGCCCAAGGAAAATAGATTATTTCTCAGACAAGACTAGCCTTCCCTTTTGGTTTTTAATAAATAAATAAGGGAGGGGGAGAGGAATAAAGACACTTTGACAGTGGCTATTTACTCAAAAAGATGTTTATAATGAAGCAGCTAAGGCCCAGTAGACTATGTACTCACCTAAGTATGACAACTCAGCCAAAGTTCAAAATGTGGATTTCTAAGCACACATTTTCCCCATAAAGAGGGTTGAGTGCTCTCTGTGTCTTACGTAGATACATGATTCACAAGTCACCCTGTGTTTTCTCTGTGACAGTCTTTGGCAAAGCCATAAAGATAAAAATGTTCTTGCTGAAGTAGATACTATCAACACTTACTTATGTACATGGCTAACACATGCTAACAAAATGCCAAGCACTTGGTAGGGGCCTGTCCAAAGCCACCACTGAAGACTTCAGCCCTGACTCCTTGGAAGATTTTGTGTAACACCCCATAGTAACTTTTTCCTGCCCTTTTTATATGCTTGGCCTGCTTGGCCAAAAGAATTAGACTACAAGGCAAATCAACCTCACAACTAGATTGTCTCTCACTGAAAAGGGTGCTTGCACAAATCCTTTTAAATAAATTCTTGGATAGAATTCTATCTGTGGGGACAGTTACAAATTGCCTCATTCCTAAGGATATTAAGACTTAAGTAAAAAAAAGAATTGGTTAAAACTATTTATCTCACAACTTGGCATATAGTAAATGCTAAAATTGTCTTTTTAAAAAAATACCATCTTTGTAACATGTTCCAATTTATCTACATTGTTAGAAAGACCCAGTGGTGGTGTGCTGTAAAGCAGTATAAAGTGAGAACTCCTGAGATTCCCAGGCCTGGTTCTTATTACAGACCTTGTTATTTCAGGCATCAAATATTAAGTTTGAAACTTACCTTCATAGGTATACCTTCTCTATAGGAAAAATGAGGTTGCAAGTCCATTGCAGGCAATGCCTGTCATACACACACAGGGATGTATGCCTATCCTCTCTTGGCCTGAACATACCATATAAGTTCTAACCTCCTGATTCACCATCTGTCTTCTCCCAGATCCCCCCCAAGTCCCCACACAGTTGGAAGACATCAGGGCCTTGCTCTTAGCCACTGGACCGAACCTTCCTTCGGTGCTTATGTCCCCTCTGGGAACACAGCTGGTCCTGGATCCTGGGAATTCCGCTCTCCTTGGTGAGTCCAATCCTCTAAAACATTGGGCAAAACTCCAGGGCTGGACAGGATTTATGGATGGGTGACTGCCTGCAGGTGGGAGGGAGGCAGCAGTGGGGGGTGGCCAACAGGAAATCACTAAATTGCCTACAGAATCCAGACTCACCAGTGGAAACTTGGCTGACTTTCCACACGAGGTGAGTGAGGCTCTCAGTCTGGACTCTATATAGTTTGTCTGGATTCCAATATGGCCCCTCTTGGGCTGATGCCATGGCCCAGAGCCTCTCCTTTAGGGGCACTCACTGAACTCTGAGAAACAGGTAGCAGTGAACAACCCTTTCTGTGTCTCCTCCACACCATGAGCCCTCTAACCTCTTACTCTGAAACAGCTAGAATCAGCTTTTAAGGGCAAAGCTATAGTGTTTGAAGTCTAGAGGCCAGAAATTCTGTCTCTGTCTAGGCCATCTCTCCCTCTACAGAGTCTATAGCCAACCCAGATAGAGTTCTCAGGGCAAAACCTCCCTGCCATCAAACACTGGGGACCAAGCTATTGCCTACACAACTGGTAGCAACATCCAGGGTAGCAGTCTTTTGCTTGAATCTGAGCTCTTCACTCTGGAATCATGGGAAAGACAGAGCTGTGCATATAAGAGAACAGGGAAATGTATGGGAAATCTGTATGCATTCCCTTTGATTGTGCTGTGGGCCTAGGACTTACACTGGTTAGAGAGAAAAACCAAACCTTTTAATAACTTTTTTAAGACCATGAAAATGGAGAAATTCTCCAGTGGGATTACAGCTAGAACACAAAATTTCCTTCCATTTCAATTTCCATTATTATCTGAAATTAGTTGGGGGGTGCTTAAATCTTACCAGGAGATGGGAACACTTCTGTCTTCTCTCTTCTGGTCTTGGTAAAGGTAAGCCATCAGGCGAATCAACAAGTGGCCCTCCTCCGTTTGCCACCACACGAGGAGCTTGGCACTACGTTTTTCCATATCCTACTGATCAGGAGCCACACAAGCTTCAAATTCCAGTTCCTTGGCTTACCAATGATAATCCTACTCCAAATTAAGTATGGACATTGTAAACACCTTTGTTTTAGATGCCCCATTATCCTGTTAGAGTCCAGTAACTAACAAAGCTCATAACAGTTGCTAATCTTCAAGCTGAATGACTCTTTTGGGTCACTCAGGTACCATTTCACAAGCAGGAAAGGTCCATAGGCTCATAACCTTCTGTGATGGTTGTAGTTTCTTTCTGCCTTATTCTGAAATAATATTTTTGTCTCATTTTAGCCATGGGCAATAAGGATTTATTGTGCTTGCTGCTGCATTCCATTGCTGGTTTATGATGCTTTGTTACCTTAGACTGGTATTTAAATCTAACAGTTAAGACACCTTAATATTCCAGACTGCTCCATTTGAAGGAGACAGTGAGCCAGTGTTCATAAAGTCCCTGGGTGTAACAGTCAGGACAAAAATCAGCCCTACCCCAGCACTGTAGACCTAAGGGAGCTCTGTGTGCAACTGTGGAGATAAATTAGGGTTAGGAAATTGTGTCAAATATCGGGACTCTGAAAACTGGCTTTCCACAGACAAGAGCCTCCATGATGCTATGGAAATGTGTGCAAAAAACTGTGAGTAGCTTTCAAATCGGCAGTCTGTAGGAGAAATGGACAGTCAGGATTAGAACAAGAAAAGAAAATGATGCCATGGGTCCTAAGGTGAACTGCGCAAAATATTTGTCAGGGATCTTTCTGGAAATAACTATGCAATACTTTTGCTTTGAGCCTGATGATGGGCAGCTAGACTGAAATCAAGATTAGCAAGGCTCAGCCAGAGTTCACCTTAACAACTCTGATGCTCTCTGTCCACCTTGAGCTTCTCCTGCTATTGACTCATCCAAATTAGTTCACCCATTTGCTCCCCGTTGGACAGATTCTAGTCCTCTGGCTGGTCCCTCCATTACAAGAAATCGGCCAGGAAGGCAGTTTCACACTGAGTTTTACACTAAGAAATTTAAACAGTAAAGAGCATCAAATCAAGGAGCCTATTGAATTCTGGACATTAGAAAAAGCAGGCGCACTATGATAGGATGCTAAGATGAATACTTAGGGATTTTTAACTTTTGTATTATATGTGTGTGGTTGTTTGTGTATGTGCATGAGTGCAGTCAGATCTCTTGGAGCTGGAAGTATAGGAAGTTGTTATTCACCAGACATGGATGCTTAGAATTAAACTCAGATCTTTTGCAAGAGAAGTAACCATGCTTAACCACTGAGCCATCCGCCCAGCATTTAGCTTTTCTTTACAAAAAGATGATGTAGTAAAGTAAATACTCAAGACAAATCCATGTAGCACTATCAATGATCAATCTTATTCTAAGAGTAACATATTCTAGACCGAGGTGGAAATATGTATCTTCTGTCACTCAGGACAGGTACTACCTTGGAACTCATTAATATTCACACCTGATCCACTTGATTTCATAGATGAAAGCCATTTTCCAGCCCTGATGGAGCCAGCAAGTGGTTAGGCTCAAGTATTTCTTGGTGTTTGGGGCTAAGTGCCTGTAATCTAATTATGCACTGTGGTACCACGTGGTTTTGAGGCACAGGAGCAGTGGTTCCTGGGCTGTGGTTCTGCTATTTCATTAAAGGAAGGGGAGAAGGGAGAATTGGAGTCTTAAAAGCCATGTCTCAGAGCTAGCTCTTATTCACTGAGACTTGAGTGTTGAGATTCCAGGGGGTGAGTGAAGCTATTTCCAGAAATGGCTGAATTAGTTATATGGCATATTGACATTGATTCCCCTTCAAGCCACAGCTGCACCTGATGGAATAGCACTTCAGTGGGCTCCTTAGGCCTCACTTTCCATGAGAGTAACATAGAAAATTAGGACTAAGTCTCTCGATGCTCTTCACTCTTGACTATGTGGGTTTCATTAGGAAATGCCCACATTTCTGCTGTACCGAGGGTCCAGCCTACCTGATCCATCGTCCTGACCAACACAAGCACCACCTCTTTGGAACTTGGTGATAGTTGTGCTTTCTCCAGGAGGCTCAAGAGTATACCAGCTTCTCTAGAAGGAATAATGAGTCCTGTGGTACTACCAGCTTTGGTCCAGGGCATCTAAACCTTCTTGTAACTTTGAGTGAAATGTTTTTAGAAGGACCACCAGGGTCAATGGTACTCATTTATAGAGTAGAATCATGGATTTTTCTTAAATAACTTTAATTGGAGTTGTAATTATCATAGCAATATATCTCCATTTATAACATGTAGAAATCGAATTTAAAAAAAAAAGAGAAGGAAAGGACAAAATATCTAATGATTCAACCATGAAATAATGAGTGCAAGTACCTTAAACATCAGTCTAAATCCTTTATTGTTTTTTTTTTACCTAAAGTTAACTATGTTCTGCACACTGGCTTTAAGGATTTTATCACTTAGTGATAACCAACAAACATCTTTCTATGTCTCTAAAACTTTTCTATAATTTCACTTTTCATGGCTGACTTGGCACAAGATACTGTGTCTTACTCAATCAGTCCTCTGGTGGATTTTGTGTTCTTTTTAGTCTTTTCACTATTTTTAAAAATAAGCATGATGACTTTTTTCTGTATCTTCATGTGACCCCTGTTTACTTGGGGTAAATTCCTAATGGCAGATTTATTGTGTCAAAGCTTCATACTGTTTGGGGTTTTACTATGTATGATCTAATTTTCCCCCAGAAAAAGTATATCCCTCTTATATACCCATGACAACTGAGAGAGGCCCCGTGTCCCAAAAGTGTTATCTACATGGGTTGTAATCAAGAGTTTTCACATTCACCACTGTAATTGTAATGCACAATGCTGTAAGACACAAGAAACATTATTTTTAAGTATATTCTTATTTTTATTCCTTTTGCAATTTAATAAATTTTTCAGTCTCCTAATTTCATTTAGAAATTGCTCATTCATGTTATCTCTTCATGACAACTAGTTATCCTTTTTATTGATTTATAAGACACATATTTATACATGCTTAACCATTTGGTAGTTGACATGAAACAAATCACACATAATCTAATATGGAAATTGCCCCTACAGTCAACAGACTGAACACACTGCATTTCCAAGGTTGCCTTCCACACCTTTGGTTTTGTTTGTTGCGTGCCTTCCTGGCTTGATCTTCTCTTTTCCTTCCACCCCTTCACAGTCACTCCTCGAAACCTTGCTCTCTCCCACCCCTCCCACTTCAGCTAACCACTGATCGATCTGCTCTCTATCAAAGTAGGCAATCTCACTGTGCACAGTGTTACATATAGATGTTACATATAGAGAACACCACCATTGGGGATTTGTCTTCTTGTATGAATCTTTTTTATTTTGGGCGTCTCTCTCTCTCTCTCTCTCTCTCTCTCTCTCTCTCTCTCTCTCTCTTACACACACACACACACACACACACACACACACTTCCCTCTCCCGATCCTGCTCACCCCTTCTTGTCAGCTAGGACTTCTTCATTATAACATCATTTAGCCTCATCTGTGTTACCACATCTGTCGTTAGAGCACGTCTCCTCTCGCTGCACTTCATGTATGGATATATTACAGTCTGCTTAGTCACTCACCAACTGAGAAACAGAATGGTCACTTCAGCTTCTAGTTATTAAAAATGCAGCTGGCATAAAAATTCATGCGTTTAGTCTTTGAATGGACATATGCTTTCGTTTCTCCTCGCTAAACACCTAGGGGAGACATGGCTGTATTACATGGCAGGTGTGTGGGTAGGACTTTAACAAATGGTCACACTGCTTTTCACAGTGGTCCATTTCTTCATATCCACATCAGCACTCTGTGACATTCTAGATTCTCTGAGTCTCCAGCAAAGCTTGCTCTCCTTGCTGTCTTAGTTTTAGGAAGTCTACTGGGTGTGTAGTGATCTTGGTGTGGTTCACATTTGCATTTTTCTGATAACCAGTAGTGTTCAGCAGCTTTCCCTATTTACCATCCTAATTCCTTAGGCAAAATGCCAGTTCGATTGTTTTATCAATCTTTTAAAGTAGGGTGTTTCTTCACTTAGAATTGAATCTTCAACAATCTTTATATAATTTAAAAGCTTACTGTTAGACACATGATTTTCAGATATTTTGTACTGTGGCCATCATTTCAGTCTCTTAATGATGTCTCTGAAGAGAAGAAAACTGAGACCTTGGTATGGTTCTACTTCATATTTTTGTTCTGTTAATGCATTATTCTTATATTTAAGAAATCTAGAACAGACCCAGAGTCTTAAACATGTTTGATGGGGGTTCACTGCAGAGTTCCAAAGACTATTCATTTTGTAAAGTTCTGTTTGTAAACAGAACTTTATTGTTATGTTACATTCATTCTCTAACCTGTGCATTGCCTTTAGAAGCATCCACACCACAGAACAGAGCTGAGTACTCACAACTGAGGCCCTGAGGCCCATGCACCTATGACACATTATTAACTACAATGCTTAGGTCTATAATGGAAATCCCAAATCCTGCTTCAAAGTCACACTCTTTCCACTGTCACTGTGCCCTATCACTGAGTTAGGCATTCTTCCTAAGATTTAAGATCCTGAAAGGCTTAGAACATCCTACTAATTAGGAAAAAGGAAAACCCTGTTCTATAGGCCCTAGATTTTTTCCCCAGTAACTACAGCAACAATATATGCAGACAGCTGTGTGTGGCTGTGGAGTTGGCTGAGGCAGTAAAGTGTTGTTCTGCCACCATGAGGACCTGAGTTTGGATACCCAGCATCCATGTAAAATGCCAGGTGTGGGAAGATAGACTGTTGGAGTTTGCTGGCTAGCTAGTGTGGCCAGATTAGTGAGTTCCAGGTTCACTGAGACTCTGTCTCAGAAAATAAGATAAATTCTGAGAAATGCAGCCACATACCATCCTCTGGTTTACACACACACACACACACACACACACAGAGGTTCTCAACTTTCTAATGTGCAAACTCTTTAATATAGTTCCTCATGTTGTGGTGACCCCCAACCATAAAATTATTTTCATTGCTACTTCATAACTGTAATGTTGCTACTATTATGAATCAAAATATATAAATATCTATGTTTTCCAATAGCTTTAGATGACCCCTGTAACAGGGTCATTTACAAAAAGTGTTTGCAACCTACAGGTTGAGAACTACTGTTCTTAGAACACTCTCTCCTTTGTGAGTGAACAAGCTCAACTCCACAGACCTTACAAGCACCCCTGATAGAGGCATGTAGCCCAACCCCACAGGAGCCATTTTCTCATGCCCGATGATGTTACAAAGAGCAGGGAGAGTCTGTGACTAGTCCATCCTCAGTGTTCCTGGCCCTTCTTCCCTGCAGGGCTCCAGCACACAACCAGCTCAGACCACAGCCTCACAGTAGCACTAGAATGCTCTCTGCATCTCAGAGCCCATCAGGCACCAGGGCCAAGGCTCACACTGTGCTCACACAGTTGTGTTTCCACACTGACCTCCTGTCCATACTTACACAGTTTCTGGACATGCATTTCTCTGCAGACAACTGCAAAGCTCAACTGGTCCATGACCTGTTTAGAGCAGTGGTGATCCATAATCTTCATCCTAAAAGGTGAACATTTCTTCCTCTGGCACTATGTTAGAACTGGGTCATTCCAATAAAGAATGTTACACTGGTGGGCAATCCAAGCCCACCATGCATGGAACATACAAAACCCAGAGCTGGAGTCTACAGATGGAGTTCACAGTGTTAGGTGTAAACACCTAAAAGTAGAAAGGTACATCAGGGAACGGTTCAGTATGTGGGAAAGAGGTTGCCTTTACAACCAGAGGAACTCTTAAGACCATGATCCGTGAGCATTGATGTGCAGTAAGCTACTGAACATGGCTCACGACCGCTGGAAGAAATGCTAGGTGCATTCCCAGCACAGGAGGATGTAATTCGTGTACTCCAAGAACAACAAAAAGGCCACAATGGCTGGAGTGGAGTCACAGAGAAAAAAAGATGAAGGCTGAGGAGCCGACCAGATAGGCAAGAAAGCAGAGGGCAGATTTTGTAAGTGATCTTGTAAATGATCACATTAAAACAACAGAGAAAAAAGTCTTTAAATGTCCAGTGTTTAAACTGACTCAATATTGAGTTGAGCATCATGAGCTTTTCCAGGACTAGGCAAAGGCGGGCAGAAGTGATTTCTTTTATTAGAAGCCATGTGGCCAACTGCGTGCTGTATAGCTGACTCTAGTAAACCAGAGGCTTATCAAGCTGGCTCTGGTACAAGCCAATATTGCTGATTTAATTTGACTCACATGTGTTGGGCACCTGCTAGCCTACCTGGCCCGGAGCTTCAGCAGGCACGTGCCTAACCATTTCCTCCCTCTAGTAAGAGGGGCCCAAATGGATAATCGAACCACCTGGGAAATTTAAAACTATTCCAACAAAGACCAATTAAGCTAGAATCTCTGGGGGTGGAGCTAAGCATCAGTACTTCTAAAGAAATTATTCTCAGGGTCGAGTGGATTTCCAAAGTCTCCTCCCCATTCCTTACTACACGTTCAGAATGAAAAAATGGAATATGGCAGCATTTAGAATAGTCTAACTTAGCACACAGCTTCTTTGCTGTTCAACTCTAACACTGCGTGTATCCCTCTCCCCACCCTACTCCTGCTCTTGTCTCAAACAATAACACCATTTCTGTCCAAATTCTCCCTGGTCTTTGTCATTGTCTTGAGCTTTCTGTGACTTCTTTGCCCAAAAGACCCTCTCTTGACCTCAAACTAAATCCTGGAGGTCTTTGTCCCAGCCTGGAGTGATCACTCTCCAGTGATCACCTAAGCACCTGCTCTACATCAGGGCCGGGCAAACTTTTGCTGTAAGGAGATAACTAGGAGCTATTTTCATCACTGTGCGTTCTACCTGCCCCTGTTGTACCTGCTCTGTAGAGTCATTTTTGCTGTCCTATGCAGCAAGTATACTAAGGGATATGGTTGTGTCCCATAATAGTAAAACTATATTTCCCAAAGCAAGAGTCAAAGCTATAGACAACCTTCTCTAAGTCACTGATAGGACTTAGTATTACTAGAGACATTTCATGTCTGTATCATGTCTCTCAGCTTGCTTCCAGATCCTAGGGAGAAAGGGAGCTCCATTTTCCAGCAGGTTAAAACAGAGGTTGGTAGCAGGGCCTTGAGTCACTCCATCTCCGATTTCTATTTTAATTGCAGCTTTTTCATCTGTCCCATACATCTCCACCCTCATCCTAAGAAGCACACTTCCTGATTCCCCTGGTATAGGCTACATCAGACACTTCCTCCCATCAGTTCTGAGGAAATGGACACTATGACATCAATGGTGTCCTAGGCCACATCTGTTAGGAAACCAGTTTCTCATGATCCTTTGGAAGATCCTTTGGAAGACTAAAATCATCACTACTTCCTCTCCAAAGATAGTTGCAAGAACAGCAAGACCTGAAGGCCAAAGGTTAGGTAAAAATTAATTCACAATGGGGACCCACCCTAGAGGTGTCAGGGAAAGTGATGCAGAGGAAGGGCAAGGCAACCTGAAGGGCAGGACCAGCATCCTTGATGAGGAAAGCCAGTGAAAAAAGACATTTACCCTGACCCTCTTCAAAGAACAGTTGGCATCTGTTTCCTCGTTTATACTGGGAAACTGAGATTTCATGCCACAAGGAAATCAAGTTTTGTTTCCTGAAGTGTTGCACACAAGGAGAATATACTTTGCCATGAAGAAGAAAGACCAGTGTTTTGTGGTTGTTCACAGCCAGTGTTTATTTACTTTAGTCTCTTAAGGTAAAATTTGAAGTGGATAACAGAGCCCAGTAGAGACTAGATGAAGCTCAGCAGCACAGACACAGACAGCACAGACTGTGTAAAACGAAGTATTTCAAAGGGTGTTTACGGGGAAGCCATGGGAAGAAGTATAGCAGTTCTTCAGACTGGACTACACATCCATAAATATAAAAAGACACCAAAGCATAAGTGACATTTAAAATAGCTGGGCAGACAGAGCAAGGCAGTAAATCTCCCCCACTTGCCACTGTTCCAGGCCATAGCAAGTAACCAGGCATAGACTTATTTTAAGATTCTAGATAATCAGGAAATGGAGACCTTGAGAAAATTCACTCACACTTGCTCCTGCCCTTTCTTGGCACCAAGACAGAATTCCCAGGCCACTGCCCTTCCTAGCATACCCAATAGGAACGATGTGAATGAGTCTGGTGTCCCCAAAATAGACAGGTATTGAAAGGCCACCAGTGGGAAAATGAGGAACTCTACACTTGCCCTAATAAATCCTTCCTCACCATGAAATGGCTCTTGAAAACACCCCCTCGTGTTCCATGCCCCCTCTGTGTTTGTACGGTGCTAGACTGGCAGGTTTACAGCAGCTGCAGGGCCCAAAGGCAAACTGTAGAAGAGAAAGGGCAGGATTGTGTCCCAGGGTTTGTTAGGATCTGTGAAAGGAGAGACAGACCCTCCTGCCTCAGTTCTCAGCCAGCTTTATAGAGGAAAGGCGCCTCAGTTGGAAGAGCTATTTCCAAATGCACAGCATCTAGTTCCTTGCTGATACATAACCCAGCCCACAGAATTGGGCTTATGAGACTTCAATGAGAAGCTCTGTGTAGTGTGCCTAGCTTACTGCCCAGTACAGAAGTAAAAATTAATGTGTTCATTTTTGCCCTTCGTACTTCTGTTGTTATAAACTCTTAAGTCTATTCTCTTCTTCGCTGTGGCCTACACTAAGCTCTTCCTTATACTTTAGGGACAGTTGCTGGCTGTCATGTCAAGTGTTAAGAAGTAGCTCAGTAGATAGGTGCCTTATTAGAGGGTCGATGTGTAGTACCTTCTGGGTAGGAGCACAGAGGTGCTGCCCCATGTGTGCCCTTGACATGAAGGGACTCCTTGAGTAAAAAGATCAGCCCACGAGCAAGAAGAGAGCAGTGTAATAAATAGAAGGAGATGTGAGGGTGAAGCAGCCGCTCTGGAAACTAATAAGAGACTGAGGCTGCCAAGGCTCGGTCTCCTCATGGAAGAGCTTTTCCCTTCCATCCTCTAATGTCCATGCTGCCTAATGAGACTCTTCCCCTGCATCTCAGAGTGTGGCACAGTGATCAGAGCAACCTCTAGAACCACTAGGCCTGGCTATGCTACCTACTGACACCTGAATAACCTTGGGCAAATGATTCAAGCTCTCCTGCCTTAGCCTGCAAAGTGAAGATGGGTGGCTCATAACTTTTCTGAGCTCTTGAAAGGGGTAAATATAGTATCTAAAGTGTTGGAGTGGTGTCTCTGCATATGGTGTGTGCGCAGTTCCTGTAGGCTCCCACTTGCCCCAGCCCTTCCCTTCTTGGAGCAGCAGAGTGAAGAAAGATGAGTTAACTTGGTAGCCAAGTCCTAGCAGCAGGGATAAAGAAGATGGTACATTGATTCAGGTTTCAGTCAGCCTAGTTTTTCCCTTAACTTACACATTTTACACTTTCTTAGTTCTTTAACCCTTTGCTTGTTAAATTCACTTACATTTTAGTCAACTTCTCTTTAAAAGTTCCAGCTCATCTCAGATAAATTAAGCAAGAGGTCCAGCCCACTACTGAGCCAAAGGGTAAAGCAAACATGAACTTTTTGGAATAGTTCTCTGGTCGAGTCACATAGCTTTCTGAGTCTTGCTTTCCTACTAGTAAAATGGGGCAATAGCCTCCACCTCAGAATTGGTTTGAGAACCAAACAAGATAAAACAGAGTAAATACATTTGTGCAAGCTCCAATCCAGTTTAGTAGCTACCTTTTAAGAGGAAAGAATGATCACAAAGTAGGGATCCTAGAACCCCAAGAAAAAGGCCAAACTCAGAGAATCCAGACCACTTATGAAGCTCTCCTGGCTAAGAACAGTTTCTTTCCTCTCGGTCCTTGCTTCACACTGGAGTACAGAGAGTGTTCTCTGTAAGGGAACTAGGATGCAGCCTGCCCTAGAGAACAGCATCTGAGAAGTCTTTGGGAAGAAATAGGAACTATAAAGAATCATAAAGTATCTATAGGATTAGATGGGCTAAGAAAGCATAGGTAGGAATTGGAAACACACACACACACACACGCACACACACACACACACACAGAGGAATCAAGGCTCCAGAGACCCAGCGTAGGACTTAAAACAGGAATGTGTTCCTTGCTTTGTTTGCATCTTCATGGCTCTCCAGAAGAGTGAGTGTGTGTGTGTGTGTGTGTGTGTGTGTGTGTGTGTGTGTACAAGTAATTGATGTCTATGGAAGCATGACTTAGCAGAGTCTGATCCCCAGTGAAGCCCATCCTATCCCTCTGGGGAGAGGGAATAGCAAGGTTTCCATGTGCTGGGTTTAGTTAGAGTTTAGAGAGGTGGATTTGGCTACTATTGTAGAAATAGGGTGAGTTTCGTCTCTTACATGATTTACTTCTATATTTTATACAGCGGGAGAAATGCTACCCAGCTTCCATCTTAGCTACACTCCTTTCCATCTCCTGGGTAAATATTTGGAAGTCATCTAACTACACATGCACTCCTAACTTCCCCTTCTGCCCGTCACTGGACCTATAATCCTGAGAGCCTCCTCAAATCTTAAGGTCCCTGGAGTTTAAAATGTATTATATAAAAGGGCTGAAGTTGTAGTTTAACTTTACTATTTTTATTTCAAAGAGGTACTCTACAGGTACATACAAAACTGGCAAGACTGACTGTAAGTAAGCAGATAGTTGAGAGAAAGGCATAAGGAAGAATTTTCATCTCCTCTGATACTGAGAAAATTTCAACCCAAGCATGTGTATGGAATATGCAAAGTCAAATGACTAAAATCTGGAAATCTGGTTCAGTTGCACAGATGTCTTTCGTATATATCTGTGTACCAAGAAAGTTATACTATCTCGGCCCTCACCAGAGTATATGACTTGCGTGTCCAACTCTACAGAGTCCCAGAAACAGAGGCCAGCTTTGAATGTCTCTCCCTTGTGTGCCTAGAAAGGAGGCAAAGAGATTAAGCCAGAATAACATTTTGACATCATTAAGATCACAGCACAGAATACAGCAGCGTAGTTGATCTTTGTTTTCATATAGCTACTTTCATGTTAATTGTAGAAGGTAGAAGGGACATTCTGTCAGGACATAACCATGCAAGGGTTGTGGGTTACATTCCTGAATTAGAAAGGACTGTCACTCTTCTTGAAAAAATTTATCATTCATAAGGTGGTCTGCTGATGACTGTGGCTACTCCTCACCTGTGCTAGCCTATCAGAACAAACCCTAGGAGATGCATCGGGCCAAAAAGGACCAGATGATGATTGCAGCAGCTGAACTATCACCTGTGAAATGGAACCTTGTAATAATACATCCACATCTCACGAGTGGTTCAAATTCTTTTACCTCCACTTCTAACCCCTTATCTCTGAACAGTATGTGAATGACAAGTTCAACCCCAAGGTCACCATTCTACCAAAAACTTTTTAACGTGAAAATCCACTGTAATTATGGAATTCTTTACTTCTCTCTTGGCTGGGCAGCTCAGAAATAATGAGCTCCCTGTATATTTTGTTTCCAAGGAGATACAACCAAAAATTCATTCAAGGCCCTTCTGGACCCTGGCAGGAACCATTGTGTGCAGTGTTCGACTCTTTGAAGTGGTATCAAGACAGATAAATCAGCACAAGTCTGTGTGTCTGTTGTCCTGCCAGCTTCCTGAGCCCAGTAAAGGGATTTGGGCCCAGCAGAAGGTGGCCATGGTGCTCCTATATGCACAACAAATACTGCACATCCTCTTAATTCCTGCCCTATAATCTTGTTCTCAACCCTAAGAAACCTTTCTAGCCTCTCAAATCCTCCAACAGTTAGCTCGAGGTGATATAATGGAGATTCTGGGTATCACAGGGTTATAGTGAAGCGCTTCTGCTAAGAACACTGAAATCATCCCAATGACAGTCCAACAGCAAAGAGGGAAAATGATACAAAAAACAGGTGAATGAACAGCTGAGGAATCAGAGCTTTTACTAAGCAACTATTGCAGTGCTCTTTACTTTTAGAACCTAACCGTGCTCCATACAAAACTTGATTTGATTATAAAATGACATGTTTTAGTCTCTTTATCCGTATGTTTCATAATCAAGGATTCAACCAGGGACAGATCAAACGTAGTCAGGAAAAAGAAACCTGTCTCTACTCAACACACAGTCTCTATGTGTTGCTTCTCCCTAACTAACATGCCATTTACATAGCATTTGCATAACTAGATATGGTTGGAAGCACACAGAAGGATGTGTGCACATTACGTGTTGATACTGTGCCACTTTATACAGAGGCTTAGACATTTTCTGCCTTCAATACCCAAAGCGGTCCAGAAGCTGTTCTCCCAGACATACCAAGGGGTAAGTGTTCCGTTTTGGGGTAGACATAAAATTTGTTTATATTTCCATAATCCATGGATTCCTGCCATCCACAGAGCTGCCTTTGCTCTTTTATTTATTTTGATGTTAGAAAAAAAGATAATCCCAGGTGCAGCCAGTAATTCCTAGATCCCTGTCACTTCCATGCCTTGATCATTCCTTCCTGGCACAAGAAATTATTCAAGACTCATCACCCTTCTCTAGGCCTAGAGGGTAGAACGCTGTTCATTCCAACAGTTACAATTTGGCTGTTGCACTTTGCTCCAAAGAACTCATAGTTTTGTGATCAACAGAGCCATCAGATGAGAAACTACTTTTGTTCAACTTTAAGACCTGTTAAAGTTGAGAAAGAAGTCATCAGCATCTGAGTGAAATAAAGGCATTCTCTCCCAGGCACCGAACTGACTGTAAGATCTGAGGGACAGAAGAGACTCCTGTCTTCAGAGCAAACCCTGGGTAGAGAGAGAGAGGGACCATGTTGGGAAATCATGCATGCATGTGTGTGAGCACCATGAGCACTAAGCCCACAGCCTGGTTTTGAGATGTCAGCAGCTGTGACTCGGTGCCTGTGTTCTGCAGCAGCCAGCACTCACACCAACATCGAAGATCTGGGCAGAAACAGCTGACTTTATGCTCCCCTTCCACATGTTCTTATGCATTGATTTTATATAAAACATTCTTCTTTAATGGACTTTTGTTGTGAAACAATCTCAATTTTATACAAATCTTGACATGATGATACTAATTTTTCTACCTGGTCCATTTGAAACCTCAGTTTCTGACACCATTACCCAGTGCATATTCCTCTGAAGTTTGCTAGCTGTGCTGGTAGCATCCTTATAGGAAAAGCACCAAACCCTGGGTCACAAATTGCGTTTAACTGTTGGCTCTTAATTAGGTGGACTTCCTTGACTTTTAAAGGGCACAGGCTTAGTGCCGTGTAGTCTATCCTTCGATTTGGATGTGTCTGATGTCAGTATGTCACCTCATGATTACATTTGCACTGGGTTCATTTCCTTGTACCCAGTCATGTGATTATGACAGCGATGATGGCCTCACAGCTGATGTGAATCCCAGCCACTTGATAAAGTGTCTGCTGGGTTTTCCTTTGTAAAGTTATTCAATTTCTTTTGTCACTGGTGATATTTATAGGGAGGTACTTTAAAGTGGTAGCATATATTCTGTTCTAGGACAGAGTTAAAAGTAATTTATATTTGTATAACTCATGGATGGATTCCTACCATCCAGAGAGCTATCATCTTTTGCTGTCCTTTTTATTTTGACATAAAAGAAATTCAAGATGCAGCCAGTGAGACTAAAATGGCTACTGTATCTTGTCATTCTCTGAGAACTTCATTATGTCACAGCCCAGGAAAATAGGCTAGGCTCATCCCTAACTTTCTCTACTTCTGACCTAGAGAATAGTTCTGGAAGTGGCTACTGAGTGTCACTGTTGGCCATGTACATAAGCATGTATATACATAGTTTTGCACACTGTTTCTGTATTTACCTGTACATTAAACCATGAGCTCTCCCTCATATCTCTGACATAACCCTATAGAATTAGTCTGTATTTCCTCTTTCTGTATTTGCATGTCTATGGCCTCTACTGTTCTTAACCTATTTACTAATTTGATCAAACCCTGTCTCCATGGGCAATCTCCTCTGACTGCTGTCTTGTCCTCACACAGACACCATCCTCATCCCATTTGCATCCTCTCACCATCCTCCAGACTACCATCATGGGGAGCTTAGTCTATTGCAAAACAGAGAGAGAGAGAGAGAGAGAGAGAGAGAGAGAGAGAGAGAGAGAGAGAGAGAGAGAGATCAGTAATTCTTTGGGGGTAAGGGGGGTGACACTCTGAGAGCACAGCATGTGCATCTTCTTAGCTCTTGATGAAGATATCTTTCTGCTTCAACAGAAGGTTGAGCTAACATGCAGAAAAGATGCCAGTCTCTTACTTCTAAGTTGCTCCTGTGAGAAAACACTAATACATATATGAGGATTCTGTTCTTCTGATCCTAACACCACTAGACTCACCTCCAAATACCATATGTTCAAACCTGTGAGTCAAGCCATAGCAATGTCCTTTGTGTGGCTTCCATCTTCACTGCTCAGATTCAGTGCCCCATCCTCAACTATGGTGACCTCCTCTCTTCTCTGCTTGGCTTCAGTTAACCTCATCTACTGAGTTTAGGATTGAATTGTTTAAGAAGGAAAGGGGAAAGGTTGAGAAACTTCTGGTGCAAGACAGAAAACAGATTTGACTCCAGACCTGGGAGCTAGAAAGTAGAGAGCAAGGAGAGTGGAGATGCACAGCCTCTGTAACCCCTGGGCAGGCAGCATCTTAGCCAGTATCACCTAGGAAGTACTCCTAACTCAAGAGACTGTTGGTGGTGGTGCCCTTTCCACTGCTGCTGTCTACATGGGAATTCTTACTCTTGAAACCCCAAGTACACATGTAAATATGTTTTCTTCCTCATAAAAGATTATGTATTTCTTAAGAATCTGAGAGCTCTGTGCTCCATCAACATTTACTGACTGACTTGCAGAAAGGGTTAACAGAAGACCCAATCTTCTTGATATCAAAATAAATCAGGTAAAAGGGAAGTATTATGTGTTAGGTAGGAAATTTATAAAGATGAAAAACACAAATTTTATATTAATTGACAATTGATGCCATAACAAAATAGCACAGGCTTAATGGTATAACACAACACAACTGTAGCTTTAGTTGTGGAAGTCAGAATTTCAAAATAGACATAAATAGGCTGAAATCAAGGTTGGCCCAGAAGCTTCTAAAAGCTCTAAAGGTACATCTCTTCCCTTGACTTTACCAGCTTCTAGAAGCTACCTTTGTTCTTTGACTGTGACAGTTGTTCAATCTTTAAGGATGACAGAGAGCACCACAAATACTCTAACACTCTGTCCCTTCTTTTAAGTACCTCTTTAGTTGTATGACTTTCTAGAATAGTCCCTCCAGTTGAGATCCTTTCTTAATCGTATCTATAAGGTTCCAATTACCCCATAAAGTAGCATAATGATAGGTTGCCATGATTGGGATCTGAATTTTCGAAGATGGAAGCCATTGTTTTGTCTACTGACTATAGTGTTCAAGAATGGAGAAGAGGAGCTACCAACCATCATGCTTTGTTGCCCAAAACATACATTAGCATCACACTTCTGGGTGATAAGTTGTCAATGTATATCAATATTCTTAAGTGATGTTCATTCGCCCAGCAGTGCTCCTTCAGTGGATGATGTAAGAGCTATCATTATACATGGACAAAAAATACATGAATAAAAATCCAGATACATTTACATTTAGACTCTTTGGCAACAATTCTGAGGACTGGGCTCTCTTATGTATTAATGGGAAGACTCTGAGGGGTTGGAGAGACAGTATACAGAGGTGCCAGTTTCCAAGTATTGGGAATCCAGGAGTTTCTTAATTGTTAATTTTTTTTTGAACTTTTAATCCATAAAGAACTTTCACTGGCATTTTTTAAAACAGCAAAATGAAACTTTTAACTAGGAAAAGAAGTATCGAATTCTTCCTCTGGTAAAAATGGCTGTTTTCTTTGGAGGTAAGAATGTATACTGCGCAGGCATTTAGTGGTTTTACTGGACCATTTGTTCTCAGCATATAGAAACCCTAATGATCTCATGTCCTAGATGACAGCTTCTAGGCTGCCACCTCTTTAAAAATAAAGCTGTATTTGGGTGCAGCCCTGCTGATTCATTTAAATATTGTTTATGGTTGCTTTCAAGCTACAGTGAAAGCAATGATGGAGATCATATGGCCAGGTCTAAACATTCACTATCTACCCTTCACTGATAAAAAGCCTCTCCTAGTCTTGGCTTTTTTACCAGCAGCTGTGACACTAATCTACTCCTCAGTTTTTAATCACAAATTTTGGCAGTCAGATTACAATATATAAACATCTTATTGTAAACACTTGTCATTTCAGAACCTTGCCCTTCACCCTTTTCTCCACCATCATAACCCAAAAATACATCTGGGGAGGGGAAATCTCTTAACCATAGGAAAAGGTGGTTTTCCTGTATATATTATCTGAGATTTCCCGTATTTGGTCTTTAGAGAGATTTAGTAGTAAAATGTTAAGAAAATTGTAAATCTATATATATTAAAAGTAGAATATAGAAATACAAACTAAGGGCCCCTGTTCTGTCTATCCTAGACGTGTAGGTTTCCATGTCTTCAGCATACTTAAGCATCTTTGGGAACCTCTGTGGGAACATTCAGTCACCCTTCTGTATAAACTGATCTCATGACCACTCCAAGGTATGGTTAAGGAGAACATTTTTATTGTAGATATAAGGAAGAGTACAGCAGAGACATCTGGGAGAGTCCAGGGCAGAAAGAGAATGTAGCAGATTGAACATGGCCTCGGACTGGGCCTGACCAGAAGAGATCAGGGGCTGGGGGAGCAGCAAGAGATGGAGACAGAGAAAGGATGAAGAAAGGAAGGTAAGAGAGGGAGCTAGCGAGAAAGGATAGCTGAAATAGCAGGGTAGTAAGGAGAAATGAGTAGCTTAGGGGCAGGCAGCTCCTGTGCTAAAGAGGTTTACAGGAGAGGAGGAGGTAGGGAGGGTTAGATACTTGTGATAGCTGAGGGAGCAGCCTAAGGACAACATGCACCTTGGTGTGCCAATAGTCACCACAAATAGCCATTCCCAGCTCCTGCCAGTGAAAGGGAACTGGCTTCACATGCTCCAGAGGAATACTGGCTTCTGTCTCACCACCAGAATTTGAACCTGACACAGCCATCATTTACCCAGAGACCAGGCACACAACCCTTTTTAAATAAATATCCCACTCCAGACCTCAGCCTCATGATGAGACTGCTCCAGAGAACAAAGACTCCAGAAGGAAGTAAACTTAACCCAAAAGTTACCTGTTTCCATCTAGTCAGTATGTGTTTTGCCTCTCCCAGGCCGAGAGTGTCCCAAAGCCCATATTTCCTAAGGTAGCATTGGTTCTAGGGCCTCTAAATCTAAGTGGTTCTTTCAGACATCTGAATCTGAACTGTGCTCTATGTCCTTATGCCTCCTTATGCTAAATGCCCCAAGGGAATCTATGGATTATACAGATCCATTGGGAGATCCAAGAGCATACCTACAGTGGCTCAGAAGCCAGAGCAGCACTGGAAATGTAGAGAGCAAGCAACCGTCTATGCAGCTGAGTAGCCACCATCAGCTCTTCACATGCCTATCCAGTGGCTGCCATGGACTTCCCAACAGGAGCTGTGGGTTTCTGACCTTAAGATATCTCTATTTACGGGTCCCTGAAAACCCACACACAAGCTTGCCTGCCAGAGGCCAGACATCACCTGCCAGATGTGTTACTATCCAGCAGCAGTCAGCCAGCAGCATCCTTCCACACAGTCGCTGCAGACCTCTACCCGCATTCTTCCCGAAACGTCCCGTGGCTCTCATCCCTCCTCCAGCTTGCCTGTTTAACTCTCATCTTTATTCTCTCTGTTCACATTGTTTATTATTTTCTTTACTTTGTTGAGAAGGTCCTGGAGCCTCAGGACCCAGGAGGCTCATGTGCAAATAATAAATTCAGCGAAGGTCTTCACGTTGCCCCAGCAGCCCCGCCCCTCCGCCGCACTCTGGAATTCCTCCTCAGCAGTTGCTCCTTCCTGTGCCCTGCCAGTGAACCCCAGTGCAGCCTCTCAGGATACCTGCTATGAATATTAGCTATCCTTCATCTCCGCTGCTGTTCTGTGGCTTTGGTTCAATAGAAATTAATCGAAATTGGGTGTATACAGGGCTATAAGCGAAGGTTCCTTTTGTGTGTGCATGCATATGGGTTTTTCTTTCTTTCTTTTGGAAGGGCTCTCACAGAGCCAAACCTAACCTGAGTTCATGAAGGCAATGTTAGCTCTAGGAAGCAGCAGGCTTGCGTTTACTCCCCATAGCCTAACCTGGATATTTTCTAGCTTGCCTTCCCTTTGGCTAGAATGTGTGTGTACACAGCTACTTTGCTCAGGAGAGGTATACACACTGCTTAGGGTTAATAGCTTTTACCTGTCAGGGCAGTTGCACTTCTGTGATACGCCCAAGGTCCTGAAATAACGATTCATTTCCAATCAGACATGAAACCCCAACCTCCTTCCCTATGGAATGTGACTTGGGAATGGCAGATGTAGATAGAAGAGCTCTCTGACTTGAGTGGGATGGCCCCATGTGATCCACATCTGTCTGGGGACTCATGGACAGGCATCTGGTCAGTGGACTGAGACTAGGCCCCACACAGCTGGCAGCCAGGCCTCCCTGGAGCCATCCTGCCCTTCCCTCCTGCAGGCTGGGTAGCACCTGCCAGCAGGCTGAAGGTAAAGTCAACTAGGGATTTATAAACTCAGAAAGTTGAAACTTTTTAAAAATGCTGATGTGATTTTTAAGAGGTAAGCTGTATGCCAAGAGCCTACTGGCAGAGAGGGACCCAGGAGAATTCTGTGTATTATCCACTTGTGATAAGTTAAATCCCAAACAATTTTTACTGTGAATTTTAAAAAAATGGAGCTGATTTTCTTGACTTTGCGTTCCCCTATACTCTCCTGGCTCCCCCTTCTGAAGTGAGGTCCAGGCAGCTGTGAATTGCTATAACTTGGTGTTCATCACTTCTAAACTCTACCTTAAAAACAATGAAATCCTGTTTTCATAGTCAAGATTGAGTATGCCTGTGTCTCAGACACTGGTATGTCACCTTCTTTACCTGTAAGGTAGTATCCAGATCATAAGGAACAATCGACCAGCAGGACCTAAACCATCATAAGAGAATGCAAGGCCTCAATCAAGTCAGAGATCTGGACAGAGCTACTTTTCATGCTAAGAAATATATCAAGTTCTTCCTCCAGATGCCCAAGAGTATGGGAGACATTCGTACACCCCCTGCCAATGGAAACCCAAAGCTTGCCCTTAGGGGTAGAAAGACATTTGGGGAATGGAAAATGGCCTTGTGTAGTTCCATTTTTCCAGGAATGTTTTAAAGTTCGTTTTCTTTGGGCAAGTGTGCATGGGAATAGTCTTAGCCTGGTTATTAGACCAGCTTATTGGGAGGTCCCAGAAATCTGAGTGAAAATTAAAGTTGCTTGTCTTCTTCCATGGCCTTCTGGGGTCTAGCTGACAAATGGGGAGTCAGGAATTGGGGTTTTCCAATATAAATTAATCATTTCTCCCAGCCCACTGCCTGGTGCCAGTTCCTACTTACTCTCTGCTATTTTAAAGACCATACTTCTTGCCCAGGGGACCCAAGCTGAAAAAAAAAGCGGGGACCAGAAGAGGCCATGGAGAAGCTTGCCTGCCTTGGTTGGTCACCCCATGGCCCTAGCCTGGGCCCCCACACCAGCTCAGACCACTGGCAGACCAGAGAGGCTTCTATAAATTTTAAAGTACAGAGCAAGTGTTTTCCAGTTTTGTAAAATTAAATTAAGGAAAGGACTTCCAGACTGACTATACAGAGTGCCAAGTTTCATCCCAACACACATCATTTTTATAGTAACGTTTTAACTCCGTGAAAAACACAGGATTATAATGAAAATGCTGACAGGCCTGGAGCCAGCTCATGAAGTAATAATGCCACGTCTTTAATATTTTTACACAGCATGTCCCAACCTGCCACAGCCGTCCTTTCCTTCAGATTGTAGTGAAATAAGTGAAATTTCCCAAAGCAGTTTTCTCTTCCTCCTCCTCTTCCCCCTCCCCCTCTCTCTCCTCCCCTTGCTCCTCCTCCATACTGTAGATTCCCACTTTTAAAGCTTTCCCCCTCCTGAGCTCCTGAAGCCCAGGCATGGTCTTTGCTCTGTGTGATATATAGATCAACCTAAGCTACATTGTTTTTTCTTTTTTTAATGTTTTTATCTGGAGAAGGGGATGTGTGCTCCGAAACCTTACTTCTCTCCCATTAAGGCTCAGAACTCAACAAAAGTGAACTCCGGATATGTGGCTCACTCTAGTGACAGACAGCTAATGAATCTGGAGTTGGCTTGATCTGACCTACAAAGGAGCCCACAAACCATGCTGCTTGCCAAAGCTCCTGGTGGTTTTCAGCCCATTAAATCAACAGCAACAACAAAAAATCTACCGAATAATGATCCGTGTGAGCTCAGTCCCTCAGAGGCAGCCTTATTACATTGCCTTGAAGGTCCCTTAGCATCTCCTGGAAATACAGCATCCAAGGAAGCTGGAAGCCAGGGCCACCAAGCCAACCCAGTTCTCCATCCCAGTGTTTCCCTCGCCTGACAAACCTGGGCTGTCTCCCTGAGACAGGCTACTATTGCTAAAAACCAATGTAAAAATCAGGATGCAGAGCTAATGAAAGACAGTGAGCTAGAGTGTCAGCTGGATGGAATTCCTGCGCTCACTGGAGCCCACTGACTCTGCCACAAAGCCCCCAGACTTTGACTCGTGCTTCCTAGACCCAAATACTCTTTGAACTCTTCCCTGCTTCCTATTGTGCACGCAATGTTACAGGCATTATTAGGAGGAGACATGGGTGTGCCTACACTTGAGAATTATCAGAAATAAGGATTTTTTAAATATATATAATCTTTTGCTCTAAGCGTTGTTCACTGCACAGTGTGTTGGAGGAGGAAGAAGGTGATGATGATGATGATGATGATAAAAAAATTGGAAGAGCAAAACATTACCTGGCCTTGGCTCAACTGAGAGCCACAGTGGGCCTTGGAATGAAGCCTAAAGCCAGAGTTTTCTTTCTCTGGTTAAGAATTGATAAAGGGAGGCTTTCCGATGCCAGAACTCTTGTTAACTAGGCAGCTTTCCCAAACACTGCTTCCCCTCAGCCATCTTGTAACCCTGCTTCTTTAAGAGCTGAGACCTGCAGAATGACTGTCAGTCCCTCTGACTGTTCATTTTTTTCTGGAAGGCACTGGTGCTTGAAGGACGTGAAAGACTGGCACTTATAAAGCTGAAAAGAATGCAGGGAAGAGAGGTGCCCAGCCTTCCTCACACCCTCTACAGTAAATACTACTAACGTCTCACCAATGCAGGAGTTGGAATTTGGAGGTTATTGTTTGGCCTTGCTGGAGGCATGGAATATGGCACACAGTTTTGTTTGTCCTTGTACATGGCACAGAGAGAGAGTGCTCAGCTTCAAAAAGAAATGATTGATATGTCTTCTCCCTTAACAAACGAGAAATATCCGTGACAGAAGGAAGCTCTGTTACAAGCCAGGTTTTCTCATTAGCAAGGAAACATGGGTAATTATTCACTGGGAACATGCACAATGGGAATTCATGTTAGACCCTTATTTTGACTATCGCTGCCGGCCGTCCTCAGAGACCATGGTACACACACAGAGACACACACATAAATATGGACATAAAAGCTCAGGGGCCTTCACTATATGTGCACTAAGAACACTACTTCTGCGTACAGAGGACATTTTATGGAGATATCTGTGTGTACAATCGAAAGCTCTGAAAGACGGGAAAGGGGGGGGCGATGGGCAATGTTTATTTACTTTGGTTAGAATGCATGGTTTTTAGTTTCTGCCTTTGAAAAGTAGACCGAAAATAAACTTTCTTAAAAGAGATTTTCAATTCAAGATGAATACTCTCACACATTAAAAGTACACTCTCTGTGGTCATTATCCTGATGTGGAAGAAATACCATCATCTATCTGGCAAATGCACATGGTTTTCAGAGGGTGAAGGTACTTTAGGATTGTTTCAGTTAGGGAGTATATCCAACAACCTGTAACTAAGCCCTCAAACACCCACACCACTGCTGTGCCCGCCTGGGACTCCTCACAGTCCAACCTGAATTTCAGTAAGAGATTCCCAGGGCCATCTTCCCCTTGCCAGCTAACCAACCACTTAGGCCCAGGGACCAGGGCCACATGGAGCAGATGCCAATCCCTACATAGCAGACACCTACAGTTAGTTCCCTTCACTGTGCACTCGCCTGGGAAATTAACCCAGAAGCACATTCGTGTTCTGAGTGCTAGTATACAGGAAGACAGTCCAGCCTGGTCTGGCAACATTCCATGCTTGCTAGGCTCAGGGGCAAACGTGCTTCAAACTTCTATGTTGCTGGCATCCCTTAAGTGTTCTTCTTCTTTTCTTCCCAGCACAGAAAGCCAAAAGAATAGCTGGTTGGCTGGCTGTACACACCCTCATTAGCAGGATGGAGGGGGAGGGGAAGGAACAGGCCTTTTTGTTCTATGCCTCGGATCTCCTTTCTATTATTCCCTGAATGGAACTAGAAGCTCTTATGCCTCTGACCCAAGCAGCATTCCATCTGTAATTCAGAACTCGATTTGCTGCTCTGAGGAACAGACAGACAGACAGAGTGCCCAGCGTGTCTCTAGAAAGCAACCAAATCAAGATTCTCAGAATCAGAGTAACAGAGCGAAAGTGATTGCTGACTCAGCGGAGCTAAGTGAGGGAAGGGGAACCACCAAGAACTTTTAAGTAAACTGTAAGACATTTAGGAAAAGGGCTGGGGAGATGGCTCAGTGATTGAGAGCACTGACTACTCTTAAGAATCAAATTTCACGGTTCAGTTCCTAGCATCCACACAACGGCCAACATTCATCTATTACTCCAGTTCTAGAGAATAGGCTACCCTCTTCCAACCTCTGCAGGTACATTTGGTATGCATGCATCTATGCAGGCAAAACTCTCATACTCATAATAAAGAAATATTAAAAACCATTTAGAAGACACTTGCAAATAATGAACTAGTCCAGCAATTATTTTTAACTTGAGAAGAGTCAAATAAACAGACTTATGAAAAGCAACTGAGGAATAAGAAAGAGACACTGAGTTTTTCCTGAAATATGATGGATTAATTAATGAAAACATGGATTGTGGGTGCATATTAAGTAAATAAAACTGCCCGTGAACTTCCCCGCCTCACCTTCCCCACCCAGCTGCACTAAACCATTCTGCCATGGTGGCATTTGTGCTTCTACCTCCTGCTACTCCCTCTGCCTCTACCCAGCTATTCTTTTAGATAAGATTTATAGGTGTTAAAATATTCTAACTGTGATACTTCTGTGGACAATTAGTCAAATCTCAGTTTGCAGAATAATATGTGTGTGTGTGTGTGTGTGTGTGTGTGACTGCACTTGGCTCTTATTTACCCCCACATTATCTTCTCTATCTCCCCTGTCTGGATGTCTGGTCACACTGGTCCCCTTCCTACATCCAAATAGTCACCCTGGTACTTTGTCTTTTTAATTCCATACAAGCTTGGATCTCCTTGGTAGTGGTTCCAACTACCTTCACAATCCCCAGAAGTGTAGGTGCCAAGCAGATACTCTCTAACTGAACTGAAGGAAAACCTCAGTTTCTCTACACTTTAATGACTTGGCATGTATGTGCTGTGAGCTTCAAAGTAACTCAGAGACTAAGCCGTTGGGGTTACAACTGCAAATGCAGCATGTGCTCCAAATTCAGAAGGAAATATCTTTTCCTCACAATGGCAACCTAGTACAGCAATTTCATAGTATGTGTTAATTTAATATGTTAGAATTCTAATATATCAAGCTATATTGTAACTATATAGAGTAGAGTTGCACATGTCCAATCCATGCTTGGTTAAGAGTTATCAAAAGATCAAGGTTCTTCACTTGTGGGTAAGTGAGGTCAATGTATTAAATTATTTTCCTAGTGTCTGCTGAAAATCTGTTACTTCAAAAATAATACAAAGTAACATGTCAGCAGGAATTAGATTTTAATTGGTAAAAATTTGATTCTTAAGTCTTATTTAAGAATATTGTTGAGGTTTTTTCCCAACATTTGAAGAAAAACTTCCTTTATAAGTGAATCTGTAAATCAGTGGAAAAGCTAATGGGAAGAAACTTTTCAATGACTTAATACCAATTGTGCCATTGTTTTAGAAGGTAGCATAGAGGCAGGAAGAGAAATAGTCCCTTTGTGTTCTTAAAGCATTTTTATTCGACCGAATGAAGAATAGTCACCCTCCCAGAAGTCCAGAGAGTGAAAACATCCCCTTTCCTTGGGAAAAGCAAGCATAATAAAAATACTATCAGTAAGGCCATGACATGTGTACAATTCCCAGCACCATGGAAACACTCATGAGCTCACCAGGAATGTGGGGGGGGGGGTGGAGTTTTTTTGGCTGTACCAATTACTGTCTTCTTTCTTCTAGGCTGCCCCATCAAAGGTCACCCCACCCCCAATATCACCTGGTTCCAAAATGGCCAGCCAATTGCCACTGCCCCAGAGCTGACCCACCACATCTGGGGAGCTGGACAGATCCTCCATATTGCCAATCTCAGTGGAGGACCTCAAGGGGAGTTCAGCTGCCTGGCTCAGAATGAAGCAGGGACACTCGTGCAGAAAGCATCTTTGGTGATCCAAGGTGAGAAATAGCTGCTTTGAGCAGCACACTTACGTGAAAATCCATTGTCACTAGTAGGATGTAGTGACATAGTCTCAGTGGGTAATGTTTCCATATTGTGAAACCTTACTTCCAATACCACCGTCTTCAGTGGGACTGAACCTAGAAAAGTCAGGACGGAGCAGGCATCACTGTTTATCAGAGTTACACGTGTTTCCTTTAAGTTGATTTAACTAGGAAAGACCACACATGGCACATTTTTTTTAAAGCCCACGTCTTCTCTGCTGATTCTGCTTTAAAAGCAGGTCTTGGTCTAAGCAGCTTGGTCGCTTGCCATCTCCCTGCAGAGAGCAGTGCAGGCTTCATGTTCCAGGGTGTTTGGCCATAAGTCACAGGCGAAAGGCTTTCCAGGTGCCTCTCCTTTGGCACTGGCAAAAAGAAAAAAAAAACCACCCACAAACACCTGGTAGAGCAGCCTGTCTTCATGGCTCAGGAGAGAGCCTTCCAGGAATATAAGCAGATGAGCAAGCCTGCGTCACTGCACCAGCCAGAGCTGCTAAGGAGCTGACAGCAGTAGGAAGACAGGCTGAGCTGGCTTCTCTATGGATAGTGTGGGAGGCTGCTTCTTCCCATAGGCTGGTTACTGTGGTGTAAGTGACTATTTTTAACAAAGCACAATGCTATGGCGTGTCCTCTGAGACTGAGGCCTCTGTGGGAGGATGGCTGTTCTTACTAATACTACAGGGAAGGAGGGAGATTTTTCAAAGCACACATATCTTCTTCTGCTGGAGCAACCTCCGCTTGCCTCTTGGCTCTTCAAATAGGAAAGCAAACATCCCCTCTTCTCCTTGCCTTTCTTCAGCATCTGTAAATAGCAATGTGTACCCCAAATATATTAGCCTACATTTATTTTAACAGGCTACCCCACCCCGGTACATCACAAGTTCCCAAGGAACTGGACTCTTCAACTCACGTCACTGTTTCATGTAAACGAGAACTCTTTGGATAAATTGGGTTTTATAAGATTGACAAAATCCAACTCGGATCCATGCATTTAAATATGGTTAAGTACTTTGGTATATGTATACCTCTCTATAGAAAAATAAAGTTACTGTCTAGTGAACCAAAATTAGAAAAGTACTTGAGCAAGTATGTTTAAAAATAGTAAGTATTATGGATGTTGATTAAATACTGTGGGCTGGGTACTTACAGAGCTGAGTCCTTTTTCCCGTTGCTCAGGATGAAGTGACAGACACTGTGTTCATTTTCTAGATGAGTTGACTGAGGCTCCTGCAGTCCATTGGCCTTGCCCAAGTTTGTTGGAATGTGGCTACCCTAACCCCCAGGCAGATGGCTTCTTTCTACAATAGCACCTCTCAGCTCTCTCTTCTGTCTCACTCCCAGTCTACCTTCCCCATGCCCAGAAGGACTGGCATAGGCAGTAACACCGTCTCCTCTTCCCCCCTGTGACAGATTACTGGTGGTCTGTGGATAGACTGGCGACCTGCTCAGCATCTTGTGGTAACAGAGGTGTTCATCAGCCGCGCCTCAGGTGTTTACTGAACAACACAGAGGTTGACTCTGAGCACTGTGCAGGAAAGCCTCGGCCCGCTGTGCAGCCTGTGGCCTGCAACCGGAGAGACTGTCCTTCTCGGTAAGTACAGCCTTCCTACCCCCAACCACTGGCCCTGCCTCTAGCTCATCATCTAGTGCCACGCAGGAAGAGATGGAATTCCAGGAGCTGTTCCTATCCATAGGCACGTGTCCACCACACTGGAAATATCCTCAGAGTGGGCCTCAGCTCTCAGCCCTGCTTTATCTCCTCAGCACTCAGCCAGCTGATGGCTACCTGGACTTAAGTCCTGAGAGTCTGATCAGTAAAGAAATTCCCCTTGGTCCTGTGGAGGCTCAATGCCCCGGTATTAGGGAATTCTAGGGCAGTGAGTTGGGAGTGAGTGGGGGAGCTCCCTCATAGAAGCAGGGGTTAAGGGGAATGGGATGGGGGTTTATAGAGGGGAAACTGGGAAGGACAATAACATTTAAATATAGAAAGAAAGAAAGAAAGAAAGAAAGAAAGAAAGAAAGAAAGAAAGAAAGAAAGAACTTCCCAGGGTGAGGCCAGAGGCCACAATAGTAACCTGACTCTGGGTTGTTTAAAACATTTTGTATTGAGATGTTGAAAGAAAGGGCTACTGGGCTATACCCCAAGTTTTCTCTTTCTGTCTAACTAAATACTTCTGCCAGTTAGTACTCAGGTTTAGTTAGAAAAACTTACCTTTTCACAGATCACTAAAGTTGGAATACATCTGCATTTTTCCTTAGCTGCCTTAACTTTAGGTGTATAGTCTCTGCATTTGAGATCCATATTTAGGCTACACTGACACCCACCATCTCTTCCTCTCACACATAACTCCGATTCAAGAAGCCACGAGTCCCACTGAGCTCATATCCCCCAGTCTTCAGCCAGTAGCTAAAGGATAATGGATGGGTTTGGAGTTGGCACCAGCATGGCGCTCTGCACCCTGGGAGACTTGGCTAGGATCTGAAATGCCCCTTTATGACCTATCTGTAGGACTTTCCTATACTGTGCAGGCAACTGCTTTGTGTTTTGCCAGCTGAGTCACAGGGAGCAGCTGAGACTAGGAGAGACTCCATGAAATATGAAACACACTCATTAATATCAGCAGTTTGACTTGCTGACGGGAAGGTTTCCACAGGAATGATTAATGTCCTTTTATACCCTTCCTGAACAGTAACGTGGCCCATAGCTCTCCTTTCTCAAAACCCCCACCTCAGCTCCTGAAAACATCACTGAAATGTATATTTAGAAATCAAAGTTGATTGAAACGCAGGCCTGACATTCACCAGGGACAGAAGGTTCTGGAAGACTGCCCTTGCCAAGCTGCATGAAATGAAGAAGAGATCTTTTATGTGCCAGGAACTCTGTGATTTGATTTGGTGATGGTCAGAGTTAATCAGCCTAATTTACTTCAGCAACTGAAATAGTAATGGCCGGCTCATCTTTGGTTTCAACACTTCCAGAGACTTTAAAACACCTTGCCTCTGCTTCCTAAACACAATGTTTCCTTAATCTAGAAATCCACATAAAGTAATCCTTCTCCAGGCCACGGAGTACAGAAACTGTCACAAACTAAGTCATTTGCAGATCCTGCTGCAGGAAGGAAACTGTTCTTCCCTCCACACACTTCTTTCAAAAATCAAATGTGACCACACTTGCCAGGGAAGTACCTGTGCTTCCATTTGACTTGAGGGCCACGTTAGCATCCTCTGGGCACATAGGCATTGCTCTGAGCATCTTCCAAAGTCTGTATTAAATCGGGTGGCTGTTCTGTCTGCTTTACAGTTCTAGTCCCAAACTCCAGGCAACCAGACAAATGACACATTCCTAGATTATATAAAATTGGCTGAAAAGTGCCATGCCTCTGAATGCTGCTCACTCTGAGAATTATGTTTACTCGTACAGAAGAGGGCTCCTGCATGGTTACTAAGGGCCTCACAGTGTCCCCAGATTATAGAATGCCTTTATGAGAAAAGCCCATTTGTCATAGTCTTGGTCAAGTTTACTTCTAGGGACTTAAATGATAGTTAAAAGAGCATATTTATATTATACATATAACCCTCCAAGATAGGTGATGTCTATACTAACTGACTAATAGGATTTACCTGAAAAATCTAGGTCGATCTTTGTTTCTGAAAGATGAAGCATAGACATTGGATCAAGGGTTAAAGTGATCAGAGAATTTCCAGATAAAACCTTGACCTCAGTGAAACTCAGATAATCTCCCATGGCAAGAGGTAACAGGCTTTGGATCTGGCTTTCCTAGGAAAGTGTCCTGCCCTGACTCCCTGCAGTGTGTTACTAACTAAAAGCTTTCTATCTGCAACTACACTTGTTTGGGACAACTTAAAGCAAACAACCCTCAAAATGTTATTTTCTTCTCAATGTCCACATTTTATCAATCTCCTGAGGCTGCAAGAAAAAATTTGTCCGAATGGCATGATAAAACTCCATTTTGAAAGCCAGAAATCAAGGCATCCACAGAGCCACATGCCCTTTATGAAGACTGAGTAAATTTGCTCCTTGCCAGTCTAAAAGTGCCTGCTTTGTGGCAACCTAAAACTACAGCTCCTGTTCCCTGGTCATACTGCTACCCCTCCCTAATATGCATCTCTATCTGCTATGGGTATGTAAGGGTCTATTCAAATAATCTCATCTCAAAATCCTAACTATGGTATATGCCTATAACTCCAGTACTCAAGGCAGGAGCATCACAAGTTCAAAGCCACACTGTGTTTCAGTATGAGACTTTATCTCACAAGCAAGCAAGTTAACATTCATAGGTTCTAGTGACACTGTCTGGATGCTTTCCACTTTTCTGAGTAAATCTTGGGTAAAGCAAGATTCATCCCCCTCCCCTCAGCCTTACCATCTGCAGTTGCTCTCATGCTCCTTCTCCTCAGATGGATGGTGACATCCTGGTCCGCCTGTACCCGGAGTTGCGGTGGAGGTGTTCAGACCCGCAGGGTGACCTGTCAGAAGTTGAAAGCTTCTGGTATTTCTACCCCAGTGTCCAATGACATGTGCACCCAACTGGCCAAACGGCCTGTGGACACCCAGGCCTGCAATCAGCAGCTGTGTGTAGAATGGGCTTTCTCCAGCTGGGGCCAGGTAAGGAGACAGAAGGTTTTGTTTGGTAGGCTGGTTGTTTTGCTTTGTTTTGCTTTGCTTTGTTTTGTTTTGTTTTGTTTTGTTTTGTTTTGTTTTGTTTTTGAGGGGAAATCATCAGATAAAAACCTTGCCACCATGGGAAGAGAAATCCATCTCCGCATCTTTCGCTAACCCCTCCCATTGTCACTCCTGCATCCCTGTCCTAATGGGTATAGGCTATTCGGAGGCATTAGCACACTCCTCAGGCTGGTTGTTTTTCCGATATTGTGACCCCGAACACTACCTTCAGACCAACATTCCCCAAGACCACCTCCTATAACTGTGTTGGGGATAGTTTTGGAAACTTCAGAGGACAACCTTCTAGAGACTGCACTGATGCTCTGGTCCAGGGTTCTCAATCAGTTCCATGGAACAAAAAGTTCACAGGGGAAAACTTTTAAAACAACTGATGTCCAGGCTGTACCTCCCAAAGGTCTAAGTCAACTACACTGCAAGTTTTAGAAACTGTCCTTGTGGTTCTGATTTGCAACTTAGGGTAGAAAACCATCATTCCAAACCAGGAAAAGCTGAAGCCTAGATGAACCACCTTGAAACCGAGGCCTCCTTCCCCAAGTCCCCTGTCTAGATGCTAGCATGGAAAATCCCAAATGAGATTGTGAGGGGTTTGGAGTTGTTCGGGAATTTACTAGTCTGTTCATGAATAAGTTTTAAGCAAAGAAGCAGCTTTATTTGGATACTGGCCCCAGGTCTAAACTTGATACTTGAGATTCCCAAGGTGAAGTTCCAAAATACATTAGTCAGGGGCTTATAAGGCAAACCTCACAAGGCTGAATATTTACTTCCTTTGTGCAATCAAGGGCAAGACACATCCTGATGTACTTCTTGCCTATATATAACTGAGCACACATCCCCACCCACCTGCAGTCAAGCATACATCCTGTTGATGTGCCATTATAGGCAAGCAAGCTTGTTTAAAGAAGAAAAAACAAAACATGGTTTGTTAGTTCCCGTGAACAACAGATTCATTAAAATTATACAAGACAAGGAAATTACAAGAACAGCTCCCAGCATTCTGGGACATTATCTATCCTTGGGCAAGTGAGGTTTACAGGTTAGAGTATTTTTGTTTTATTATCTCTTAAGCACAGTAATTTAAACGTAAAACATAACGTTAGCAGCTATCACCAAGATCAACAGAGTGGTCCTCATTTGACTAGAATCTGCAGATGGCGCCTCCTTTAGATATAGTGGAGGCATTATATTAACTTTATGCTCTGAGAAGTATTATTTTTAGTTGTGATTTTAAAAGGAGACCAACCCAAAAGATTCTAGGAGAGGAAGGAAGTCAAGGGGAGTGTGGGAATAGTTGTACTTTGTCTAGTCCAGATGAGACTATGCACCTATCAGAACCTCTTTCCTGGTATAGACCTATGTTAGATACTAATAGTCATCTGGCCTGCAGCCAGCCTCTACAATTTTTCACTGTTGTTCACACACACAAGAATCAGGTGTAGAGGTGTTTATATGGACTAATAACCTTGTATATTGATTCCCAAAATTTGTGTTCAACAAACACTGGGGATCCATCATGGGTGTAAGAGATACCAACAGACTGATGTCCAGGTGTTGCCCAACAACAGAGCATGAGTCTGGCTATTCTTGGTTTGTCTGGGACAGCACTAATTAGCAGCAAGTTTTCTGACTGGCCATGTATAGTCCTAGATATTTTGGGGCAAACAGAAAATTTAAACTTGGAATTTTAGCTATCTACACATTTCTGTTCAGCATGCAATATAATACTCATTTGAGAGCTTTTTTATAAACTGGCAATAAGCTTTCACATATATGAGAAAAAGATTTCAACAGAGTGCCAAGACCATTTTAGTAGGGAAAGAATCATTTCTCAACATTTGATGTTGAATAATGTTAAAAACAAAGCTAGTTCCTTACACCATATAAATTTCATTTAAAAATAAAATTCCTAGAAGAAAACAAGACATCAAACTTGCCAATAATTTCTTAGATATGACAGTTCACTTTTGTTACTGTAACAAAATTCCACATATGGATAAGTTATAAAGAAAATATATGTATTTCTTATAGTTCTAGAAACTGTGAAGTTACCAAGCAAAGAGTGGTGCCTAGATGGTAAAATATATGCCTATATCACAAGCCTTTCTGCATGTCAGGCACCACACAGTGTGAAAGCAAGCATGCGGGCTCAAGTCTTACAAAGCCACACCTCACCCAGCCTTATCTCCCCCAGTGCTTTGCAAGCCCTCCAAATACTATTAACATATGAAACTTCGAGTTTCAAATGTTAATAGTTAATAATTTCAAACATAAAAACTCAAAATCTATTCAAACCACACCAGACAACAAAAATACATCAAAATTAAGGGTTTTGTTTACCAACGAGATACTATCCAGTATGCCAACCAACTCTCAAAGGTTCAAGTCCATACTGAGCTACAAAATAGAAAAATGCTTTCTCAAAATTAAAGAGCTGGGAGGTGGTGATGCATACCTTTAGTCCCAGCACTTAGGAGGCAGAGGCAGATGGATCTCTGAGTTCAAGAAAGCCTACTCTACAAAGTGACTTCCGAGACAGACAGGGTTACACAGAGAAATCCTGTCAGGAGGAAGAGGAGGAGGAGAAGAAGGAAAATAAATAATCCCACATGTATTGTTATTTTATACTCATAAGGAGGACTTTATCAAATAAATAGGGAGTTTGGTGTTGGCTAGGGTACAGTAGAGCACTCACCAAGTACCACAAGGCCTGCATTTGATCCTCTGCACTGGGAGAAAAATTTAGTGAAGATAAAAAATTGATTTTCTTTTGAGTGGTCATAGGAAATAAAATATAGTTTAGCTACTGTAGAGAACAGTGTCGGTTCCTTAAAAGTTTAAAAAAGAATGCAAAACAAAGGAGAGGGTGGAGGGAGAAGTGTGACCAGAACTTATTATATACATCTATGAAATTGCCAAAAAGTTAAATAATAAAAAATGAAAAACAATTACTGCATGCCCTAAGAATAAAAGTTCTACTCTACACACCTAAACAATACCATCATGTGTTGATTAAAGATGCCCCACCCAATGACTAGCCAATATATACAGTAGTGGTCCCATAAGATCACATGACCTGTGTCTGAGAGATGGCTCCATGGTTGAGAGTGCTCATTGCAGAGGGAGTCAGCTCCCAGCATCTACATATGGTGGCCCAAAAACATCTTCAACTCCAGTTCCAGGGATCTCCTTGGCCGGCCTCCTGAATGGATACAATGAACACACAGACACACATATACACATATTTATCTCATCATTGCATGATATGATGTGATAATGTCATAGCCATCTTGGTTTTAGTTTGATGTTTACATAACAATAAAATCACTTACCAAAAAGAAAATCAAAATGTGCTTCCATCATTGAGCAACAGGTGACCATCATTGAGCAACAGGTGACCATATGTGTGTGTGTGTGTGTGTGTGTGTGTGTGTGTGTATGGCTGAGTAATAATATAAGACAGAATAATTTACTTAAAATCAACAACACATAATTGTGGTTAATAAATTGAACTAATCAAAGTTTGGTTTTATAAGAAGACATCATTTGAGTGAGTGCAGTGAACTTCGTAAGAGAGAAAATAATTAAAACCCCTAACTGAGCAAGGGGCACACACAAAAAACTTATAAAACAATTTACATTAAAGGAAAAAGATAGAAAAAAATGGGGGAGACTTTATCCAAGTGAAAAGTTATCTGATAAAAATATATTAAATACTTTTTAGTAGACAGGAGGATACAAATCAAACCAAGATGAGATACAAGTATATACTTAGTAGAATGCTTATTGTTTAAAATATATAACCATCCAAGAACTTCCTAAAATTTAAAGCAAATGAAAACCCATCTACCATTGGCCAGAGAAGAAATAGACAAAAGCCTTTGTAACCCTAAGTAGAAAATGTCTCTTAAATCTGGACATGTACAGGCCCTGTAAACACATACACAACATAGCTGCATACTCGGAAGCCTGAAGCAGCACACCCCAGAGGTTTGGAGCAGTGCTCTTTGTATTATAATTACAAAGCTATAAAGAAAAAAGGCACAGTGACTTTTTAACCTTGGCATCAGTTGCATCTGGACAGGAGTGGGTGGAAGCAGGCTGCTGAGTTACTTGGTGTGTGTCTGTTTTTCTTGCAGTCTCTTAGCCAAATACAGTAACAGATGTTGAAATGGTCAACTGTGTTAACCCAAGACCAGGTTCCTTCTAAGGTGGTAGCACCATGCACAAGTCGACTCTATATTTACTTTCTGAGGACTCACGGCAGTATTCTTTTTTTTTTTTTACTTACATTGCCTTACATTTGCTGTACTTTACAAAAAACAAAAGTTATTTCTAAGTACTTAAATAGATCAATGTTACTAGCTATGGTATTGAGAGGTCTTCATCTCTGAAGCTTACCATCACATTCCCAGCACATGACAAAATATTTTCACAGGTTAATCTGGGTCAGCCTTCTCTGGTCAATGCTACACTTCTCCTGGCCATTCCCTAGCACATGCCCACAGACTATAGGACAGTTAACTGTCCCATTGTGACATAAAGCGCAAGCCAGTGAGTGTCTGTTATTTGATCCAAAGAAGACAAAGATCTACAGGTCTAATGAGAAACCCTACTCAATGATCCTGCCCTCTAAGACACAAGTATATACTTAGTATGTGCCTAAGGGAGTGCTAAGCTTTGCAACATCCCCCCTTGGACATAGATAACATGCTATACATCTCCTTTCCCCCTCCCAGTGCAATGGGCCTTGCATAGGCCCTCGCCTCGCTGTGCAGCACAGACAGGTCTTCTGCCAGACCCGGGATGGCATCACCTTACCATCAGAGCAGTGCAGTGCCCTCCCCAGGTAAGACAAAACCTTTGTCCTCCTCTACACAGCCCCAATATCAACAATGCAAAGAGACCTTGATGCAAGAATGTTGTTGCTCCTCCAATCTTACACAAGAGCTCACCTACCCTGCCCACCTCTTGCAAACAGTGAGCTTTTCTTGGGATTTCTTCTCTCAGGGATGAAGTACACATAAGTGTTCTTCATAAAGGAGGTCTGACTCCACAAGAGATTCACACTCATCTCTATGTGAGCAAGAGGTACCTCCACCATGAACACCGGACTACAAGAGCTCAAGTTCATCTTGCCGTCCTGTCTCTAGAAGTTAGGCCAATATGAAAACTTTCGTCCCTAGGTCTCAACTTGTGCCTGTCTACTACTGGCCCCTAGTATACTTTCTTGTAGATGATCCCTTAGGAAGATGGCCCCTTACCTCTACCTCTTAGCCCAAGATGAGACTCCAAGTTCCACCTTTGCTAGTCTCCATGATGAGTAGAGCTTGTTCTCGGGTCATGAAGGATTGTAGAAAAGAGCAGATGCATGCTCAGGACAGTGGCCTCCTTAAGGTCCATGCCCATTCATTCTTTAACAGAGCAGAGGTTGCGACCTCAACTTACCTACCTACATCTCTGGGTTTGTAGTTTGTTTTCAAATCTGGTTCCCACAGAGAAACTACCTTTCTCATTATCCTCCTACAGGCCTGTGAGCACCCAAAACTGCTGGTCAGAGGCCTGCAGTGTACACTGGAGGGTCAGCCTCTGGACCCTGTGCACAGCAACCTGTGGCAACTACGGCTTCCAGTCCCGGAGGGTGGAGTGTGTTCACGTGCGCACCAACAAGGCTGTGCCTGAGCACCTGTGTTCCTGGGGGCCCCGACCCGCCAACTGGCAACGCTGCAACATCACTCCGTGTGAAAACAGTACGTTCCAATCCCAAAGAACATTCTGCAAATTCCCCACAGGTCATCGGGTACAGAGGGCAATCCCTGGGACTGAGCCTGAACACAGGGCACTGGATCAAGTTCCCTAAGGATTGTGAGCACGGGCCAGAATTGAACATTTTAGGTGGGGTACACGGGTGTGTGCAAGGATATGTTCAGACCACATGTTCAGACCACAAAAGATGCCAGGATGTGTCCCAAGGGCTTCCACTGTCTTCGTCCTGAGCCCTAAAAGAGCCAAGGGCTGGATAAATTGGCCTCCAACACACCTGCAGTCTACCTGGCTGGTGCCCACAGGGGAAGACTAAACAATGGTTCACAGAGACCAGGCTACTAAAGACAGAGCACTGTTAACCTTGAAGAAGCATGCAGAATGCCAGCCTCTCAGCCAACTCTGCACCCATCACTGTTCTGCTTCCCACCAAACAAGGACCTGCTGACCCCCCTCCTCCCCAGCCCATGTACATCCACTGGAAAGGAACAGGAGACTGTGCCCCTGGGTTCTGACAGTCATCCATTCGCTCCTCCCTCAGGTCTGGAGCCTCTCAGCACCATACCAGTATTTGTATTCTAGTCAGGTAGGGATCTAGTCTCTTCTCCTTAGCACCCAAAATCCAAGTGGGAGATATTTCCCCACAAAAGGTATAGGTAATTTAAAATAAGAGTCTAATGTTTTCCCCCCTCACTAAACTTCACTGGGCAGTCAATTTCCCACACTGAGGCAGAAAGCCTGTAGGCACATGGCCCATCCCTTCTGACACACTGGGAGATGTATGATCTATACGCTGGTGAAGTGCTGGTGTTCCTATCAGATGGTTGGCATGTTCAGAAAGTACTGGCTTGCAGTGCAAGGAGTTGCAAAGCTTAGCAGCTACAGGCTGCACCAGTGGTTAAGAACTGAAATGCCACAGTGTCTGGAAGGCCTGGTGTGCTGAAGAACAGGCGGCCTGGATAAAGAAAGGAAAGCTGTGCAGGGAGAGGTCCAAGCAAGCACCTGAGGATATGGACCTTCAACCAAGTCCTTGCTTGCTCTCTCACAAGGAACAGAATTCTGTCCTTCTGAGAACATCTCTCACTAAAAACACAAAAGCCCATGGGGGGAAAAAAGCAAGCAGGGAGATGAGATTATCCCAAAAGGAAGGAGATTAAATCTACCAGCCTGAAGTAGAAGCAGCTATCAGAAGGACGCAAAGAAGGACCTGAGATAGCTCCCACCCCTGTCAATCATCAATCAGCCAGACAGCTGCAGGCTGGTGGGGAGGAAATGGCAAAGGGCTAAGCACTCGCTGCCAGAGGGAAGCAAGGCTGTCCAGAGGGGCTGGAGAGCCCTGGCTGGGGTAGACCCCACAGGCAGCTTGCCGAGTGCCTAGGCTGTTCAGCAGCAGCTGCATCCATGAGCCTCTGTTTCATATCTCCTTTCTGTCCCCCTCCTTCCCTCCTGCTTTCCCAGCTGAGTGCAGAGACACCACCAGGTACTGCGAGAAGGTGAGACAGTTGAAACTCTGCCAGCTCGGCCAGTTCCGATCTCGCTGCTGTGGAACGTGTGGCAAAGCATGAAGACAGGGCACAGGGATGAACTCTACCCTGGCCACACAGAGGACTCATACAACCACCTTGGACATGACTTATGCTTTCTCCCTTTTATTTATTTATTTGCCCCTCCCTACACACCCATGTCCACCTGCACCCATGCTCCTGGGGACCTTGGCGTGTTTTCTTACTCAGTTAGCTGGAAGCAAGTGTTGAGAACATTAAAAGAGATGTCTAAAGGAGGGTTGCAGAGCAGGCCAGGCAGACAGCAGCTCCCTTGCAGAGCTTGTTCCTTCCCAATCGGGGTCTGCAGAGACACAGGAAGAGCAATACATAACTATAGGGACAGCAAGGAGTTTATAACACATAGATACAGGCACCAGCCAACCAGGAGTGCCATTCCTTTGTTCCCTGGTGGTTAGAACAAGGGAGCAGCATACTAGAGGAGAAACCAGGTTAGAATCCAGTTCTTCTGGTGGCAGGGTAAGAAACCAAGAAGAGATCTGAGCTGTGCACAGGTGGGTTATGCCAAAAGAGACAAGCAAAATAGGCAGAAGGCATACAGCTATGGAGAAGACAGAGGCTGGGAAGAGGGAGGGAAGGGAAGCTTGCGTGTGCTCCTCAGTGGGAGGAGCTTGCCGGCAGAATAGATTTTTTTTTCAAGCAGCCACATGAGACCCATATGACAAATCTGTACCCTGGTACATGTGCACAGTCCTGTAGGTTCAACAGAGGTGGGGAAGGATATTCAGAGTCCTCTCAGGGCACCCAAGCTGCATAACAGAAGGTGTGCTCTCGTGCGATTATACAAGTGTCTCTTACTCGCTCTTCTATCTGCAGCTGTGGAAAACCCAACAAGGGATTCAGGTCTGGCTGTGTAGTAAGGCTGCCCCTGGCATCTCCTTACCGAAGTCAAGGGTCACTAGCCCTGAACTAACTGCTGCAGTAGGCCAAGGGCATTTGAGCATGAGTACTCCTAATTTTCCATCTGAATGACTTGCTGCCCCTTGTTGGGCCAGGGACTAGAATCATTGCTCACAAAGGATTCATTAAGCAACCAGTTTGCTGGCGAACATCTATAGGGTATGGGAACCTTTGCCACAGAGCTAGCCAGAGAGCGGGAGAGACAGAGGGGTCGTGCACGCCCTCAGTGTGCCTTCCTCTCCCAGCCATCACACATTAGGCCTGGGAGCCCTTCTGAACCACAGAAGAGCTGCTGTACATCTTATACAGCAGGCTGGGAGTAGGGAACATGATAAGGTGCTATGGCAAAGCCAGAAGATAGCTAAAGACTCACAAGACAGCCCTCGAAAGCTTTGTAACCATCCTCAGACTATACAAATACTATGGTAATTAGCACACCAGACTAGGTGAATGAACCACTCAGCGGGCTAAGCAGCACACACAATTCAGCAACACGCATCAGCTACGGCTATGGCTAAAGCAGAAGCCCTTGGCAAATCCTCAATCTGCAGAGAAGCTTCGACAGTAATATTTGCTTCCTTCTTGAGCAGCCTTAGTTTAGCAGATGAGGCAGGCAGAGCCCAGTAGCCATCAGAGAAGCTGCCCCTCACAAACACACTCACCAAATGCTGTCACCCCAGGGCCACCAGTGACATCAGGGCTGCATTTCCCAGCCAGCCTGTAAGTTTAAGTTTGGAAGACGATGTTAATCTGTGTCGTCTTAGGTGTGCTATGGACAATTAGGGTAGGCCTCTTCCTCATCACAAAAATAGGCTCTAAGAAATTGTGTTATTAAAAGTCAGTGTAATGTTTATTTAAAATTAAAGAGAGTGTTTCTATGTATATCTTTTGTGAATATTTATTAGGATTTCTTGTATTAAAAAGTGCAATATTAGTAATTGTACATTGTCATCCAGAAAAACAACTCTTTGGGGGATTTTATTAACTTCCTGCAGCTGTGTTTCTAAAAACTCTGTGGCAATAATTGTATTCTCCCTAATTTTAAAAGAAACAAAACAGATGTTTAACCCTGATCCACTGTGTACAGAGTACCTTGTAAAAGCTAATGTGGGATTGGGAGAGGGCAATAAGGCCGATTCATTTGTGACACTAGTTATACATGAAATGAACACAAATTCTGTAATACTAATACAGTTGATTAGTTCAGTAGCTATTAAAAATTGGTGGTCAGTGTTTGAATTTTCTAAAAAGCAGGCATCTTCCAGCTGTGCCACCATCAGAATGGGAGGTTGGAAGTGCCTTTCAGAACAAGTTGGAGAGCTTAGGTTTGGAGTGGAAAGCAGTGTGCTTCCTTGCATGACATGAATGTACATTTAATATTTGTTCTGTGAATTGTGACTCAGCAGTACCACAAATTATCGGGGCTGCTGGATAATGTGGAAGGAGACACTTCCTCCTCTAAAACACAAAACTGTATTTATATTTTTTGTACAGATAATACAGCTTATTTATTTAAATCATGGTGTCAGCGTCTCTGTGAAACTCATTCTCTTCATACGTTTTGCAAAGGGTAAAGAAAATCTATGTTTACTAATTGGTTGGTTCTCAACCAGTTATAAGTATCTTCCTGAAATGGAGGAATTGCAGTTTTCAGCCTTTCCCTGGGAAGCTGGGGATCCACGCTCAGAAAGGTCAGCTCAGTAAACAAACTTGGAGGAAGGCAGCAACAGATGTGTGCACATTCTGGCTGAGTACTGTCTAACAAAAGGACCAGTCCTCTCATTGACAGCCCTATATAGATTAGAAAAAAGCCACGAGTACCTTCCAGAAGAAAAGCAAGGGACAGTGTCTCAGGATAGATTAAGACTCCATTGTAGCTTCTAGCCAGCAGGTGTGCACAGGAGAAGGCAGCCATGTGATGGAATTTTGAGTGGAGACTAAGCTTCATGGATCACTACATTTGATCTTCATGCAACCCTGCAATTATTCTCATGTGCATACAGCCACCTTGAAGGACACACATACACACACACACATACACACACACACAAACCATCATTTCCCACTGCTTTGAGGTTACTAGTAGATAACAGTTATGCCACATTGTACACACCATCATGAGAGCTGTTGTCTTCTCCTGTCCCAAAGTCAACTATTTTGGTTTACAGGGCTCAGACTCCTGCATCCCTATTTTTAACAGATTTTTATAGCAATAGAGCCTCTGTGCGGTGTGCAGAAAAGCACAAGCACACTTGTAAAGTTCTTTGTAGATAGGTCTAGTCAAAGGGCACTATGTCCCCAGGCCTGGATGTTGTCTATGCAAGACCATTGTGAGAGAGGCCCAGAACTGGCCCCCAAAATCCCCACCCACAACACATACAGTACCCTCAAAGCTGAACTCTAGACTGCTTTCTAGAAACTTACCCCAACATGTCCATTCCTATTGAGTGGTGCTAACAATACATTTGAGAGCTCTTCTTCATTCTCCTATTATTAGGTTTTGCTCAGATAGATAGATAGATAGATAGATAGATAGATAGATAGATAGATATAGATAGATATAGATAGATTCATAAATACATCTATAAATAATCACCAGCAACCAATGTCCTACAGCAACACTGTGGAGAGAAGTCAAAGATGTCAAAGGGAAAACCCAAGAAGACTCAAGTGACAGGGAGGCCTCAAATATAATGTGCAGAAAAGTCTCCAGCTTCAGACACAGATCCCAATAAGAAAACAGAAGAGATTTCTGCCAAGATGCCATAGACTACAGGATAAATGCCTGATAAAAATACAGGATAAACTTGACCAGTAACCATCTTAGAGTTATTACTCGTCATTCTAAAGTCCTTGCTGGTCCTTATAAGCAACTAAAGCAAACTAAAGGAGCCCAGAAATAATGTGGGACATAGGATGAGAACAGTTAAATGTCACCAAAACTCATTCACACTTCAGCCTCACCATCTATAAAGGCAGCACACCACATAGGATGCAGGATGTTTAAAAATGCTAATTCATTCAGGTTCAAGAATTATCAGGTGCTGCACGTGCTGAAGGACTCACTGAGGATAATTGTTTTTATCATCATCATCATCCAAACTAACCCTGGAATGGCAAGGAGATGAAAGACAGTTGAGGCTACTTTGTGTTATTCCCCACTGTCACCTCTGTGTTTCCAGTTTGAACTGAGAAGGAAGCCAGCCTTTCTTTCAACGCTTAGTGTTGCCCAGCAGAATAAACAAGAGGGACATTAGTGATCAAGTTCTGAGCTCTGTGTCTTAGAAGGGAAAGAAAAAAAAAACAGATCAAAGCATTTAGCCAAGTCAGACCCAAGAAAAGTCCCAACAAGCACTGAGAAATATTTCCCAGAGCAAATGTTATCTTAGAACCTCAGTGTAAATCCTGCTCTGAAGTCAACATACACAAATGTACCCAGCACTACTGTTTCCTCTGAAGTTACCATAAAACATGGGAAAGTACTCATAAGCAAATATGCAAGTACAGTATAAGCGAAAATAAGGGACATCTCACATTTTTCCCTACAGCCCATCTCTTCATGCTGCAAATAAGCTGGAAGGGAATAATCCAACTTAATTATTCTCAGCTAATTCCAGACATGTTATATCTCAGTAATCTGTGAGGTTCCCTAAAGTAGTCAGAGTCCTCCACAAAGGACAAGAAAATGGTTGTGTAGAGAGCACTGTTAAAAACAATGAAAGAATCCTGTTTGGTGAACTAGCCTATAAACAGCTGACTTAGAAAGCAAAACAAATGCTTTCATCTCTCTCATACCTCATTTCATTCAGTGAGCTAGCTGAGCTAAAGACTTCATGATTCAGACTCAGAATACATTGGATATAAGTTAAATCAGAGAAGGTGATCTTCCCAAGTCTCGAACTGCCAATTAGGAAATGACCAGTGTTGCTACAGCCTTGAAGTAAACAGTAAAGAATTAAATGTAACAAGAATTTGACCAAACATGACCCAAGTTTTCGTCTGCTCCCTCCCACCCACCACTCTTGCCCACTTAGAGATGCTCTAATAGGTTTAATCTAGATCAACATGTCATAAAGTTTGTCACAAACTGTTGTCCTTGGCCTCCCTTAGCTTCTTCCTCAGAGCACCCCAAGTTTTTGTTTCTTTGTCAATGACCCTACACTGAAGGCAGATGTTGGCAACCAATCTTTTGCTAAAAAGAGCTGGGTTGTCACCCTGCTTGTCAACCAGAAGTTTATAGTTTTACTCAGATGGCTTCTGTGAGACACCTGGTCCCAATCAACCGCACGATGTCACGCCTCTGATAAGACAATATACAGTTGTCACTCACTCCTGTGTTTTCAAAGGGCAAAATTCATCTCCAACCAAGCATTTCCCAGGCTACTCCTAACGATATGGTTTATATATATGTAAACAGAAGTTAAATGTACAGTTTTATGTGAGCTAGAAAAGGCAGACAATGGGGAATGGTTCTCTTGCTGAACGTAAATAATATTTGTTTAAATGGAGTACTCAAAGCCTCAGAGATCACGCAGTCAGCATTCAGACCAGAAAATATTCTGGGAAATCACCTTCTCCTCTGGGACTTCATGTTATCCAGGGTTGACCTTTCTACAAATCCCATGAAGGATAGTAGACAAGCTGTGAATGACTTTGTTACCAGGTAAGCAACTCCATACAATGTTTAATGGTCAAGGTCAAGAGGTGTGTCATGCCTTGACTTTCTACCCCTCAATCCCACTACAGTTGTTCTTTAGGAAACAGTTGAAAGGTCAATAAATGACTTAGCTGAAGCCACAGAAGGGAGATAAAGTTTTTCCATCTATCATCTGTATAAATCCTGTCCTGTGGCTGTAGATAAGTAGGTCATAATGCAAAGGCAAATGGCAGAAGCCAGCTCCAAGGATTCCCACCCTGAATTTTTCCACTTACACAGGCTCCTCCCTACTTGAGTGGAAAGATACTCACCTAAAAGCAAGACCCCATAACCAACTCTCCCATTCATTTGCACAGTGAGGGTCCGCTTTGCCCCTCATGCAGCAGGCATGGAAGACAACCCAAGACTTCATCTGCTCCCAGGTATTCTCACTCTGCCTTTTCTCTGCCTGATGAGTCTCTACACTTCTCACTCATTTCCTCTTTCCTGACTCCCCAGCCCCATGTCCCATCACACACATCTTTCCTTGCTTTTGAACTTTTTTATTAAAGCCATTAACGCTGGACCCATGATCATAGAGCTGGGCACCCAATCTCTGGGTTCAGAGAGTGCCCAGTCCACCTGGAGTGACACAACCCACAATAAATGTTAGTTCATCCTATTTCAAATGAGAAGTCTGCCAAGCTCTGGGGAAGGCTCCAGGGCTTCTTCCCACAGCCTCCAGCATGCTAAGCCTACCATATTCTCCTCCTTGACGGAGTCTTTGCCAAGTTCACCTGACTATAATGTTCACCCTTTAAACTCACTCTGCTCTCCTACAACACATGTCAACTTAAGACAGAACTGTTATTCTCTCTGTAGAAACCCAGTATAGATTCATGCTTATGGAAAGGAATTAAGTGGATGTCCTGGAGGTAGTTCCCCAACATGTACAAGACTTCGCCATAATTCATCTCCAGAAGTAAGCATTTTAAGCATTTCAGATATTGTTATAAAGCTAAACAGCCCTTTCGTTATACAATCTTCATTAATTATCCACAGGTAAAAAAGGGTTGTGCTTTTAGGCTTGGAAAGAACACAGTAACATGACCGTTCTGGCACAAATACACTAAGGTTCTAGATGCTTCGGCTAGAACGAGCCCCTTCAAACTTCAGTGCTACCACAGGGAGGGTCCTAAGAGGTGGCATTTTCTTTTATTTTTTTATTGGATATTTTACTTATTTACATTTCAGGTGTCATCCCCTCTCCCCATTCCCCCCCACCCCCTCCCCCATCCCTCCTCCTCCTTTTTTCTTTTATACCATTTTAATTACATGCAAGTATTAAGGTCAGTTCTAGGTTGAGTAACTAGCAATACAATAGATGCAAATAGTCAAGAAACAAGCAAGAGAATAAACACAAATAATCAAAGAACAAGCAAGGCAATAAACAAAGTTCTGTGAACACTCCTGTGATCACTATTTTTAAGGGCTTAGCAGGATGACCAAAATATCTGAGCCAACTTCACTGTCTTAATGAAAAGTCAATTTCATGTCTGAAGCCTACTTCCTTGTTCTAGCCTAAGATTTAGATTCCTGCCTGAAATTACTTCTTTGTTCTAGCCTAAAGTCAGATTCCTGCCTGAAGGGAGGTGGCACTTTCTCGAGGTAATCATGACAGCTCCTCCCCAAATGACTGGGAACAAGAAGGGCAGTTGTTTTATATTTCCTTCAAATACCTTCCTTTCTTGCATTTCCAAAGTGGACACTGTGTAAAGTGTAACATAGCCCTATTGTAATCTAATCAACACTTTAATCTGTGTCTCTGTCTTATCTCTCTTTCTGCCTTTGTCTCTTCTTTTTCTCTGTCTCTCTCCTCCCTGCCCTTCTTCCCCTCCCCTGTCAGGTGTATATATATATACATTATATGTCAAAACAAATTTGAATGCTGACCCCTACAAGTTGTAGTAGAGCAGGCGCTTTCAAGCACGAATGCATGCACACACACACACACACACACACATACACACACACACACAGAGCTTCCATACTCAAAGTAACCTATCTATAAACTACATTCCTTTAACTCATCCCAAACTCCTTCTTTACTCCCAATCTAAATGGCCTTTCCATCTCTCTTCCAAAAGACCATCGAAAAGTGCTTCTCTATCCCACAGGTTCACCTTATATACAGTTAATTAATCTAATCTCCTGAGCGACCCTGTGAGGAACTTGCCAAGTCGCTCTATGGGCCTCTGCTGCCTGCTTGGCAAGGGTGCAGTGTGGTCTAAAGGAGATGGCACAGACTGTGTTTCTACAGTAGTCCACAGGGTTTTACACAGGACACACACAAGCCCATGGCCCATCATAAACTTTCCCAGGCTCCCTTCAGCCTGCACTCTGGCTGTACCTAACCTCCCATTTATCAAGAAGCCACAATCTAAGTAGTCACCAGCCAGGATGTTTCAACATTCAGGGAAGACCCTAAGGCCCTGCAGAGTCCAGTGAGGTCCCCGGATCATCAAAGAAGACTGCACCACATGTTTGTGTGGCATGTGTATTTTATTGTCTTCCAAACTTACTTGAAAAAAAAATTTATGAAGAGTACTTGGCAGTATTTCTTGATGTGTGTTCCAATAGGTTTTACACAATAAAAAGGACTTATTGTCGGAGTTTAAAAATGATGTTTCTGTCTGCTCAGCATTCATCCCTCCCTTCCCTGGAAACTACATTTCAGTCCTCCCTCGAGAGCTCACCCCACCTCCAGCCTTCTGTTATTCACGTGGTTCACATGGAGTGACCCCACACATACTCCTCCGTGCAGGGGTGGACCCCAGTTTAGGCCTGGACAATAGGCAATTTTTCTATTGCCATGACAATCAACTTGGGAATCAACATGAGACTTAAAGCCAGCAAGAGATTCCACTCCAGGATCTTTACTGGAACCTCTGGGCTAGCGAGGTGAGAGGACACTGTAAGCTTAGAATTGCTAGAAATGCTCACACTGTCCAGGCCTGCCTTAGGAAGCAACAGGGAAAAAAATAAAGCCAACAGAGAGCAAGACCTCATCGCATTGACGGAGCCCCTCTCTCCAACTACACCTACAGCCAACAGTGAAGTCTTAAATGATATAGTTGCCTGAACCAATTAATTGTTTTTCCTTGAGCACTTATTACAGGCATGCTAATTCCTACTATGGGTTATACTAAGTTAAACAAGGCTTCTTTACTCTAGAGCATCCCAGAGACTTCACAATATAAACACGCATTGTGGATCTGCATCAGGAGGATACACAGAAAGCACTCCCCACACATGTCTAATGAACTGCTTTGGAAAGACCGTATCATGGGGCCTACAGTCCACAAGAAAACACCTTAAGAAAGGCTAATACACATTACCTGTCTGTTAACCTAATATTAAAATACTGCAAATCCCCGTTCCCTTGTTACTCAGGATAAACGAGACAAATGGGAATTCATTTATTCAACACTGTTGATGCATTTTTCCAGCCTTTAAAAAATGTATGTGTGTAATTTTTTAGTCATTTTCCTAAATTGGGGTCATAAGCACAAACCATAGTATATGTTTCCCAGACTTAATAAAATATGTGCACACATATACAGACTTCTCTTTATTGCATCAGGGTCATAATTCCTGAACTGTTATACTTTTGATTTCCACCTTTTAAAATATTTTTGGTCTCTAGTCTCACTGCCAAGTTATCAGCTATCGTTCCTTGTTATAAATTTGTCTCTCTCTAGCTGTAACCCCTCAGACTCCTCTGTGGTTAAAGGGCTAATAACCCAAAAACCTCAGGTGGGCTGAGAAACTCCTGAGCAGAATGTAGGCACACTGACAAAAGTTCCTGAAGGATGTTAGGATCCCACACGTCCCTGATAAGATCAATATGGCAACCTCCCCACAATGGGATTCACAACTTTTAGGCTGCAGAGAAGCAAATCTGCACATAACAACTTCACCCCAAGGGTTCCCTTATTCATACCATGAAGCCTCAAGGCCCTTGTGCCTGGGCATGCAGTCTTTGGGAAGAACAGGTGGCAGAGCAGAGTTCAGAGTGACAGCCAAGGCAGCAGATGCACTGTGTAGGCTGAGTGGCAGCACCTGGAATCCATGTCAAGGGTGAATTGTTCACCTTACAGACTGCTGGTTTCTAGGTTTCTGCTTGGTTTTGAACAGCTAAAAGTTTCTAAATAAGTTACCTGGACTGTAGAAAATGCTGCAGTTTTCACACACACAAAAAAAGAACTCTAATCTAACAGTAAGCACTGAGCTGTTCTTAGAAACTGTAAAATAAAGTGGTTTTTTTTCCTTCTTCTTTAAACCCAAGAGGACCCATAGTCCAAAGAAAAATTCCATTCCTTGGTTTATAAGTCATCCATTGGCACACAAGTCAGATTTTAGACATTTTTCAGGCATGTTGTGTGCCTCTAAGTCTCAAGTCACTATTTGCCTGCTTAATACTTGTGGGCTTCCACGCCCACCCCTCCCATTTATGGTCCTATAATGGAGTGGATGGAGATTTGGAGAAAGATGAAGTAATTACACCTTTCTTTGTCATTGAAGATGCAATGCTGGCCCAAGCAGGTAGCAGAAGGAAGCAAGGCAGCTAATACAGATGCAAGCAGAGGAGTAGGAAATCCATGGATCCGTCAGAAAAACTGGAGCTGGGTTTGTAGCCACTCTTGTCAGGGAAAAGACATCAAGATGTCTCAAGTCAGTGGCTAAAGATCCAGCGTCAAGGACTCTGGGCACTTGGGTCTCAGGACTTGAATGGAAAGAAAAGCCCAACTCACCATTTTGCTCTGATACCTTTTCCAGAATGCAATACACATGTTCTAGAAGGTTCATGGGCTCCTAGGCTCCTCTTGCACCTCCAATATGAGGAGGAGCCAAGCACCTGCTCAGAAAGCCGTTCGCAAAGTTAGAGTCTGCTCTGCCAAAGAAAACACTCCTGCCCCCCTTCCACCTCTAGCATTTATGCTCAGAAGGGCCTCTGTCTTTCCCCTTGAAGGCCTGCTAAGTAGATATGGGGCTTGGGCAATAGCTGGAGGAACTAGGGAGCCATTAATCCGCAATTAGGACTGTGCTTGCCCCCACCTGCCTCACCTGCTGGCTCTTGACAAGCACACAGCTGAAAAGCATCATTTCATTTTAGCAATCAGAAGCACTAGACAATCCTGAGGTTCCCAAACACTGTCACCTAACAGGGAAAGGGAGATACTACAAAAATTTAAAATCCATAGCTACCCAAGAAAACCACATCTAATCTAATGGAATGTAAAGTAATAGATAAAGCTCAACTCTCCATAGCATCATAAAGTAATAAGGAGAAGTACAAGCCGCCAAGGGACAGATGTAATTAATAGTCCCACCCAGCTTTGACACCCATGACCCACATGGCCAGCATGGGAGATCTCTGTACAGGGGTAATGGCAGAGTGGGACTGTGATGTAGATCACTAGATTGGCATAGGTAGTTTCAGATAAATAGTGGGTTTTTTTTTAAGATGCAACAAAAATAAAATCTGTTATTATAGATTCCCTGTTATCACTGTGACAAAACAACTGAGTGAAGAGAAACTCTTTTTTTTAGAAGGGTTGATGTCTGTTTTGGGAGCTTTGGGGGATGGGAGTGGGTACTGCTGGTGTCACTGTTGCTGTTGTTTTGCGATGGAGTCTGTGTAACCTTAGCTGTCCTGGAACTCAGTATGTAGACCAGGCTGGCCTCAAGTGCAGAGAGATCTGTAGGTTTCTTCCTCCCTAGTATTGGGATGAAAAGTGTGAGACACCAAGCCAGGACCAAACGCAATTCTTTTCCTTTTTACAAAAGCCCAAACCCACACTTACTTACTTACTTACATTTTGTTAGTTTAAGTCCAGGAAGGGTATATCATGGACTCTGTGTCCAAGGGGAAGATTGCTGCAGAATTTAGTTCAGACCATGCCATTGTTTCTGTGAGCTGGAGTTACCTTTCCCAGGTTATTCTGGCTTTGTCTGGTTTGCCTCCAGGAGTCTCTGGGTTGTTTTTGCGTTATACACATTAGCACATCTCTTCCCTGAATAGAGTTCAGTTTCATCTCAGACATAAACATGTTCAGTTTTAGAAAGAGCCGTACATTCTCTCTAGTTCCAGTGACTTTGCTTATGCCAGCAAAAATGGCCTTGCATCTCAAGATAGATGCATTTCAGTTCTTTCTGCATTTCAGAAGTCCTGTTTCCAGTAAACCTCTATAGGTGCCAAGATCTCATTTTTTTTTTTTTAATGAAGAATACATTTTGGCTCACAGCTTTAGAGATTGTAGTCCATAGTCACTTGCTCCACTGTTTTTGGTCCTGTGGTGAGTCTAATTAGCATCACAGTGGGGTATGCATAGAAGAACAAAACATACATGGAGGCACCCATGGCTCCAGCTGTATATGTAGTGGAGGATGGCCTTGTTGGGCATCAGTGGGAGAGGAGGACCTTGGTCGTATGAAGGCCCAGTGTGGGGGAATTCGAGGGCAGGGAGGCAGCGTGGGTAGATGGGTGGGGGCACACCCTCATAGAAGCAGGAGGAGGGAGGAATGGGATAAGGGGTTTCTGGGGTGGGGGGAATGGGGAAAGGGGATAACATCTGAAATGTAGATAAATTATGCAATAAAAAACAGATAATGGAAGTGGCTATTGCAGTTGAGTATTTGAGACTTTTTGTCAATAATTTAATATTACTCATATTACTGGGATTCTTTATAATCCTCAAGGACAAGGGACTGTGGCAGGGGCCCATAGAACTTTAAAACAATATCTTTATAAAATAAAAAATGAGGAGATATCTCAAGTGTCATGCCAAATACCATTGGAATTGTGTTACTTCTAAAATTTACAATGATAGTCATTATAATTACAAAAAAGTTTAAAGACATTTGCAGGGTATTTGGCATAATTCTAACACCTCTCTGGATGTTTTAACTTTGCATAGTAGGCTTATGAATTTAAAGAATGCTGCTCTGCTGAGCATTGATGTGGCAGATGCTGCTGATAAAATTACCCATGGCCTGAGGTCAGTATTTCCATTTTAGTCAAGCTTCAAGAATGGCATATAGCTTGAGCATGCTAGCCCTTTTTGTCCTGGGGATACTTTTATTCCTGCCCAAGTTATTCTTGTCTTTAACAACATCAATATGTTGGTAGCCAAAGTACATTGCTTGAAACTGAAAATGGACCCCTAAACAGAGTTATTAAATTAACAAGCTGGCAAGCAAAGGACGGGTAAAATTCTGTACAGAGCCTTACCAACCTAAGACAGAAGTGCATTGCTTTTGATAATGCATATTCCACAACACATAAGGAAGGCATTCTTGTCAGAATGACCTAAGACAGGCTCAGTCCTGTTTATGAAATAAAAAAGGGGGAGAGGCAGAGAGCTTTTGGAGCTGCTTGGCAAGAATCTGACATTGGCCAAGGAGAAGGAAAATGGGCTGCTTGGCATGAATCTGACATTAGGCTAGAACAAAAAACTAATTTCAGGCAGGAATCTAAATCTTAGGCTAGAACAAGGAAGTAGGCTTCAGACATGAAAATGACTTTGGCCTAGGACAGGGAAGTAGGCTCATATATTTTGGTCATCCTGCTAAGCCCTTAGAAATAGTGATCACTGGGAGTGTTCATGGAACTTTGTTTATTGCCTTGCTTGTTCTTTGATTATTTGTGTTTATTGTCTTGCTTGTTCCTTGACTATTTTCATCTACTGTATTGCTAGTTACTCAACCTAGAACTGACCTTAATACTTGCATGTAATTAAAATGGTATAAAAGCAAAAAGGAGGAGGGAGGATGGGATAGGGAATTTGGGGGTGTGGGAAAGGGGGATGACATCTGAAATGTAAATAAATACAATGTCCAATTTAAAAAAAGAAAAGAAAAAAAGCAGGAGACAAAAGAAAGACAGGAAGGTATGTCCATTGTTGGTTGGCATCTTCTGACCATCTAAGGTCTTAGGCCTGGAAAGAAGGCCCACTTGAAATTATCTTTCCTCAATTCTGTCTAATTCAAGTTACTTAACCTTAAAAATAAAAAATTGGTAAAAATAAATAAATAAACAAACAAACAAACAAACTTAGGCCCAGGAAATCTCCAAGGCAGAGCTTGATGCATTGCCTTATCAGGCTTTATCACAGATCTAGTCACAACCATTATTTTAGAATAAGCAGGCTTAGAGTTTTCATAAATCTACACTGCCTAGGGCAATCCATTTTAGGCTCTGAGCATTTAGAAAATCCTACAATTTCTGCTCACCGCTCTGGAGCCAGGTCACACCTTCCTGATTGGCAAGGGTCCCTTTTCTGCCTGTCCTCTCCCTGGAACCAGAGCCTACACACCTGAAGTCTGGCAGGTCCACATAACCATAGAATTCCCACAGGACTTTCTCCTTTCTTTACCCATGACTGACAAGAACCACATCCAATCAGACATCATTATCCTTGCTAGTATGTCATGCAGGAACTGAGTAGACAGATGTCCTATGAAGGAGACCTAGATACAGAAAATCCAAACACAGCCCCAGACTGAGCCCAAGGAACCCCTTTCATTGCTGGGAAGGAATATGGGAAAGTCCCAGGTAAACTACTCTCTGTATAGAAAGCACATGAGAGTGAACAAACAAACCTAAAAATTCAATGCCCCAAAATAAAGTTTATTCTTTGGCACTGCAAACCTGGCAAAGGTTAATGTCATTTCATACAATTATTAAATTAGATCAAGATCCCAGAACTGTCACTGAGATCATCCTTGATTCCATGAATAAAAGGGACCTGAAGGGGTTAGAGAAATAAAGTGGAAGGAGGGATACAGGGGGTTAATCAGCCAATGAGTAGATGTCATTTTCCTTTATTCAAGTGATTCTCAAGTTATTCAAATATCCTGGAATCGATGATGATTTTTTTTCATTCTGAGGTAGGTATTTTAATTTTTTTTTCATTTTGGGAAATTCTTCTTCAATGGATAATTTTTAGTTGTCTGCTTTCAAAGGTATTTTGCAGGTTTTAAAGGGTTTTTTTCAAAGTCAGGCTGACACTTCTAGTTCCTTCTGAACAGGCTTTTCAGCATCGCATATAGAAATAGAGCTGTTCTGCCTAGAACCTGTCTGAGAAATTGACCTATATATCTTGTGCCCCATATTATCCACTTCCTCAAAGATATAACCTGGGGGGTCTAAGTATGATGCTGGACACTTGCCCAAATCCTTGGGAGTAAAGCTAATGGAATAAGTAGTCTGACCCTCTACAGGGATGTTTCTTCGAGGGCCAATCCAGGCAGGTTTGTAGTTTTCAGTTATGATAGGCGGATGAGCCACGTAGCACGTCTTAGTGGTGGTCTGGCAGTCCAAAGGCTCAACAGGCAAGTTCAGGTGGGGAATTGGTTTGATTGGCTTTGTATTCACGGCCGCCCACTGCTTGAAGTCATCCTTCGAGGTGGTGGAGCTTTCAAACCGGCTGCTCTTCTTAATGGAAGGCACAGGTCGGCAAGTGATGGCAGGGCTACCCTTGAGGTGTTTGTAATGGGTCTGCACAGTTGTCAGAAGATCCATCTTCTCCTCAGGAGGGACATACACAACGGGAGCTTTGGCGACTCTCTGGGGCGTTGGCCAAGCTTGGAATTTCTCCTGCACCTCAGTGATGTTTGAGAAAGGTGCATCGTGCGCAGGGAGCTTGGCTGGAGGTTTTGTGCTCTTGGCAGGTGCCCCTAGGAGGCCTCGGTAGGACTCTTTATGGGTGGTCAGGTTCTCAAAGGGGATATCACAGGGTATAAATTTATCTGCCTCTTTAACGTACCGCTTCTCCACAGGGTGGGGCACATAACTCATCTTGTAGTTAGTCAGATCTTCCAAGGGGATATTGTAGAGCTTTGCCTTGGCTGGAGGCTTACAGCTCACAGTAGTCACAAGGCCTTTCATGGTATAGTCATCCTGATGTGTGGTTCTGTTTTCAAACTTGGCAGACTCTGGCCGGTACTTGTGTGGAGGACGAAGAAGCTCCCGTCTTGGCTGGTTCCAGGGTAAATAATCAACTGAAATTAAAGAAGAAGTAATCACTGATCAATCAGGTCCCCTAACTTGCATGTGTTTTAAAGGAGCCTAAAGCCACAAACCAGTTTCTAATGAAAATCTCTGGCCTAACAGAACAAAGTAGATCCCTGCTACTATCTTGTGTATAAGCTTGCTAGTTCAATACCATGGTGCTTGCAGCCTGCTATGCAGAGAGACTGATCTACTGAAGTTCTCCTCATATGCCACAATGCCATGCACAGAGATTTTAGAGAACTAGGGTCTACTGAACCTACTTCAGCAGAAATGTCTGACCCAAAGGCAGCTTTTACCTGTGCAAGGAAGAAGCCATCAGAGTGCATGAAAAGATGCATGTGCTGTGCAGAAACACAGAGAATCACAACCCACCACTGATGATCAACCAGCCAAGCCAACCAGGTCTACCTAGTCAGAGTAACTACTATTACCTCCCCGAAGTGCTCGTGTCTAATCCATAACACCAAATGCACTGGTCCAAGGGACTAGAGACAGACTTGTCACAGCTATCTTGTCCTTAGTTCTTTGCATATTAGCTTTTCTCTTCACAATCCCTAATGAAATACATACTATTAAAATAATTATTTATAAATGCAGAAACAGAAGCACAGAGAAACTCGCACCCTGTTACTCGGTTTCAAATTTAAAAACAAAAGCATGTGTTCAAACCTAGATTCAGAAGCCAAACCCGCTCCACTCTTGAGAACATTATATGCTAGCTAGTTGTACTCAAGTCTTTCCAACATAATCTGACATCTTCCCCATCATCCTTTGTGACAATTATGACTGTCTCTATTTTTCAGATTTCCAAAAGACAATCTCAGAGAAACGTAAGAGCTTGCCCAAAAATTTAAGCCACAGACCTGACTCCACAGCCATGCTTCCAAATGTCCCCAAGTCACAGCAGGACACTATATTTTTTAAATAAAGACTGAAAAAAATAACCAGGGAAAATCTGTAAAGAAAGGCTAACTTCAGAGTGTCTGAAAAATGAAGATCGGCCAGCTGAACCAAGTACACATTTATCTCAAGAGGAACCTCTGTGGTGGGTTAAAATACCTAAAATGAAAGGACTCAGCCCAAAAGAACTGTGCACTGGAGGAGCAGATATAGCATCAGTCAGTTTCTGAAGCCATTTTATCCCAAATCTTCAGGACAGCTCAGAGACTAAAAGGCCAGTTGAGAGCAACAGAACAGTAAGCATCACACACACTGCTTTCCTTTCATAATGCCTGGCTCACAATCAAGGCTGGTATTACTCCATTGTTATAATCAGTTACCAGGGCTAAAGAGTCACAGGAATGATACTAGTGAGCCCTCCAAATCCACAAGTTCTCTTGCAGCCTTGGGACAAGTAGACCAACTGCAGCTTCTCAGGAGCCTTGGACTTATGTAATCAACAGGAGTGAAGCCCACAGGTATAATTTTTTACTGGATATTTTATTTATTTACAATACAGATGTCAGCCCCTTTCCCCATTTCCCCTCCCTAGAACCCCCATCCTATACCCCCTCTTCCTTTATACTTTTATACCATTTTGATTACATGCATGTATTAAGGTCAGTTCTAAGCTGAGGGTATAGCAATACATTAGATCCAAATAGTCGAGGAACAAGAAATACAATAAACACAAATAGTCAAAGAAAAAGCAAGGCATAAACCCAATTACATGAACACTCCCATGATCACTGTTTCTAAAGGCTTGTCAGGATGACCAAAGTATCTGAGCCTACTTCCCTATCCTAGCCCAAGGTCATTTACATGTCTGAGGCCTACTTCCTTGTTCTAGCCTAAAATTTAGATTCTTGTCTGAAATTGCTTCTTTGTTCTAGCTTAATGTCAGATTCCCGCTTGCAGCCTGCTTCCTTGTCCTTTGCCAATGTCATATTCCTGCCAAGCAGCCCATTTCCTTGTCCTTGGCCCATGTCAGCTTCTTGCCAAGCAGTTCCAAAGGCTTTCCACCTCCCCCCCTTTTTTATTTTGTTACCAACACTGAACCTGTCTTGGGTCATTCTGACAAGAATCCCTTCCTTACCAGTCATGGAATATGCATTATTAAAAGCAATGCACTTCTGTCTTAGGTTGGTAAGGCTCTGTGAAGAATCTTACCTGTCCTTGGCTTGCCAGCCTATTAATTTAATAACTCTGTCTGGGGGTCCATTTTCAGGTTCAAGCCATGTACTTTGGCTGCCAACATGTTGATGTTGTTAAAGATAAGCTTTAACACGATAGACAGGAATAAAAGTATTCCCAGGACAAGAAGGGCTAGCCTGATCAAGCTATATATGCCATTCCTAAGGTTTGACCAAAATGAAAATACTAGGCATAATTTTTAACAGCTTTGTAAAGGTACAATTTACATAACAAAGTGAGCCACCTATGAAACCTTTGTAGCACCACACATTTCTGGTTTTTGGATGCTGTTGTTTGGTGGTTTGTTTTTACCACATGCTCATTGTACAGTATGCTGGGTTTCATTGTAACCATTTCATACATGCATATAATTGACCATTGATCCTATTGTACATACCCTGTTATGGTGTGTTATGCTCCAGGGTAGTGGTTCTCCACCTTCCTAATAATATGATTCTGTAATACAGTTCCTTATATTGTGGTGACCCCCCAACCATAAAATTATTCTTAAGTGTAATTTTGTTACTGTTATGAATCATAATGTAAATATCCATGTTTTTCAATGGTCCTAAGTGACCCCTGTGAAAGGATTCTTTGACACCCCCAAAGGGGTTGCAACACAGAGATTGAGAACCTCTGCTCTAGAGGTTTGTGTATGTCCATCTGGTGGTGCTATTTGGTGAGGTTGTGGAAGCTATGAGGTGAAGGACATGATTGGCAAATGGAGAGCACTGGGAATAGGCCTTAAGCATTATATCCAGGCAGGCTTCTGATCCTTTCTCCACTTTCCTGATCTGCAGACATGTGAGGAGGAGAGAATGCAGGGCCAGAGGGCAGACTAGAGGCTGTTTTCCTGAGTGCCAGCAAGAATGAGATTCATAATAAGAAAAAAAAAGAAAACAGACTTTATCACAAAGAGATTCAATCAAGGAAAGGCTTCAAACATTTACAAAAGAATCCAAAGGATACTAAAATAAAAGACAGAACCAAAGCTATACCACCATGCAGAGAAAGAAACCAAAATTACCCTCAGCCCAGCAGTTCCTTCAAGGGAGGGACATGGACTTCAGAAGCCATTTTAAAAAGGTAAACCAGATGAAGCCAAATCAGTTCTGCCCTCTAGAGAAGCTCACAGCCATCAGGAGTCTCAATACAGTTACAAGTATTGATGATACTACAACTCCTCCAGTCAGCAGCAGAAAGAAATTCCATTTTGTCAACTCACATGGTTCAGAGGGCAACTGTGGGCTGAGAGGGGAACCCATTGTGCAAAACTAGCTATCCTGGAGCCCAGGAATATCTACTAGTTAAGAAGCTTGAGTTTGGCCTGCCACAGCCCCTATGTGAGGGAAGGTCCAGAGACAGTTATGGAGAACAGACAAACTGAAGGGCACAAGCCAAGGAAGGGTGGCTCAGGCTAGGAAGCACAAGAGAAAGATAGCCCCTGCCTCAGTGGCCACAAGCAGGCATCATTAACAGAGTTACTCTGAAGTATGATAACTCTGAGCCTGAGAGCAGCAAGTGCATCAAAGTCTAGAGTCACCTATCTGCCTGGGTTTGCTGCTGTAAAGGCCAAGAATTCTTCATTTTCAGGAGTATCCATGGATGCCCAACAACATTCCCTCCTGTAGGAGGCTATCAAAGTTTGAGAAGAATTCAACTTACACCATCACAGTACTGTGGCTGCTTTCTATAATTCCGACACAGCTAGGAGATATCCTTCAACTAATACATTCACCAGGTTGGGGGTGGGGGGCAGGGACGGGGAGAAATTCTGCACAGAGTACACAACTAAGTGTGCAGAGACTCCTCATACACAAAGAAGGAAAACTGTTACTGTAAAGACAAGTCTGACAGACAGACCTGTGTCCTACAGAAATTCAATGCAGTGGTATAAACCAAAGGAAAAACTAAAATTCAAGTTGAAGGAACCACCTCCACCCTCCAGCCTTATCACTATTGTCCCCAGTTCTCAATCCCCAGAAAGAAGATACTCCGACACCTCAACTTATTTTTTTATTCCTATATGCTTAAAGGAATTTGACTGTTGTATTTTTTCAAACTTTATATACATCTCGTTTCATTTCTGCATTTTTTCCCATTCAACAACCTTTTTCTTCATGTTTTTCTTTTTTTTTTTTTCTGCCCCTGGGCTTACTGCTTTTCCCCATCTTTACATTTAGTAGTATTTTTACTTTACCATAATTTGACTTCTTTTTCTCTTTTACTTAAATGGGGAGGGGGCTGTGTATTTTGGCTGTACTGGAATACACTTTGTAAACAAGGCTAGCCTAGAACTCACAGAAATTTACCTGTCTCTGCCTCCCAAGTGCTGAGATTAACATCATGCACCACTACACTTTGTTTTGTTTGTTTTAATTATGTGTACATGTTTGTCTCTATGTTTAAGTCCACCATATGGGCGCAGGAGTCATGGTGGCCCAAAGAGAAAGTTAGACACCTAGGACTAGTATTACAGGTGGTTGTGAGCTGCCATGTGCTTTCAAAGACCAGCAAGCACTCTTAACCACTGAGGTATGAGGCTAGTCCCTGACCATTTTACAACTCTTACATTCCCATTTATTATTCCCCCTCTGATATCTATCTAACTTGAGCTTGGAACTATTTTATTATTGAGAAATCTTTTCATGTTTACCTTTTTTCCTTTCTAATCTCTTGCTGTTTTCTCTTCTCTCTTTTTCTCTTCTCCATTCCTGTCTTCTTGCTGCCTTTTTCTATTCAAGCTTGCTGCTGCTTCTCCCCTCGCTCCATCCTCCGCCCTTACCTCACTCCTTTACTATTCCCACTCCTACCCTGGATAGCTTCTAACTGCATAGCACATACCCCAGCAGCTGCCATCCTCTGCCTATAATCGTTGGAGACACACATGTATTTAAGCATCTGCTTTGCTTCGTTGTTTTTTCTGTCACCATGGTTTGTTTCTTCCTCATTGAGTGGTTCCGAGGCTTAGGCCCCCAAAAGTAGGCTGTACAAGGAGAACTCCACACATCCAGAAGTCATATGAAACCATCAGACATTCGAATCTCAACACAGAAACATAAGAAATATGCAAAAATGATCTAAAATGAATTCTCCAGGTCATATCTCAACTATTTAACTGAAATAAATAAAATTCCAGATAATATTTAAGGCTTTATGATAAAAATTGATCAATGACCTAGAAGAGTATAAACAAGTAGATGATTTCAATTCGACCCTAGATATGAAAAAAAAAAAAGTCATAGTAGAAAAGTCAGCAAAATGGAAGAGGAAAGCAGATGTAGTGAAGAAAATGTCAGCAACACAGAAGAAAATTCAGCAAGAAAGTTGAGATTCTTTTTTTTAAAGGAAATATTGGAAATGAAAACTCAGTGAATTAAAGAACGCAGAGGAAAATTGTTACCGACTGACTCGACCAAGTGAAAGAAACAATATAATATTTGGAGAACAAAGTATTCACTGACATAACAATAAGGATACTGGAGAGGTCAGTAACTCTGTGCTTAAGAGTGCTTACTGCTCTTGCAGAGAACTAGAGTTCAGTCCCCAGCACCTGTGTCATGCAGCTCACAACCACCACCTGTAACTATCTCCAGAGGCACCAATTCCCTCTTCTGGCTTCCATGGGCAACCACACATAGAGAGAGACTTACACCTATATAAGTAAAAATAAATCTTTCTATAATCAAATAAATGTCAATAATGACAAATAAACAAATCAGCATGAGCACAATGTCTGAGACCTCTGAGATAGGATCATGAGAACAAACCTAAGAATCCATATGATAGAAGAAGCCAAACACTTTAGTGCTAAGGAATACACAAACCATTCAGTGAAATTACAGCAAAAACATTCCAAACTTTGGAGTGGTGTGTATTCAAAAAACAGAGACATCTAAAACCCCAATAGAACTATATTCCCCAAGCCTGGAAGCACATAGGGAGGAACCAATGGCTCCAGCTGTATATGCAGGGGAGGATGGTCTTGTTGGGCAATAGATGGGAGAGGAGATCCTTGGTCCCATGAAGGCTGGATGACCCAGTGTGGGGGAATTTGAGGGTGGGGAGGTGGGAGTGGGTAGGTAGGTGAGAGTATATCCTCATAGAAGCAGGAGGAGGAAGGATGGGATAGGGGGTTCCTGGGTGGGAGGGAAATGAGGAAAGGGGATAACATCTGAAATGTAAACAAAATATCCAATAAAAAAAACTCAAAAAAAAAGAACTGTATCCCCAAGACATTATATAGTCAAAAAACAAAAATCAAAGCAAAGAAACAATATTAGTAGGAGAAGAACACCCACTCACAAAGGTGGAAACATAAGAATAGCATCAGCTCTTTGGTCAGCAAAGCTCAAAGCTAGCAATCTTCTAAGCATGGACTGATACACTTCAACCCCTGAAAGTAAGAAACAGTCAACCAGGTATACTATAAACAGGAAAATTATCTTTTAGAATTTGTTAAAGAATAAGGCTTCTTCAAAATAAACAAAAATTAAAGAGAGTTCACAGCCAACACTGCAGAAAAGTTAAAAGAACACTTACTACATATTGAGGGAATAAATAAATACAGTCACAATCATGGATCACAGAATAAAACAAATTTCATAAGATAAATGACTTATAAAGGTAGAAAGAAGTCTAACATGTCTGACATAATAAACCAGCATCCCCTGACACTAATGCAGAACAGAGTCAAGAAAAAAATCCAAGCAACTAGAAAAACAATCAACAAAACTGTGAAAATTAGCCAGGCATGGTGTTACCAATCTGGTGCCAATACTTCGGAGGTGTAGGCAAGACAATCAGGAGTTCAAGGTTATCCTTTGCTATGTAACAAGTTCAAAGCAAGCCTAAGCTACAGGAGCTATTTTCAAAAAGAAATTATATATATCACACAAAGAAAAGAAAGAAAGAAGAAAGGGACAGAGACAGAAAGAGAGAGAGAGAGAGAGAGAGAGAGAGAGAGAGAGAGAGAGAGAGAAAGGAAGGAAGGAAGGAAGGAAGGAAGGAAGGAAGGAAGGAAGGAAGGAAGGAAGGAAGGAAGGAAAGAAGGAAGGAAGAAAGAAAGAAAGAAGAAAAACTCACCAAGAGGTAGTAAACATTTCTCAATAATTTTAGATATAAGTGGTCTCAACTACCAGATTAGAAAAGTAAATACATCTGGTCTGGGCCCAAGCACAGAGCAGATCCCGGGCGGCAGCTCTGTACCCAACTTCACAAAACCCAGAGGAAGAGGGCCTCCCAGGAGCTCTAACCTAGGCAGTATCTCAGATAATGGGTCTGGCAAAAAAAAAAAAAGTTTATTTATTTCAAATTATTTTCAAAAGTTTCTAGGAGATACTAATTGGCTGAGATTTTATTTTAAGCTCTCCACAAAAGAATTTAAGTCTCTGCTTAATATTCTCAAGAGAGACATAGATCCTAATTTCCCTCAACAATTAATTGGCAAAAGAGGAGTAATTTTACAAAAAGTAGAAGAAGCTATCATTAATCAATATATTATATGGTCTGATTAGTTGTTGGCTGTTCTATAACGGTCTTTGATGAAAGAGATTATTAATATAGATTTATGTTTCTTTAAATCGTCTTCATGACTCTCTAAGTGTGGAAGGAGCGGCTACTGGAGCTTCTGCCCTGATTTTACAAGAACTCTGAAAAATTGGCTTTAAAAACAAAAGAGGGGGAATGGTGCCCCCTGAGAAGGAGTCCCCCAAAATACTCTCCATCATGCCTTGCTCACTTTTAACTCTCTAAAATGAAAGCTCATGGCAAATCTGCTGCTGACTGCCTCTGGCATCACTGAGACCAACAAAAACTATACCACAGCTATGTGGAAGGGCCCTCTTACCCTTAAAGGGAATGAATGACCTGGACCCAGTTCTCTTATGGGGCCGAGGATTGATATGCCTGTTTGATACCACAGAAGGCACAGATAAATGGCTGCCAAAAAGATTAATGAAATAAATAGATACCCCCACAAAGCCAGGCCCAACCATAAATAAGATGAATAACAATTGACATCCAGGGAAGAGAAATCTCCCTGAGAATTCCCTTCTTTTTCCTTTCCAGGTAAAAATGAATCACCCATGATGTCTGCTGTTAGAAGTTCTAATCTAGATGCTGGGCTCCAAACTGATACTACTCAGATCTTAGATGGGCCATTGACAAGGACATCAAGCAGCTAGAGACTGACATCACTAATCTGAAGACATCCCTCATTTCACTGTCTCAAGAGACCTCCAAAAATTGCAAAGGACTTTATTGGACTTGATTTACTCTTTTACAATAGAAAAGACTGTGTACAGCTCTTGGCTGTGTACAGCCCTTAAAGAAGAATGTTGCCTTTACATAGACAAGACAAGGATAAAGAGAGCATGAAAAAGATCAGAGAAGGCCCTGAGAAAAATCAGAGAGAGAAAGAGATGAGAGCTGGTACAAGAGTTGGTTTTCAACCTCTCCATGGTTGTCAATCTTACTTCCTCCCATCTTGGGACCATTAATTGGGTTATTTTTGCTTACTTCTTTTGGTCCCTGGCCCTTAAATAGGCTGACTAACTTTATGAAACAACATAGATAATTTGGTAGCAAAATCTATTCAGATACATTATCATAAGTTAGCTATGGAGGACCACAAGACTCAAGATGAGGTTGTTACTCTATCCAGGGTGTTCCCAAAACCCATCTCCACCCAACCTAAAAGAGGGGACTTCCACCCCTAGACCAAGCAGAGAGGGGCCACCCAGAACCCCCTCTGACTGGCGATCTGAATTCTTGCTTAGGCTGCGAGGCTAAGCACTGCAAGGGAATATAAATAAAAGTTAAAAATATCTCTCTGGATTCCCTGAGGGACAAGCCTAACTGCATAGGGGTTGATGTCAAAAGTATCCCCTCTCAAGGAAAAAGACATCAGGATGGGAATGGCCCTCACGCCTCACTGGACAACAACAGGGGGACGGGAGCCATTACAAGGTCCCCTTCAATTACTGGAGGTCAGGCCTCTATCCCCACCTTCGCAAGATTAGAATCGCCACAGCCCTTCTATACTTAGAGAAGGGAGGAGATGTCAGGGGCAGCCCTGCTTATACACTGAAGGCCTAAAATCAGCAATAGGCCTAAAATCAGCAATAGGCCTGTCATACATGTATGCTACCACAAAGTCTTGGGTCTCTGTGGAAAAACATTGAAACAGATAGCTATAAGCTATTGTAAACAGGCAGCTTGTGTGGAAATTTACCAGCCTGCTTAGTCATAGACCTTGTAAATAGGTAGCCTTGGCCGATAGTAGCAACTTAGATAAGGACAAGTGAATCATAGGCAGAGTCATAGTGACCTGTCCCCTGAACCTTCACCCAGCTGATACCCTGTTCTGAAAGATATCTGTACTCCCCCTGAACACCCATGCTCCGATGTCATCCGCTTCCCCATGTCCTGCCTTTTTGTGTTTATAACCCCTGTGTGAATAAGTAAAAATTATGATTTGATTTAAAAAAATAAATAGACAAACCAGTAAAAAAAAAGAATTAATAAATTAATTAATGAGGAAAAAAAGAAAAGTAAATACAACTTTCTATTGTCTTCAAGAAGCATGTCTTATAGATAAAGATACAGAGACCAAAAATCAAAGGATGAAAATCAGTCTATGGAGCAAACCTCAACCCAAAAGCAAGCTGGTGTAGTTATTCTGTTATCTGATAAAATTACCACAGCTCAAAATTAGATGATATTAAAAGACCACTTCATGTTAATCAGGGGGGAAATTCATAAAAAGATATAGAAATTTATGGCAAAACCAGCATGGTGCTTGTCCAAACCCACAACTGCCAACCAATAAAATACAATAGAAGACCCAAGAATAAATGCACAATTACAGCCACGCCATTTTTGACAAAGCTTTCAAAACCACACATTGGAGAAAAGGGAGTCCTTTTGACAAATGCTGCTAGAAAAACCAGATTTCCATATGCAGAAGAATGGAATTAATCTGCGTCTCTCACCCGACACAAAAATCAAAAACCTTAATCTTTGAAAACTGTTAACAGAAAGCATAAACAAAACACCTTAACATGAAGGCAGGAAGAACAAGGGTGTCCTAACCAGCACCTCAATGGCATGGAAAATAACTCTATTGATTGCCTAAGGGAATTATATAAACTAAAAAGCTTCCAAGCAACAGAGGAAACAATCACCAGGGTAAAGTAATAACCTAAAGAGTAAAACGTATATGCACGCGCACACACGCGCGCACACGCGCGCACACACACACAGACACACACACAAATTCATTATTGACTACAGATCATAAAGGAGATTATACTCAGTATACATAAAGAACTGCAAAATAATTAAAACTTAAGTAAATCATCTAGTCAATAAATTGATCAATGAACTGAATAGAAGGTTTGCAAAGGAAGAAATAAAATGGTCAATGATATTTTTAAAGTGTTAACATCCTTAGCTATTATCAAAATGCAAATTCAAACTTTTAAGATTCCACATCACCACAGGCAGAATAGCTATTATCAAGAAAACAAATGGCAAATGCTGGCAAGAGGTAGGAGAATAGGAACCTCTGTTGATTACTGGTGGGAATGTTAAGTTTGTGCAGCCAGTCTGGAAGTCAAGATGGAGGTTTCTCAAAAAACTGAAGATGGAACTACTTATGAACCGTGTACACCACTTTGGGGTATAAAACCATCATGATGGATTGTACGCTCAAATCTTCTATAAGTTGTTTTGTCAGGCATTCAGTCACAGCTGAAAATGAGCGTATTTATCCTCGTGTTTTCAAAGTTTTTGGTATTCTTATAAGGTCTCCCATCAATTTTGAAAATCTTTCTATGAGAGAGAGATTACAGAAAGACAATCTTTTGCATATGAATATTCAATTTTCCCAACATAATTTGTTTAAAAGCTCTCTTTTCTAGGATACATTTTTTCTTTGTACTTTTGTTGAAAAGCAAGTGTCTAGAGGTGCTTAGATTCATTTCTGGGTATTCATCTCTACCGCATTGGTCAATGCGTCTACTTTTATGCCTAGACAATGTTGGATTCTGCTCTGCTGCTATAGTGTGATAGATATCAGGTACTGAGATGCTTGCTGCTTTATTCTTTTGTTTAGGACTGTTTCGGCTATCCAAGGTATTCTGCATTTCCACACCCATTCCAGAAGTTCTTTTTCAAGTTCTGAGAAGAAGGTCACAGGTATTTTGGTATGGTGGCCATTTTAGCAATGTGAATTCCACTGATTCAAGACTATGGGAAGCCCTTCCACCTCACAGATGCTCTTCAGTTTCCTCAATGTTTTACAGATTTCTCTGTAAAGGTCTCTCTCTGCTCATTGGTTAGGTTTATTTTATTCTTTCTAAGGCTTTTGTAAATGGGACTATTTTCCTGATTTCTTTTTCACCAGGTTTATTGTGGGTGTATTAAAAAGACACAATTTCTTTAGTGTTTATTTTGTATTCTACTACTTTGTGGAACATTCTGGGCCTAAAAGTATTTTGTTTAAATCTTTAAGATATTCAAATGACAGAATCCTAACATCTGCAAATAGGTATAGTTTTACTTTTTTCTGATTTGCATTCTGGGTCTTTTGGGGGGTTTTGGGTTTTTGGTTTTGGTGGTGGTGGTGGTTGGTGGTAGTTTTGGTGGTG
>NW_021604670.1:8446532-8455598 GCF_004785775.1 Grammomys surdaster | reverse complement strand
GGTGGGTGGTGGTGGGTGGGTGGTGGGTGGTGGTGGGTGGTGGTGGGTGGTGGTGGGTGGATGGTGGTGGTGGTGGGTGGTGGTGGGTGGTGGGTGGTGGTGGTGATGGTGGTGATTGGTTCATTGTTTTGGGAGGGTTGGGGTAATGTTTTTGCTTTTTGCCATACAGCTTTTGCATAATCACATTGTGTGGTTGAAACCTGACTTCCTGTAAGCAGGCACAGTCACAGAGCTCCCTGTAAGAATGTGCTGGGCTGGTTCCCATAGATCTTGATGCTGTGTCTCCATTTTCATTTGATTCCAGCAATGTATTAATGTCTCTAATTCTTTAATGATCCATGGGTCATTCCAGCATGTCCGGTTTGATCTTCCTGTTTTTATAGTTGCTCTTGCTGATGATTTTTACTTTTGTTACATTAGAAACTGATAAGGTAAAAAGTATGCTGGGCATGGTGGCCTTTCGTCCCAGCACCCAGGAAGCCGTGAAAGGCAGATTTCTATGCATTCAAGGCCAAATTGGTCTGCATAGCAAGTTCTAGGCCAGCCAGAGCTATACAATGAGTCACAATCTTAAAAAATAAAATATATACATAAAAGTAAAAAAGCAGTAGTGAGATATTTTTCTATTTAAATTTTATTTGAGACATTTCATAGCCTAAAATATGATCTATTTTGGAGAAAATTCCACACATTTTTTAAAGTATATTTGCAGTCACTAAATGAAATAGTCTATCAATATCTATTGAGTTTATTTAATATGTAGAGTAGTTTAATGCTAAAGTGTCTGAGGCAGCTTTCGATCTGGGTGAGAATAGACATTGAAATTTGTCACTATATTGTATTGAAGGTCTATTTATTCCTTTCTCTAAGATTGTCTTTGGGGGCAATTACATTTAAGTTTCTTGTCTTTTAAGTCTATTTTATTTTTGCAGTTCTGGGCATCAAATCCTGAGCTATATGCATGGCAGTCAAGTGGCTGTACCCCTAACTACATCCTCAACCCTCTTTTTCCACTATGGGGCAAGGTTCAAGTCTATGCACATCTTCCCGTGTGCAGCTATCCACTTGTCCCAGCACCACTTACAGAAAATATTCTCATTTTCCATGCTGCACCTCTTAGCCATCCTTGCATGAGGCTTTCAGTTCTCCTGGGGACTTGCTTTTGTACGTCCAGTTCAACTGTACCACCATTATACCTGTCTCCATGACAATAACACACTGCCCCCGGCACCATGGCTTTATAATACAGTTTTTAAAGTCCAGTGTAAATTAAACTTTGTTCATATTTTTAAGAAAATAAAACAGCTCACTGGTTTCTTTGAATTTCATATGTAACATTTAGGTTGTATTACCAATTTATTTTTTAAAATGCCGTTGAAATGTTTAAGCAATTGTAAAGAGTGTGCAGCTCAATTTAGAAATAATGGGCCAGCAAGAGGCTCAGCCAGGAAAAGCACTTGCCAGGCAAACCTAACAACCTGGGTCTATCCCTGGAATCCACACTGGAAGAAAAGAACTGACTCCCAAATGTCCACGTACACACACACACACACACACACTCGCACAGTAGAACACAAAATCAACTTCTTAAGAAGAAACAATTCCACCTTAAGTTTTTTTTTAATCTTAATACATGAATACAGAATATTTCACCTTTTGCTTGCAATCTGACTTCTCTTTATACTTAATTTTCATTGTATACCTCATACATTTAGCCTTTCAGTTTATTAAATATTGTCTTCACTTCAAGCTGTTGAAGACTGGTTTCTATGTGTGTAGTACACTCATCCATGCCTGTACATGGATTCTAGAAGCCAGTACCACTGAATTCTTTGATGTCCTCTACCTTATTCTCCTGGGGATGGAGTCTCTCTCTCCCTGTAGATCAGGGAGGCCTTAGGACCACCACCTCGCTTTCTTACCTCACCCCCTACGGGGGCTACAGGCACACGCCACCATGCTGACATTTTAGATGGGTGCTTGGGATCTACACTCAGGAAAGCATGTTGTCACAAGCCACTTCCTCAGCATGGAGAACTGTTTCTTACGGTGACATTTTCTGGGTATGAATGATGCTAGAAATCACATACAGGACCTTGAGCATGCTCTAATACTCCCTACCACCGAGCTGTATTTCCAAGCCCCAGAGATGTCTTCTTCAATTCCATGTTGGTTGTCAAGGTCAACATATAGAAATGAAATTGATTCATATATTACTCTTTGAGACCAACATGACAAACAAATGCATCACTTCTTGCTTTTTAGTACTGTTATTCCTATGGGCATGTGTTCTCTGTGTGTGAGCACATGTGCCATGGCAGATGTGGAAATCTGAGGACAATTCTATGGAATTGGTCTCTCCTTCCATCTTTATGTAAACTCAAAGGATCAAACTCAGGTCCCCAGGTTTGTGTGACAAGTGCCTTTACCGGCTAGGCTGTCTCAACAGAACTTGTTTATTAGTTCTATTTATATTTTTGCTTTTTGAAGACTCTCCAGACTTATCCACAGAATTGTATTTTCTGAAAATAGATAATTTCATCCTTATTTTACATTTTAATTGCATTTTTATTTATATTTATTGTGGGGCACGTGTGCAGGATGGAACTCAGATGACAGACTTGGTGCCCAGAACCTTTTCGTGCTGAGCCATTGTGCCAGCCCTCCTGTCTCCCTTCTAATCTACACGCATTTTGTTTATGTGGTTGATTGGATTTGTTTTGTTGTTTGTTTCTATTGAGTTTAAGGCAAGTGAGAGGTTTGGATTTAATTGACTTTCTAATATTACACCTCTATCTTACCTTCCTAAAATTAACTCCCCCATTTCATAATCTGTTATAGAGCTGGCTATTAAAAATTAAGAGTAATAAAGAGCCAAGTAGCTGAGTGCGATGATTTCTATCTCTAATGTTAGCATTTAGGAAACTGAGGCAGGAGTATGAATTGGACTGTTGCATGTTCAGGGTCTGCCTAGGCTACATAGTAAGTTAGGCCAGTTCAAGACCCTGTCTTAAAAACTATACCTGTATAGAGACATATGTCTACAGTCATGTGTATAAGCATTATCTCCATGTAGACTTGAATTCTGTCTGGTATCATTTACTTTGAGCCTAACGATTTCATCTAAGGACTTCCTAAGATAGGCCCTCTCTGTCTTCATCTGGAGACATGATTTTGCCTTCAATTTCTGAAGCATAGAAAAAACACTCAGTATAAAATTCTTGGTGTTTTTCAGCATTTTAATATGCCAGCTCACTGATGGTCTCATTCTTTGTTATTTCTGAAGAGAATCTTCTGTGACCTGGATGGGAACTTCATTTCCCTCTGTGTGATGAGATGATTCTCTTTGGTTCTTTCCAAATCTTCGTCTTTATTTTTTTCTAGTCTGACAATAATACAAGAATCTACCCATGTTTATACTATTTGTATAGTGCCTCTTGGCTGTATTGGTAAATTTTTCGCAAGTTTGAGGTACTTCCACAATTAATTCTTTAATTGTCCTCTACCCCTTCTTTTTTTGGGTAGGAAGGCTCCCATTATGAGTACATTGCTAATCTTGATGGCTTTCTCAAATCTCTTAGGTTCTATTTATTTTTTAATTCTTTTATGTTCAGGTTGAATAAACTTTATTTGCCTTTGTTTCACTGGTGCTTCTGTCAACTCAACATTTCTGATAAACTTAATTTAAAAAAAATAGTTATTATCCAACTCTGGATCTTTCCTTTTACTCTTTTATGATTTCCCTATATTGGTACTTCCTAGTCGATGAGTGTCTTTGTTAAGGTTTTACTGCTGTGAACAAACACCATGACCAATGCAACTCTTATAAGGACAACATTTACTTGAGCTGGCTTACAGGTTCAAAGGTTCAGTCCATTACCATCAAGGTGGAAGTATGGCAGTGTCTAGGCAGGCATGGTGCAGGCAGAGCTGAAAGTTCTACATCTTTATCTGAAGGCTACTAGTAGAAGACTGGCTTCAAGACAGGTGTGACTAGGATTATAGAGCCCATGCCCACTGTGGCACACCTACTCCAACAAGTCCACACCTCCTAATAGTGCCACTCCCTGGCCCAAGTCTCTCTTTCCCTGTCTCTCGATGCCTGTCTCCCTCTTCCTCTCCTCCTTTCCATCCCCCTCCCCTCTCCTCTCCTCTCTGTAAGAGACAAAGTGCCTTAGATAATATATGATCCCTCCATTAGGAGTTCTTATCTTTCCTCCTACTTGGAATCCCTTGTACCCAGTCTATAATCTTTTCCTCTGCAGTGTGTGATCACTGATGTGTTGCCTGTTAAGCCCACTTCCTGAGATTCATCCTCCGTAGCTTACTAGTTAGCCAGCAATTGATGGTAAGTTAGACTCACACACTTCAAATCAGTGAGGTGCATCTCTGGGGAGCTAGAAAGTAGAGAGATCAAGTGCTTTACAAATTGAAAGTGCTTTTTCTATTTTTTTTTCATGTCTCTGCCACCATGATATGAGGCCTCACATTCAGCCAGAGCACTTGAGTAGATAGAAAGGCCCTTCCTCTGATGGTTCTTGAGACAGCACACAGCCTATCCTACAAAAACAACCTTTCAGATAGCCAGGCTACCTTATCAAGGCCTTCTGTGCGCATCTCTCTACAAAAGATCTCATACATCAACTTACTTTGCTCACCATTATTCTTATAAACCTAGGATTCATTGCATAAGTTGTTATCTCTGAATGGTTCTCTCTATTATGTAACTTCTTTTTTGTCAAAACTCTCATTACAATCAACTCAGACCCTTCTAACAGTGCTGCTGCTTGCCCACCCCCAAAACCCCTACCAACCTACCCTGCCCCAGCAGAGCTACTGCACAAATGGAACTGGGGGAGGAGGGTGGTGAGCTGACAGGAGCTATGCCAGGATAAATCCCATCGACGCCCTCTGTTCATAAGTCAATCGTGTCTCTTGAATAAGTGCTCGCTCTCAATCTGTCCTGTGCCTTTGATTGGTTTCCAGAATCTCAAAATAGTTGATTTTACCACTTTGTCAAGTTTTATCACTGCTTTTGGGAAGAGGAGGTTTACTAAACTTCTACCACTCCAGAAAACCCGATATTCCTACCCCCAGGCATACTCCTAAGTTTATTTTAGGCCAGTAATACTACCAACTAGCTATTCAAAATTGGCTTCATTTTAATTGAAAATCTAATCTCTCTCCAAGCGCCATTAATGGCTCTATCAGCATCTTGAAAGCATTAGGGGGCCTTAGCAGGAACCATCTTGCTGAATACAAACCACATGTTCAACCAACCACTCGTTGGGCCGCCCTGAGATGCGGCATCTACCTGTAGATACCATCACACTGCCTCTAGATGCTTAAGGGTGAGGAGAACGGAACCTCTCTGGACCTCTCCCCTGATGGATGAAGTGTTAAGAAAACAAGTTCCTAAGCTCAAACTTGCCTCATGGGACTTCTGATCACCAACTACATAGTTGAAACCACATTATTATTCAGCATCCTGACTTCCTCCACCTAGAAAGTATTAAAAAAAAAAAAAAAACTCCACAAGGCCCCCAAAACCCTCAGAATTCCATATGACAAACTATTCATACACCAGTAAAGCCATTTAAGGCCAGGGTGTCATGTGGGTAATTGGCAAGACCATCTTTAAAGGGGATTCTATTCAATAATAATGTCAAAAAAAAACTTAGCAAAGTCTAAAGCTGAGCATCAAATAATTACACTCTCCATCTTTTCAATTGCCCAGTGTTTTGAAAATGTCACAAATTACAACCAAATGCTGCTGAGCATATATTATTGGTGGGTTCTTTACTTTCTCTTTTTCTTTCTTTCCTTCTTTTTTTCTTCCTTTCACCACATTAAATATACTAGTCATGAGTATAAAAGATTTAAATATTTTTTTCTCACAGAACTAAAATAAACAAAATATATAAGCAAACTATAAATGGAATGCATTGAAATGCACATATTTGGTTTTCAATTTCTGTCCTTGACAGCCCTCTTTGGAAAGGCAGTCAGTAATATATGGCCAGAAATTGTAAAGATTACTGCTGAGTTACTAAAGCAGCAAATTTTTGCAAAAGTCATTCAAGGGGCAATAAACCAAGAAATGAAGCTAGGGTATGGTGCCTCTTTTGTGCGGAAAGTGGTTCAGGACTTACTCAAGGGCAGGGTAAATGTCATGTGCCTTCCCCTACCCTCACTCCTGCTCCTGGCTGGGACCTGTGGAGTAACTGGCAGGATGGGGATCGGAATATAGTTATTGCCAAGCACAGACTGTCATCTAGAGTGTTGTAAGCAGTGGTTCAGAAATATCCATTGGTTTCTTCTTTCACTTACATCCCTCTGCTGAGGTCCCTGTGCTAAAATGATGAGAATGAGTATAGAGAATTTAAGGCAGACCTTTGGAAGCCATGGTGACAGAAGAGATAAATAAACTACTCACATGTTTAAAAACATAAGTACTTTTTATAGTTTGAATCACACCTTCCATTCCAAATGCAAATATTAAAATTTAGTTTCCACCATAGTGATATAAAGAAAAGGGGCCGTTTCAGAGAAGTAATCAGTCTTGAGGGCCCTGCCCTCATGAATGGAGCAGGCCCTTAAAAGGGCTGGAGGGAAATCGCTCAGGCACTTTATTCCTTTCCTGTCACCTGTATGAGATAACACAACAAAATATCATCATGGAATAAGGATAGGGCCCTCACTAGACTATGATTGACAGGCATTCAAAAGTTAAGGGGGAAGTAGGAAAGTGGGACTGGACCACTTACTGCAAGCCAAGATTAGTTTCAACAGCAGAATGTCTATGGTTTTGTAAGGAAGTCTGAGGCGGAGCTGGATAGACAATTCGGGCATGTAGGAATGCTGAAGCCTGAGTATTTATTTTTGTAATTTCTGTATATTTATTTTGAGGAATGAATAGTGTCTTGGGGGCAGTAGGGAAGAGTTTTCTTTTAGTAACACCACAGGATTTACTCCATCCTTACTACTGACTAAGAAAAGTGAGACCTGGTCTTCATCCCCAGACCTGTCGGTGCATAGGATAGGAACAAGAAAACTAAACTGAGCAGTAAGTTCCTCTGAAAAACCTATAACCTCACTGAGAGCAAAGGTACCCACAATGTACATAAAGGCAAAGAGAATTTGTAGTTGAGCATGCCCTATCAGAGTGCCTTACTGCCTTCCTCTGCTTGCTCCGCTTTTGCTCAGCTGTCCTACATTCCCAGGTTCAGAGATACCCCATTTCCATCTTCAAGTAAACACTGGCTGAAACAGAAAATGAGCACACCCTATAGAGGCGTGTGCAGGCCCATGATGCACTAACTATCTTAACTCCTATGGAAAGCACCTATCTATCATGCTGTGAGGGAGCTATGATGGTTGCTTGTAATTGTCAACTTGACGCAACATAGAATCTCCTGGGAAGACCATCTCAATGAGATATGTGGATATATGAGAGATATATGTGTATATGTGCATATGCCAGATCATGCCTGTGAGGAAATTCTTTCTTAATTGGGTTAATTGGGGTAGTATAAAATGTTATATTGAAAGAAATAATCTAGACTCAGAAAAAGACAAATATCATGTTTTCTCTTATCTGTGGTTCCTAGCTCTAAATCATCAGAGATGATTCCATAATCCAGAATAGCCACAAAAATCAGATGAGAAAAGGGGACGATAGGGATGGAGAAGAGTTGTAGAGAGGGAAAGGGGGAAAGTGGAAAGATGGGGGGATGCTTTAAATTAGGGGTGAGAAGGGAGGTCATTACAGAAAGATACAGAGGAAGGATAGATAACAGAATGCTTGAAAATACCATAAGGAATCATAGTTTATATTTACTTAAAATTACATAAAATATATAAGTTTATGCATATTTGTGTACAAGACTATATATACATACATATGTATACATATATGTGTTTGTGTGTATGTATGTATGTACATATATATTTTTTTAATGAAGTTGTACTACTAAAAGTGATAATGCTGCCCCCAAAAGCCATAGACTGTGGACTATCTGATAGAAACCCCAGCACCAGGCATGAGTAACCTCCTTTTGAGCTGGTTAAGGGAGTCCAAGAGATTCCTAAAACAATACAGGCTATTTCTGTTTCCCTTAGTTGCCTCCCAAAGTTGATTTTAGGTCCCTATTGCCGAAGACATACATACTTTGGAGTCAGCTGATTGGAGCTGAATCGGACCTTACAGCCTCCACAATGAGGATTAGATTTCACAGTATAGGAAGGTGCTATACAGGCTGCCACTGGAGGGAAGCAAACAATATCTCTGCCCAGCTGTGATGCCTATGAACCACAACCAATGCCCAGTATGGCAAGATATCCCTACGTGCACAACAGCTACCTACATCTCGGTAGTAATCAACAGCTGTCTAATCGGACTTAAGGTCCACTCCCAGGAGAAAGATCATGCCTAGTAATAGAAATCTAGCCAACTATCCAGACTGTTGAAATCCTAAGAGAAAACCCAACTACAGCCACTTTACAAAGCCAGTATAATTACTGTAAAATTACTTATCCTTATACCTACAGGTAAACCTACTCTCCAGCCCTCATCTGCTTCTCTTTGCAGCAGATAGAGACCATTATGGAAATCAAGAACTGCCCAAAAGGTAGAAAGCAAGTGATCGTGGTGTGGCCAGCCCCAACTGATACATCTACAACATGATTCTTGATACATCTACAACATGATTCCTGCTCCTAAGGATCAGAGGATACCACAGAAGAGGGGGAGAAGATAAGAGCCAGAGGACCAGGAAGTCTGCTGCAAGAATTGTCTCTCCTAGAAATGACAAGAAAACATCACCAAGGATATACTTTAATAATATGCCTAAATAAGATATGCACAATGACAACACCAATGGACATGCAAATGTAGAAAAGCTCACTGAGCCCCATCCCTAGATACAGAACTACATGCAACCAATGACAGCTGAGGGAGGGACATTCATTTTCCCTAGGAAGGTGTCCCCTAATTGGTTGTTCCATACCAAGTAGTCAGCCCTGAAAAATCATTCATATATGTATAGATGAATATATATATATATA
>NW_021604670.1:8412668-8446432 GCF_004785775.1 Grammomys surdaster | reverse complement strand
TGTAATTGTGTATATATATATATATATATATATATATATATATATATATGTGTGTGTGTGTGTGTGTGTGTGTGTGTGTGTTACAATTATATATATATTACAATTATTAAATTCTGACATATAATAAACATACAATTAATTTATAATAATTAAAGAAGGAGAGGCCATTAATTTGAGAAGGAATAGGGAAGATGTAGAAGAAATTAGAGGGAGAAAATGGAGAAGGAAAATTATGTAATTTTGTTTTATTTTTTAATTTGTAAAAAAATAGCTGGATATGGTGATTCATGCCTTTAAGCCCAGCACAGGCACAGGCAGATAGATCTTTATGAACGTTCAAGGCCAGCCTGGTCTAAATAATGAGTTCTAGGCCAGCCAAATCTACATAGTGAGACTTATGCATAGATTTATCTCAAAACATAAAAACTACAAAATAACTTGGATGGAGATAGGAAGGGGGAGAGGGGGCGGGGGGGAGAGAGAGAGAGAGAGAGAGAGAGAGAGAGAGAGAGAGAGAGAGAACTCTTCTGACCTATCCAAGGAAATATTTGAATACAAGGCTGCACAGTAATTACCAGTGTGCTGGGTTGCCCCTGCACATGTGTGATCTGTCCTGGGGAGTCTAGGAAATCCTCTGACAGCATGTCATTGCAACCATTTCTGGAGGATGGGTATGCCCCATAGAGGAACTACACTAACACTGTCCTCTGGCAGAAAAGGTACGAAGGGAACTGAGCGAGGTACTAGAGGCTGAAACTGAGGGGCTCAGGCAAGCAGGTACCAGAACCTACACAGCTGCAGAGGAGTCGGGAAAGATCTGACATCTTAAGAACCATGATCCAGGAGACTTAATTAGCTGATGGCAAGGTCTAATTTTCTAAGACTTTGTGGCTCAGCTGATGCTTCGGAATGGACATGAGATGAAAGATCAGAGCAATGCTCGAGTGCATCGTCAAGGCACCATAAGGAGTTGCGGTTGGGATTCTGCTAGAGAAAGCAACAACACAACAGAAGCAAGAAGTTTGAGACACTGCTGAAAAAGTGAACTGCAGTGAAATATCAGAAAGGAAGCTACACGGGGAGGGACAGAGAACTGGCTGATGGTGGAGAAAGGACCCAAGTATCAATGAACCAGAAGCTCCAGCAATATGGAGGACTGTCATCACGGGTACAGACGAGAGCAAGCCAGAAAGATAGGATACTGGGATTTACAAACCCTTTGTAGGTGGACCATTTCAGATTATAACAACATTCAGAATACATCTTGACAGAGGTAGCTGTGGAACAGAGGAAGAAGGACACAGAAGATTAGTAAGTGAAACGGGCAGAGTGCAGGCCACCTCAGGAGCAGTCCCAGGACTGCAGAGAGCGGAGAGCATGCAGCCTTTGTGGATTCCCTGACAAATGGATCACAACCCCTTCAGGAAGAGTCTCCCATCACTACAGCCTCCCATCTCCTCTGCCACCTCCAGCCTGCACACTTGGCTTGACTAATTTAAAAAAAAAAAAAACCTCCAGTACAGTCCCACAGAGCCCCCATACTGCCCCACATGAACTGTTTAGCTGAAACCCGTTTCTTTATGCAATTAATATATGCTAACTAAAAGAAAAAGCAAGAATAAAGACAATTTTGAGTGATTTTGCCCTAAAGAGATGTTTGAGAAGATAGATATGCTACCCTAGTTAAAACTGTAGAGATCAGGGTTACTCTTTAGGTTGGGCCTTGTCCTAGGTGACTTTTTACAAGGCAGTACTTGAGTCCATTTTGAGTGCAGAGGAAGACAAGAGGGTGACTCTGCACGCTCTTGTTCTTATAGATACCAACTGTCTAGCAGTAACCATGATACAGAAATGACAACCTCTCCTTAAAAGTACAAAGATGCCACCTATAAACTTACCAAAGTAGCCTGGAACATGGGAGCACATGAATGTAATAAAACCACATCAGGGGTCTGGAGAGATGGCTCCATGGTAAACAACGCTGGCTGCTAATCTAGAGCACCTACAGTCTGTGCCCATCACCCACATGATGAGCATACATACATACATGCAGGCACATCATTCATATACATAAGTTAAAAGTAAATAAAACTTTAAAAAATCAGAAAAACAGGCCCAAGAATTTATTAAATATACATAGATGAACAAAGAGTGTAACACCCTTACCTGAACACCAAAAGGAGTAGGATTTATAACACTCCATGGGCAATGGCCCCATAGACCTGTTATCTGACCACCCAGGATGTCCCTCAAGAGTTCCACCAACAGAGAACTCCCACTTGTCCCCTGGACTTAAAGTTCAGCATAGTCCCCACTGCTTGATAAGGTCAACTAAATCACCCAGTCCATCATCCATCATCCATCCATCCATCCATCCATCCATCCATCCTTCCATCCATCCAGTCTTCCATCCATCCAGTCTTCCATCAGGACCCAATTCCACACCTGGTCTCTACTGCCTTGCATCTCTACAGCTGCACATCACTGCAGCTCAGTTCTTCAGACCTTGCAGCAGCTCTCCAGTTGGGCTGATACTGTATCTAACCACCTTCAGAGAGTCTCTGAATCTACAACAGCTCCCTGCCCCCGTAAGGCCCCTTTGAACTCTATGGCATCCTTAGCTCTTTTGCAGCCCTTCTGAAACCTACATAGAGAGAGATATAATTGCCAGGTGATATGTAATGAATGACCTGAGAGTTAATAGTCATAGAGGGACTAGAATAAAAGACACTGTTTTCTCTGGCCAGATTCAAAGGGAAGGCAAGACTAATTGGCCATGTGCAACCAATCAATCCAAATGGCTTAGGATTTGGTTTTCAATAAATGTTAGCACTGTGAAGAGACGCAAAAATGTCTGTGTTTCTGGCATACCACACTTAGGACAAAAACTTTACACCAAAATAATAATAATAAATCTTAAAAGTGGGAGCTAGAGAGATGTTCTTCCAGAGGTCATAGTTTGGTTCCCAGCATCTGTGCAGTACAATCGCCTGTAACACCAATTCTGGGAGATACAATACAAGCCCTTCTGGCTTCCAGGGGCATGCCCATACATGCCTTATTCTCAACAACACAGATAAACACACATACACAAATCAAAAGTAAGTTAAACACATAAATTAAAAGTAAAAACATTTTTGCAAAATTTATACAATGCACATATTATTAAAATGCCACCTCATGCCCTATAAATGGGTATAATTATTATGTGTCAATTTAAAATACAGATATTTTCAAAAGAATAAATCAATCTAACATAAAATTTTAAACTGGCAAAACTAATTTATGGTATTAAATTACTATGATATGGTATAGTGGGACAAGAAATGTAGTTCAGTTAATTTGTCTGGCATTTGGGAGGACCTGGTTTCAATACCCAGCATGGAAAAAAAAACCCACAATGGTCATGTTCTACTTCTGTAGATGTGGTATATTTTTGGTCAAGCACTGTATGTACAGTAAAAAAATTCACTGATCTATGTAACCATAATACATTCACTTTCTATATGTTATATTCAATTTTCTTCTGGTTGGATGAATTAAAGAAATTGTAGATTCCTAATCAGCTTAAACTTGAACAGATTCTCCATTGTAAGAGTAAAACAGAAGGCAAATCAAAAAAGGATCATAAAATATGTTCTATAAAGTCAAGATACTATGCATTTCTGCCACCTGGGGAGCCTCAGCCACGAATACCCAGCTTTGCCACTGTAGCATACAAGCAATTCTAGCAGATGCATAAAAGAACAGATATGACCATGTTCCAATATAATATACCCGCCAATACTGAATCTTTAATATTGTAATTTTCAGCATGTCCTGAAATAACTTTTTTCAGTTATTGAAAACTATAATTCTGTTCTTAGCTTTTCGTCTGTTCAAAAATAGGCCATTAGCCAGATTTAGCCTGCAGGTAGTGGTTTCTTGACCTTTGTCCTAAGGTGATGTGCATATACCCATGTCTTGGTGGGTCTATAGACCTAGCCTGTCCTCTTGTTAATCCTTCTCTCACCTTTGTAGGTAGGCAGATACTGTACTATCTTGTCACGAGGTAGAAGTTTACTGTCCCGAGGTTTGATGAGGCCAACTGGACAAGTAGGGAGGTAGTTAAAATCATGTTTATACGTCGTGAGTAAATCCATAATCTCTGGACTTGGAACGTATGCGTCCGGCTGGTGGAATTTCACAGGTAACATTTTGTGAAGTGCAAAATCTCTCCTAGGAGAAGAATAAGCACATGTCATTGGGGTCCTTACTCAGAAGAAAAGACAGTGTTGTCCCCTCAGCTCATATTAACCGACATTCTACTTAGTCTCTTTACCTTCTATTTTCCTCTCTTCTACTATGGAACATGTCACTACAATTCACTGTTTGCCCATGTTTGACCCCATGGGTGTCATCCTTGCCTCTACCCCTCAAAGCCACCAAGTCTGTCATTCACCAGGAACAGTCCCTCTACCTTAATTGGTTTTTCCTTCCCCTTTGGTCCAGACTCTTGCCTTTTATTACTTGGGCCATGTGACAACCTTCCCCTTATCTTCCTTCTTCTGCTTCAATTGCCTCGGTGTGTCCAGAATACACCGTTACTATAAAATCAGATCAGCTTCCCCAGCATCTTTAAATGTCTTCCAGATAAAACCAGGCTCTCACGTGCAATTTACAAGTTGTTCCACACCTGTCCCCTGACTCCCCACCCCTACCTACACCATGTGTCAACCACAAGGCTCACTGAGAAGGAAGGCTCCTCTGTAGTGAATCACCTACCTTTCTTCCATCCAACCCCTCATGTGGGATTAGCATCTGTTTATCTGTCTTCCATCCAACCCCTCATGTGGGGTTAACGTCTGTTTGTCAGATACATTCACCTTTCTCTCTGTGTTCTCAGGAACTTCTTCTACTAATATTTATCTCCTCTACTCAGCTTTACAGAAAACCCAGGAGGGAAAAAATATATCATAGAGACACAAAGTCTTCACTTCTTTGCTATCTACTGCTGTCAGTGCTCCCCATTATATCAACGAGCAGCAAAACAGGAAAATGGAAAAGACAGGATGCTGTTCACCAAAGTAACCACTTCCCAAATCATCCCACATTTATGACAGGCCCAGGTGACACCTGCCCAACACGCTGGCTATACCCAGCTGAGTCAGGCTATCCTGCCCACTGCAACAGTCTTTACTGGCTATTTCTCCATAATACCAGTTCCTCCCAAAACAAACAGCTTTTTCCTGAAACCCATTTGGCCAAACAGGACAAGGCAAAAGCAGAATTTTTCCCTTAAAGGTACTTGAGTGAACAGCCCTGTCAATGGAAGGGAGAGGTTTCCAGACAGGAAACATTAGGCTAAACACTAATAAAAACCTACTTCTGGGCTGAAACCTGGGGCCACATTACTGGGCCATGCTTGAGTAGCAAGGGTAACACGCTCCACTGTAAACTGTCTTGCATGAATTATACACGGGGTTGTCCATAAAGCCAAAGCAGGTCCTGAGCATGCTTGGTGGGATGGAGGAGCATGGAAGCATGAGAATTAGTCTCCTTGGGACTGCAAGTGGGAAATGGGAGATGCTTCCGCTGAACTCCTGTAACACCCTCTTGGTACATCTTAAAATATATCTTAGTAGCAAGAACAACAACTGCAACCTGACCTGCTTTCCTAGCAGCCGCACTGTGAGCTTAACAGCAAAGGGAAGCTTAGAGACCCCACCATCCAGAAGTCAATCATATAAATGGAAGTAATGGAGTTGACAGGCTGACAAGAAGCGAATAAGAAACCAAGAGTCAAGTCAACCTTCTTTGATTAAGAACCCTCACATAGTGACTGCTCAATACTCAACCGATTGCAGTAAAACACTAGGAAACTCTAAGTCTCCATAAGCTGCACGGACCATCTGGAAAAATCAGTTAACCCAAGAGTTACCTTCCTGCTAAAGTTCAACTTCTGAAGAGAAAATACCTAACAGGAGCTGAAGTTTCTCCACTCCCAGGACTAGAGTGGGATTTTGAGGCCACCTTATCTACGTTCAGTGATGGCTAACCAGGCTGTGGTCCCTCTGCACTTCTGAGAAATAGCAGAAAATACCAAAGGCCAGCACTGAAGAGCAAAACCAGGTGTCCAAGCTTGTATACTGAGGCCTCCGAGCCCAGAGCTCTATGACTACTTTAAAAAGCCTGCTTATCCTCCAAGATGCCATCTTCCAAGGGTATCCAGACCTGCAGACTAACAGCTGAAGCAGGCTCAATGCCCCCATCTACTGTTCACCCACAGAAAGCTGCTAAGCAATGCTCAGAAACACATCAACTAAAGACCTATCCTCAAGTCGTTCCTCAAAGACAGAAGCAGACACACAAAACTTCGTGCTAAGTTTAGGGAATGGATTCATTACTGAATCTCCTTCCATACAAAAGATTCAAATCCCATTATAAGTGTACATCTTTATTGGAATTCATTAACCATCTACAGAGAAGGCAAATAATTAAGGGGAGGAGCCTCCCGCCTTCAGGAAAAAGGATCATTTTTAAGTTTGAAGTTTGATTCGTCTTTTTATCTGGCCCAAAAATAGTCACCACGGCTTGCAAATGAATTTTATCAGAATGTATGGGTTTCCTCATTAGATTTTTATGTTAGGAACATTCACTGAAACCTATCATTAGCCACAGCCTAACTGCCTGTCCCCAATCTCACATAATCTTACATCCTTCAAGTTCAAAAAAAAAAAAAAAAAAAACCTTTACTTTATTCTACCCAGAAATTGCTTAAATTTAACAACTTTTTTCTCAACATTCAATGGCTTCTCTCTTCCTGCGGTACATTTCCCAGTGTTTAGCCTCACTGTGACTCTGAATAAAGAGAAAAAAAAAAGGTCAAAGATCTAAGTTTTCTTTAGGTAGGTAGCTATAAAAGCTACCCAGTGTGGAAAGCCAAGAGTTAAACTAGAATTAAGGACTGGTTTAAAATGGCCCTGCCGGGGACATTATAGCAACTTCGTTTCAAATCATTTGGCTAAGCTAAAGAAAGGTGTTGGGCATGAACAGGGAAAAAGGAAAGGGGAAATTACATAATTGCTAACAAAAATCATTTGCCTGGAAGTGGGGAGTGGAGAATTTTCATAGGAGCCAAGCAACGTTTACTTTTTTTTAATAGTTTAATATTTATGCAAATTTCAGAAGTTAGTATAGTAGCCACCAGGGAATCAATCATGTTAAAATGTACCCTGTCTTGAGAATGAGGATCGGATGGCTTCCTATTTGCCAAAGCAGACTGTCACCCTTTCCCTAAATCACCTGCTTGAGCTCCTCATCTTCAGACCATCTCCTAGCCTGCAACCTAGCCTACAGCTCCACATCTCCCAACTGTTTCCTTTCTGCCAGTATTTAAAAACTTGCCCCAGTCTCTCCCATATTTTAAAGAAAAATAAAATATTTTATAATTTTTTATTGGTTATTTTATTATTTACATTGCAAATGTTCTCCCCCTTAGCGGTTTCCCTGCCACAAACCCTCTAACACATCCCCCTTTCCCCTGTTTCTCTGAGGGTGCTCCCCAACCTGCCTTACCACCCTAACATTCTCCTACGCTAGGGCACCGAGCCTCCATAGAATCAAGGACCACTACTCCCACTGATGCCCGACAAGGTCATCCTCTGCTACATATGTGGCTGGAGCCATGGGTCCCTCCACACGTACTCTCTGGTTGGTAATTTAGTCCCTGGGAGCTCTGGGGGGTCTGGTTGGTTGGTATTATTGTTCTTTCTATAGGGTAGCAAACCCCTTCAGCTCCTTCAGTCCTTCCCCTAACTCCTTTATTGGGGTCCTCATGCTCAGTCCAGTGGTTGGCTGTGAGCATCCGCATCTGTATTGGTCAGGCTCTGATAGAACCTTCAGAATTTTTTATAATTTTTAAAACAAAATATTTATACATTTTAAAAATATACAGAGAGAGAGAAACTCTTCTCTTTGGAGCCTCTCCTCAACCTCTTTCCTCTAGAAAGGGTCTACATGACTTCCTTCCTCCCACACATTCCCCAACCACAGAACATGACTACTGAGTGTACTAGCCAAGGCATCTCCGAGCCTCCTGCACAGATAAGTTAGTCATGGTGTCTATCCTCAGATTCATCCTTTAGTATCTCTTTCTTTGTCCTCAGTTAATCCTCTTCTCATGACTTGTCCTCTTAACTATCTCCTCTTGTCTAGTTGGGGAGGTACTCTTTGCCTTATTTGTTCGTTTTATTATTTCCATATGTAATCTTCAAATTTCCCCAGGTCAAAAGACACCTTCTAAGGAAGCCATTATGCCATTCCAGACAGATCTGGAAAGAGTTTTTCAGAACACTAAGAAAGATCCCGCATCAGAACTACAAAGCTTCATCCCAACATCATTCCTGAAGCCAATAGATGCTAGTACAACCACCCAGGATTCAAATTATACGTTACTATCTCTCCTCTATCCTCACCTCCTCAAGGCCTGCTGAGGTAGAATCTAACATCTGTCACCATTCCCTGTGGCCTAGAAGAAACCATGTTTAAACTCCTCAAAGGAACTAGCGTCGGCCCAGCCAATATGGTTCTGGGGCCACGCCAGCAGGTGGGAGAAGAAATGGCCCTGGCTGAGTCTTTGCTCCTTCAGTTTCCATGAACTGCTTGTGAATCACAGCTTTAGCCTGAAGGCAGTCACCAGCCTGTGCCAGATAAGGCAGCTAAAACCAGCCTTTGCCAGATTCTCTCTGTTAAAAAAAACAAAAACAAAAAAAAAAAACAAAAAAAAACACAAAACAGAAAAGCAAAGTGAGGCAATATCTCGGAAAGAAAGGAGCTAAAGCCAAAGTTCTGTATGTCGCTGGGCCTAGATTCCTGCTCGCTCCTCACACCAGAAGCAGGCTTCTGAATTAAGGATAACCAAATTGAAATGGAATTCAGGCTGCCACCCAAGACATGGAGTTCACACTTCGAGCCTAGTCAAATTACCTGTCCAATAAACAAACAAAAATGCTTTTCAGAAGAATGTAAAAAGGGAAACAATCCAGAGTCTCCAAATGCAACAACATTCACAATACTGTCCAGAACCAATACGAAACTACTCAATCCTCTGCAGGAAGACATGACCCACGTGCCTCAAGCAGACCAGAGGCTGAACCTAGCAAAGATCTCAGAGCAACTCTTTTCACTATGCTTCATGAAAAAGGTCAAAATAAGGTCATTATAAACCATAATAAACTAAGAGCTAGAATATGACACCAAAGAAATAAAAGCTAGTAACCCAGGAAAACAAATGGAAACTCAAAACACTAAAGCCAGGCCTGGAGGTGTATCCCTGTAATCCCCAAATTCCTGTACTCGGATAGAGAATGAGAGTCTGATCAATAAGTTTAGGCTAGCCTGGGATTCTGAGTGAGACCTCATCTCAAAAAAAATCTAAAAAATACATTATCTGAGAAAAATAATTCATTGGGCTTAGAGAGAGGAGGAAGACATCAGTGAATGTGAAGATAGAGTGACTGAAAGCTACCTTATCTGAACCAAAAGGGAGATTAAGGCAGGGAAGCAGACAAACAGGAAAGTAAGATTCTTAATGAAATAATTGACAGAATGTCTACAAACTCAATAAAAAGTGCAATCAATGAAGCCAAAGCTCTCAGGCTCCCCAGGCAAGCCTAGTACTGAGAACCTTGTCTTCCTCAGTTCTCAGCCCCCTCTGACCCCACCAACTCTGATAACTGCAGCATTGAGTAACAGAGAAGTCACCATTAGACTGAGCATGAAGGTCCCCAAAGCAGGAGTTAAAGAACTGAAGGAGCTGAAGGGGTTTGCAACCTCATAGGAAGAACAACAATATCAACCAACCAGACCCCCCAGACTTCCCAGGGACTAAACCACCAACAAAAGAGTACACATGGCTCCAGCTGCATATGTAGCAGAGGATGGCCTTGTCAGGCATCAATGGGAGGAGAGGCCCTTGGTCCTGGGAAGGCTCAATGCCCTAGTGTAGGGGAATGCCAAGGAGGGGAGGGGGAGTGGGTCAGTGAGTGAGTGAGTGAGTGAGTGAGTGAGTGAGTGAACACCCTCATAGAAGCAGAGGGAGGAGGGATGTGATAGCGGGTTTTCCGGGGGGGGGGGGACCAGGGAAGGGGATAACATTTGAAATGTAAATAAAGAAAATATTCAATAAAAAAAATACATAAAATAACAGGGTAACTGTTTTTTAAAAAACCCACACAGTTCAACCAGCATGTCAAGACAACTCATTACCATGTCTTGCATCCTTGCTGGCTTTGGAAAAGGACATCAAATGCCCTTTCTCTTTTATTCTTCCTTTCTTAATCTCACTGGTTTAGCAATAAGCCTTATCAATAAACAAGAGTCTATACTAGTAATCCAACCCACCATTCCCTACCTTTAAGCCAAACCCATCTCTCCTCTTCCCCCTCCTCCTCCTCTCCCCCCCCCTCTCCCTTCCTCTCTCTCTCTCTCTCTCTCTCTCTCTCTCTCTCTCCCCCTCCCACCACCACATGCAAGCATACATGGATGAACCTCCAATGTATTCTGTCCACACCCCACTCCCTTTTAGAGCACTACATAACACTGCTGAAGCTGGCTTAGGCAGCAGACATATTGTCCCAAGTGGGGGCCCAAGTGTTTCATCCAGTGACAGCCTAATGGGAATCGAAGCTAGAAATGCAAACTCTCTTTATAACTTGGTGTTGGATCTAGTTGAACTAAAGGCAAGTTCTCTGCAAGAGAATTACCAAAGGCTGCAAATTTTTAAAAGAGAAAAAAATAGAGATTTTTCCAGTAAAAAGGGACTGGAAATCGCGGGCATTCCCCTTCTGACACCTGCTTTAAATCCCCACAATTTATAGTCAGTAAGAGTTGTGTGCAGCTGTAATCATGCCTCGTGCTGGGATGATAACCTTTCCAGAAGCCAGGTGGTTTTTGTGTCTGGACTTAATCATCAAACTCAGCCAAGCCGGGACACCAAATGACTTTTTCATGCAGCAGGTGGGAGCCCCTCGTCCAGCCTCAGACACTATACAGAGTCCACCTGCAGATAAGGAAGTGAGTGAAGTGCCCTGGGAGCCGAGGGGTGACAATCCGTGCAGATGACACATCCCATCCCATAAAAGCCTCCAGGGAGACAGATTGCTTTGCATTCCTGAAGTAGCTCAGCTTTTCCTCAGTCTGTGAAATGAGACAGCAATGGGAGAGAGGTACAGCAGAGCAGATGCCCCTAGAGTTTGTGCCTGGCTTCCCTTCTGAGGGAAGGATGAAAGGGAGAAATCCTCTATGAGATTTCACCCCAACCTCGGGTTCCAGGCTTGAACATAGGACCTTATAGGTGACAAGCAAGTGCCCTGTGACCAAGGTATACCCCAGCTCCCAGGTCTGCTCCCTCCCCATTAGTAACTGGATTCCACCCCTTTCTCTTTTTTAAAGCTCTGTAATCCTTAATAGTACGGGAAATTCTTTCAGTAGCTGGGGACCTCTTGATATAAACTGGATTTATTGTTACTGTGGCTGTGGCTGAGGCGGGGCACCTGCTGGGAGATGGGTTTATTGTTATAAATGACATGGGCAAAGATAACTTAGTTCAGGTCAGAGATTAATTTTATGATAGGAAGGAGGAAAGTATGAAGGGCTTCCACATCTGAGGGCCTCAGAGCTGGGCAGTAGGACAGGTATCCTGCCTCAGAGGATGGATGTGTGCTTGTTCTCCTAAGATTTAGACATGAACAGGAACAATTCGCAACAATCAAGTCTCAATCTTTTTTCTTGTATTTCCCAGGGCAAAAAATACATTTCCGTCATAACATTACTAAAGTTAGTGCTTTTGATCTCACAGTAAAGTGCTCTTCCTTTCTTGAAAACTGGGTGTAAAGAGATGAGGACTGTTGCACCCTGGAGCAGAAAATGAAGTCTGAAGTCAGCTCCCAATGCTACGTTTATTCCTTGCTAACCACCGCATCACGCATGCGCACAGAACGCCTCCTCGGTGTGGCCTATAGTCTCTTGCAATGAGAAGCAAAGCTCGGAAGTATCCCACAGTCTTTGCTGCAAGCTCTAGAGCCCTGGAGATGATGTTTTCTTAGCAAAATGAAGCCCAAACTGTAAGGTTCACATCATTTAATAAGCTATAGATTGGAAAAGGCTGCTGTAAGTTACAATGTTCAAATGTACCAGGACCCAGAACCATTGTCCTTAAACCAAGTCATGTGCAATAACTGCTAGGCATCAGACAAACCCCTCAGCTGCCTGCCAGTCTCAAGATGTCCTTGTCCAGTAGTTCCTACCAAGCTCAGAAATCCCTTAGCTTCATTCCTCCCTTTAGATGACCTCCTGTTTTAACTTAGACATGGCTTCGATGGGTCTAGCTATACAGCACCTGGTTTTTAGATAAGAACAAAATCTCAAGAAAGGAAGTTTCCATTATTCTGGGAAAAAGATGTCATGCTCCACCTCGGACCACCTGGAATCATTATTAAAAGCACACAAAATTACAATGCAATGGACGAGCTAGAGAGGACATTCGGCAAGTTGTTCAAGCATCTAAGATATCTAAGTGCTGTGAGGAAACACTGTTAGTTCCACAGCACAGAACTCCTGTCTTTTGGAGATGAGGAATAGGGAGACCAAGAGCACATCAAGGATCCTACTGGAGACTGACTGACTGACCTGAAATCCCACCCAACTGCATTCAAAGGCCACAGATCACTAAGCCAGGCATCACCATCAGGAGGCCACTAACCAAACTGTCAATGGAAAATACATAGTCTTGTAAACACAGAACCCTCAGACTAAGCTTTTTCCCCAGCCTCTGGCAATAGAGACCTCCATGACACTGACAAAGGCAGTTCCATGTCTACACGGCCCTAGATCCTAACAATCTCAACTTGGAAATCAACTTGAGTATAGCAGGATCAACTGAAAATTAAATATGTTCTTTGCATATCTTGAATATTTGTAGGGTCTCTAATTCAAAATCGATAGAGCCACAACAGAAGGGTCCATTCTTTATTGCCAGTCTTTGTTTTCCACCCAAGTCGTTATGGAGCCTTGGGTGGAAAACAAAGCCAAAAATTCCTTTTCCAGCAGCAGGCCCTCTCCTTCCAGTTTAATATTTAACGTAACCACCTTTAATTAGACAGACCAATTTAGCCTCCTGACCTTCAACAAGCAAGAATTGTCATGTAAGAGAACGTTTGGGAATAGTTAAGAAAGCTAACTACAAGAATCTCTTTCAGAGCTATCTAGTACATTAGCCTTAAGGAGCTAATGCTGCATTCCACATTACACGACATTACCTTGACATGACACTATGCATTACTAGTTTCAGGTCATCCATTTGCTTACTAGCAAATATTTGCCTTTACCTGGATGTAGTTAGGCCTTCCATTGGGACGGTCGCTTTCCGGTAGGCCCCCTTGGGCTTGAAGGAATTTCTAGGCAGGTAAGACTCATAGATTGGATATTTCTCGGTGTACTCAGTGAGAAGACATGGTTTCTCTGTTTTATCATAAATCTTCGTAGGGAGATGTGGACAGCGATGCCGCCTACAAAAGATACATAGGGAGTTTGGTTAGATACTTTCTTGACAGGGATACATGCAGTCTAAAAACGCATGTCCTCCAAATGTGATGCAGACTGGCTGCTGCCATTAAAATTCAGAATTTAACCTATCCTTTCCTCTATTACACCATGTACCTGTCAAAACTCAAAAGATCATCCTCAACTATTTAATCAAAAGATACGGATCATAAAATTACACACAAGCATGGCTGATGTTCAACTGTCACTTGTCACACTGCTTGTGGAAGTGTTTAAAATAGTCTGTACCATAATAAATGGCTTCAGTGTCCAACCCTTCTGAGCGTCACCATACCCAACTGCCCTTTTGAGAAACCAGAGGTAGAAGAAATCGATCAGGCAGCTTCCAGATCTCCAACACAGGAGAGTTCCACTGTTAACTTTGGTCAGAAGCTAGACATGTCCTTTGCCCTGTCCTGGTCACAGCCTAGGAATGTCAAATAAGGGTTCTGGTTTGCTATCTCTCTTCTCCTTAGTGAGCACCCCTTCCTGGAAGCTTCACATTAGGGTACAACCTAAATCCCAGTGCAGACACCAATACCCTCTGGCAAGCAGCTTTGGAACTGGACCTCTGGGTCAATTTCAGCTCATGATTTTAGGGTCTCAGCCCTTGCAATGGGAGAGAAAGAGTATTGGGTAACTACATGAGGATTAGAACCCTGGAGGTCACTGAGGTCCACCCTAGACCCACTTCCTCTCTGTAACACTAGAAAGGAAAACATCACAAGTGTCCCTCCTTATCCCAGGTCAAGAGAAAGAGCTGTACCTGTACTTGGTGAAAACATTTGATCTTCTCAAAAAAGTAGAACATTAAACATGACTCTTCCCTCCCTTAAGAATCAATCCAGAGAGTTGGAAAGATGGCTCGGCTGTCAAGAACACTGGTTGCTCTTCCAGAGGACCAGGATTCAATTCCCAGTACCCACATGGCAGCTCATAACTACCTGCAACTCCAGTTTTAGAGGATCTGACACTTTAACAAACATAGATACAGGGGGGTGAAAATCAATCCAGTTGGGCCTGTAAATCACCTAGCCAGGTATCCATGGAACCACCCCTCCCAAGCTGATTTATCAGAAGACATGATAAAGAAATGATAAATTATTCCCCTTAGTGAGATAACGTGCTTTCCCTTCCCAGAAGTCTCTCACTTTCAACAGCTGCTTACAGAGCCTCCCTCATGGCTACACTGCTAAACCTTCCTGCTTCCCTAAATATAACTTCTCCTTTTTCTACTTTTCTTTCAGAAACTGTCCTGAAGCCTACACATGCCTTCCTTGACCCTCCAGCTCTCTCTCTCTCTCGCTCGCTCTCTCTCTCTCTCTCTCTCTCTCTCTCTCTCTCTCTCTCCCTCCCTCCCTCCCTCCCTAAAGGCCTTACTCCCTTTTAGCCACACTACTGTTTGCTGACCTCCATTGCAAAAGACATGACTTCCTCTCCTCCCTTCCTCCATCTCCTGACAAGATTCTATTCTTTCCAATAGATGTGCTCCAAGACTCTGCTCTGGGCCAAACTGGTATGTATGATTTCTAACTGGGTCCCTGGGTCGGTTCAGAGTATTACCACTGCACACAAGTAAATCATGTAGCCTAAAACCACCTGATTTCTTTCTTTTTATTTATGTGTCCATATGGCATACGCACATGTGTGTGAGTAAACACACACTCATGCATGCATATACAGAGGCCAGAGTGGGAGTCAGATATGCCATCATTTTTCTCTGTGTCCCCAACCTGGAATGACAAGCGTGAGCAGCCACTCCCAGCTTTTCATGGGTGTTGGGGATTCAAACTCAGTTTCTTGGACTTGCACAGCGAGCACAATTGCTCACGCTGAGCCATCCACGCGGTCCCTACCTCAGTTCAGAACCAAGAACCTGTAGCAAACAGTTTTCACATAGCAATTCTGCTCAACTATTCTTTCCAGTCTCATCTCAATTACTACATCCTCAGAAAACATGCCCTAGTTATCATAGGTTCGTTACCACCCTCCACCTTCCTGCAAGTGTCCATCCGCTTCTTCTCACCAACCTTCATTTGTTCATTGCCCACCTCGTCTATCAAGCTCAGGACCTTTAGCTAACTCACTGCTACATCCCTGATATCCAATAGCCTGACTAGCACATAGTTAGCATTTGAGGAAATATTGATAAATTAAAAGACTTTGTGTAAAAATTAAAAGAATTGTAAATGAATACTGTTTAAGCTGTAATTTATAGTGAGCCTTTCCCATTTTACCTACATGTTAAAAAATACAACTCTCTACTTACAAGTGAGGAAAGGGCAGCTGTTGTAGCTTCCAAAAACTACGTAAGTAGTGTATAATTTATTTGTGTATGCACAGGCAAAGCCTACGAGCTAGCAAGGCATCAGATACAATATCTCGAGACAAAATTCTCAATGATTTCAAATGTAGCCATACCAAGAAATAACATTTTAAACTTTTTTTAAAACTAGGTCTCATTATATAGCCCTGAATGACCTCAAACTCAGAATCTTGCTTTAGCCTCCCAAGAGCAGAGATCACAGGTATGTGCCACCACACACAGCTTATTTTCATATTTTAATTATAGAAATCAAAACACAACACTCTGGGATAGCACATGGGAAGTGGGATCAAAGAGGAGAGACCAGGGGTTTGTGGCAGCTCAGTGTAAACCATTTCCATCCTTGAGGATTCAGGAGAGCAGAAACTCTCACTCTTTGCTGATAAAGATGCAAAAGTGGTATAGTGTGTGCCTGCACTCAAGATACACAAGGGGAAGAACTCAAACTTGGAACCCACCTGAGCTACATGGAGGAACTCTGTCTCACTAAAAGTAAATAGATGGCAGACAGACAGACAGACAGACAGACAAAGTGTTTTTAAAACACAGCTAGAAGAGCAGGCTGTGTTACTATGGTTTGTTTTGCAGTGCTCTAGATAGAGCCCTATGCTGCCTCGTGACTGAACTAAACCCCTAGCATTCAGCTATTCAGTTTTCTTTCAAAGCTACACAGGGTCTTACTAAATAATAATCACACTCCTGAGAGTTTACCCAATTGAAAAGTTGACGTGTATACTTTAACAGCAACTAACTAAAGGTAGTAGATGAACAGATAAAGTGTAGTGTATTTAAACTCCAGTCAGGGAAGCAGATCAAGGCCTTGCTCAGTCATTGTCACAGAAGCTTTCTCCTGCAACAGATAGGAAAAAATACAGAGACTCACAGGCAGACATTACAAATAGAGTAAGGCCTAAATGAGATGTCTCCATCAAATCTCTCCCCTCAGGAAACTCAGAGGAAGAGGAAACAGAAAGAGTATAAGAATCAGAGGAAATGGAAGATACCAGAAGAACAAGGCCCTCTAAGTCAACATGATCAAAGCTCATATGAACTCGCAGAGACAGAGGCAGCATGCACAAGGCCTGCATGGGTCTGCACCAGGTCAAGTAGATACAACTCAGAGTCACTTGGGAAAAGGGAGCCTCTTTGAAAAATTGCCTCAAATCAAGCTTGTGGGCATGTCTGTGAGACATTGTCTTGATTGACGATTGACTTGGGAGGGCCTAGCCCACTGCATGTAACACCATCCCTAAGTACATAGAGCTAGGCTATATTTTTTTTAAAAAAAATTAGCTGAACCAATGAGCAAGCCAGTAGGAATCATTCCTCCATAGGTTCTTCTTGAGCTCCTGCCCCAGCTTCCCTCACTGATGGACTGTGGCCTGGAATGTGAGCCAAGTAAGCTCTTTCCTCTCTAATTTGCTTTTGGCCAGAGTGTTTTATCACAGCAACAGAAAACAAATGAGAACATATGAGATCTAGACAGTTGTAAAACTCAGCAGAACTAAGGCACAGGGTGCGAGACCAGCACTCAGGAAGTAGAGGCAGAAGAATCACACGTGTAGGGGTCAGCCTGGGCTATATAGTAAGACTTTAATGCCAGAACAAAAACCAGAAGTAATAATGCAGAAAGCACTTGCTTTGATTGGTTGGTCAATTAGATTCAAGGTAGGGTCTTGCTCTGTGGCCCTGACTGATCTCTTAGAAAGTTAAGCATCCTCCTGCCTTGACCTTCTAGGTGTCCGTATTACACGTGTGTGATCCCACCACACTTGGCAAAAAATAACCCTAATATAAAATAATGACAGCTGGGGTACACAGACCAGTGATGGTAAACCTGATTAGTAAATAATATATATGCATATATACATTATATAGTTAATATGTTTATTAACTATAAATTTAATTGCTATTTATTAAATCTAAATATGCTTGTATTTGGTTAATATAGTTAATGACATTTCATTGTTACTTAGATATTTGACTTTAATTAAACATTAATATTTAGTAAGATTTAATAAGATAATCATTTTGTTTATATCAAATTGATTTGTTTACTTACCATACAACAATGCTAATACAAAATGTTAACAAAGAGAAACATGAGTATATAAGAAAGGATATACGGAATTCTGAGCTACCTAATTTTCTGTAACTCTAAGAATTTTCTGTAACTTCATCCTAGAGAATAGTCCATTGCTTTTTTTTAAGGGCTAAAAGGTAAGTAGGCTGTGTCCCAGGCAATGGTAGTATAGTTGTTCCTGCTGCTGACTCAACAGCTTACAGACGCATTGCTGCCGCCACTGCTCTTCCATACATCCCTCTCTAATCATACGTGAATAGAAGTGCTTTTACATAACATTTCTGTTCATTTTGGTTTTATTTGTAAGGCTATAAATAGGAAAGGCCTTAAGATGCTGTCTTGATTGCTGTTCATTTTTATCATAAAAAGCTTTGACTCATGGTAAATATTTGATATATAGTCTCCTTGCTTATGGCTACATTCCAAAACCGCCGCCAGATGCCTGAAGCCATAGACAACGCTGAACCCTATTTGTACTATTTATGTGATCCATACTTACCCGGGTCTAAGTTCAGTTTGTAAGTCAGGCACAGAAAGGGGTTATAGAGAGGTTAGCAATGACTGAGTATAGATCTTAGTGACCTCAGCATATGACTCTTTTTTCATTATGTTGAGAACTCACCTTCACACTTGAGGAAGTACCTCATTGGCTCCTTTTGGTGTAAGCAGATGCTCTTATACTTTGGACTATCATTAGGTACTATAAGGGTTACTGTGTATAATTTTTTCCATGCCGCAGTGAATCTGATAGATGAACACGTAACTAAACACTGGAGGATACGCAGCAGAGACAGGGTGGACATACTGTATAAAATGATTCGTAAACTGGCAAGAGAGTTCATCTCACTACTCAGAATGGCATGTAATTTTAAACTTATGAGTCACTTCTAGAATCTTCCGTTTAATATGGACATACTGCATTTAACTGTGAAGTAACTGAAAATGCAGAGAAAAACCAGGATGAGGAGGTCACTGTATTTCTGTTTACAAGGAGCTCTTCCACAGACCCTAGATACTTTATGGTGTTAAATGATCAACAGAACTGTTTTTAAGCACACATTGTTAGCATTTAGTGTATACTATTGATCGCATCTTATGTCACTTATAAAATAGTTAATGGCCATTGCATAGATGAGTTCGCTCTAGAGGGAAACTGGTGTTTGCAAAATAAATGTCTCCCATTGTATACAACAGATATGCTTTTCATTCCTGTGTCCGTAATCAGTCGAATCATCTGAGTTCTCACTTTAAGCCAGACATTTTAGGATTCCTACAGACCACAAACCAAAAGCCAGGAAGTTCAACTTAACAAAACACCAATGCACATACATTTCACACACACACTCTTGAGAGAAAAGTCAAGATCGTACTAAACCTAGCTTGAGTCAGGCATTTTCAGTATAATGAACTCTACAGGCAGAAGAATCTTTTCCTGCTTCAGAGCCCCTGCCTTTTAAACCAGTGAAATGTTCCCTTTGGACTGTTGCTACCTCTCTTAAATCCAGTATATCATAGCCACTTATTCCAAAAGAAAAATAAATTTAATGGCAAAATTCTACAATGAGGCCTGTATCTTAAAGTGAATGTCAATGTGGCAATAAGCTTCCATACAGATCCAAGTTCCATTAAAGGAAATGTGTGTTTATACATACATTTATTAAACAGGTTTTATTTACCAAACTTATGAGTTAACTGAACAGTCATCTTACTTTAAAATACCAAAAACTTTTGCTCCAAAATGTTTCATTTTTGCAAGATATCCCAAAATTTGCAATAGTGGCACTTATGGCCTACATGTAACCAAGAGCTGTCTAATTGGACTTAAGACCCACTCAACAGGAGGGAATTCATACCTGGAATTTTACAAGGTTTACAAACCTAGTCCACTTCTTGTAGGTGATGAGGTCATGGACCCTTAAGGAGAATTCACTATTGCTAATTTCCTAAACCAGTATAATTCCCAATTACATCCTACATACTTATTTATATACCCACAGACAAATGTAGCTCTCACCTTTCATCAAAGAAGCTTCTTTTTCTAGCAGACAGAGACTATTATATAAAAAAAAAGTATAACTGAGGGTGGAGAGATGGCTTAACAATTAAGAGCACTTGTTCTTGCAGAGAGCCAGGTTTGATTCCCAGCACTCACATGCTGGCGTATATCTATCAATAACTACACTCCCAGGGAACCTGATACCCTCCTTTTGGTCTCTGCTAGGACCAGGAAACATACATCCATCCATACACTCAGGCAAAACACTCATACACATAAAATAAATCAAAAAACAATTTTAGAAATCCACAACTGGTCAAAATGCAGGGGGAAATGGCTATGGAGTACACATCCCCAGTTAATACATGTACAACATAATCCTACATCAGACTCAAGGAACATTGTAAGGTAAGAGAAAGATTGTAAAAGCCAGAGAATCGGCATATCTCCCAAAAGGTAGGATCTTCTATGTACGGCAGGAAAGTCATTAAATCTTAATACAGCTTCTTAAACATGACTTGCATATGACACCATCAGTTAACTTACCAACTTGGATAAGGGAAATTTCACAAGGCCCCACCACTAGATGAGGAGCTACAGGTAATTAGTAGCGGCTGAGAGAGAATCAGTCTTCTCTATGGTTGAGCTACTTAAAAGCTTGTCCAATCTCAACTGGTCAACCCTAAACACATGTACATATAAACAACAGTAAATGGATTCCGCAGAGTGTGTGTGTCACAATAGTAATGTAAGTAGCCGTAAATCTGAGACGGAGTCAGGGGAAAGTGAGAGGAGTCAAGGAAGGAGGGGAGGGGGAAATACTGTAAGTATAGTACTCATGTATTACACTTTTAAATTTTTAAGTGAAAAACAAATGTTTCATGATCTAAGTTTGCTCAAAGTGTTGTTCATCTCCTTCCTCTGCCTGTAGCATAACCTTGTCTGAGACCTCTCAAGATTCTGAGATCCATGACTTTGCTCGTCTACCTGTCCCTTGGGATAAAGACTAAGTCTGAGGTCTCTATCCTGGAAGCTAGCCTAGCACCTGATAAATTCGAGTAATAGTTGAATAGGAAACAGAAGAAGGGCACTGTATAGGAGGAAGACCTGCTAAAAGAAAAATATGTTGAGGGCTGAAGAAATGATGTAGTTATTAAGAACACTTACTGCTCTTGAAGGCGACCCAAGCTCCGTTCCTCATATGCATGTCAGGCAGTTCACAACCACTTCTAACTCCAAGAGATCTGATACCCTTTTCTGGCCTCCAAGACTGCCCACATCCACAGAGAAAGACAGACAGACAGACAGACAGACAGACAGACAGACAGACACTAAAGACATACATGTACTTGAAAAAATATCTATCCACAAATCACCAGGAAAAGAAAATTGACCAGTGTGCTCCATCTACAGCCTAAATATACAAAAGACTTAGATTCTTGGTTTTGTGGCATCTAAGCACATTTGTAGATCACCATTCCTGAGACATTTGAAAGTAGCTTTGATGACCATGAATCAAATTCCCAAAAGCCCTTCTACTTGGGGCACTTGTGTCATTGAACAGCTGCCTTGGCCACCTTGCTCTGGTGCCTACTCACAAAAGCCCAGATGGAGCAAACAGCGGGGTGTAAAACCAAGAGGGCAAAGGGGGACTTAATTCAGCAGAGCTCTCTAAAGTCTTTCCACTTGAGAGAGAAAAAGAAACAATCCTAGCTTACTCGGACACCTGGGAGAGGGTGTAGTAGAGAGTTGACGAAAATCATAAGAAAATTAATAATAGCCAGCTCTGAACACTGGCTCCAAACTAGAGAACTTTGAAACTGAGAGGGGGTATGAAAAATATCCAACCCAATGACTCATACGCAGATAACAATATTGCAGCTCAGAATAGTGGACACAACCCAGCTGTGGATACAGCGCAGGTCCTATCATAAGGCACTCCCCGAGCATGCATCTGACTCAAGCCATCTGTGACTCAGCTTACCCTACAATGGATGACAGGAGCTAGAATGGTTCCCTTGAATAACGTCATTCAATAGAAATAAAATACAAACCACATATGTCACCTTAAGTCTGCTGGTCACATTAAAATGGTATAAAGAAGCAAATAAGCTTTACTTACTCAACTTTTCCCAAAATCCTTCATTTCAACAAGCCATCAGTATAAAAATTATTGCACTATTTTATTTTATACTCTTCAAAATCCAACATTTATTGTACATTTATAGTGTATCTTGGTGCTCAGCCCCATGTGATAGCAGCTTTCGTACTGGAAAACACAGGTCTAGAATCTGAAGGTTCAAAGGAGCCGCCAGCACATAGCTGCTCAGTGTTTACTACCAATGTGGCTGAACAGATACAAATGCTTACAAACATTTGTAAACCATGCCTGATGGTTCATGCCCATGTTCTCAGCACTTGGGAAGTAAAAGTAAGTTCACGGCCAGCCTGAGCTACATTAAATCTGTCTCAAGAAACAAAATGTTGTTTTCTAATTTTCAGTTTCAGCCCTCTAAAATGCCTTCATGTGGCATAGTCAGAAAAATTAAAAGACATGGAAATGAAGGTCTCCCACAGTTTATCTCAACCTACAGCTTTGAGCTTCCACTTGATGAGCCTGTATCACTCCCTACATTTGCTCGTCTCCTGTACCTCCACTTACACAAACTGCTTCCCTCTCGAAGGTCCATCCTAGATGCCACCACATCTAAATATTTTAATTATATGGTTTGGGGAAGAAGGGAGCCACAGCATGTGTGTGAAGGTCAATGAACAACTTAAAGAGTCTGCTCCCTCCTGTGTCAATAGGGGTTCCAGGGATCAAACTCGGGTGGCCAGGCTTTCTCAGTAAATATCTTTTACCCACAGAACTGTCTGACTAACCCATCTACCCCAGTTCTCCTCCGGGTTATTGATGAGCCCACTGGACACTGTCACTAACTCTGACACTTCTGCTCAGACACTGAATAGTGCCATGTTCCTCTTTTTCATTTGGGCATCTTAATTTCTCATCACCTAATATTTTCTATTTTTCATTGATATAGCAAGTATACATATTTTGTGGGTTACAGACTATTACGGTACGTGTATACAATATACAGTGATCAAATCAAACTAACAGAAATGTCTATCACCTCAAACATTTCTTTGTACTAAGAACATTCAAAATCTCCTCTACTAGTTATCACGAAATATATAATATAGCCTATACTCCACAATATGACTGACCCAGCCAAATACCCACAATAGTTTAGTAATGGCACTATTATCTTGGGGGTGGGGTGGGGTAACAAATCTCCACACCTGGCTCAGGACACATTGAAAAAGAAGGAACAGAAAGATTATGAGAGCCAGAGGACCAAAATGCCTGCTGCTAGAATGTCTTCTAGACATGACAAGTGATGCTGTGCCCATAAAATCTAAACAGTATGGAAGAGTAAAGAAGACTTAGATAACGACACCATCACCCAACACACCAATCCAGGTAGGGGAAATTACACAAGCCCCAGCCCACCTCCAGATGAAGAGCTACAGGCAGTCAGTGGCTACTGAGAAGGGGAAAAAAATCAGTCTTCTCCATGGACAACCCCTCTGAGAGGGTATCCAAACACAGCCTAAACACATAGACATAAAAATCATATTTAATGGGCTCAGTAGTGTGTGTGGGTGGGTGGGAGTGCTTGCTTAAACATGTAACAATCATTATAAAACGAGATATTATAAAGTTTAGAGGGGGAAAACACAGGAAGAGAAGTGAGGAGAGAAAAGTAGAAATCTAAATGGCGCAGTCAGAAAATAAAAAATTTCAACAAAATAAAAGTCAATCATACTTAACCGACTGGACAAGTGTTCTTTCGGTAGCCTTTATCTCCTATGATGCTTTGCGTAATTGTTTATTTCATTAATTTTCATGGTTATAACATGGCTGACAAGACTCTAACTTTAATAGGCTTCATGTGTGGGGCAATTGTTATCCACCGCAGCAAGCAGTTCCTCTTTTTCCCAAGTAATCTTCATTCTATGAGGGAAGCATTTCTTTTTAACCCCCATTTAGCAAACATGGAAACTGAGGCTTAGGAAATGCCATCTTACTCAAGTTCATATGGCTAGAAGGTGATGTGGCCAAACTGCTCTTAATTACAGCCATATGTCGTACGGATTAATAAGGGATATGTTTGTAGCTACCAACTGTTCCTGGCTTCTCGGATAACCCATAGGGCAGTCAGTTCACAGGCAAATCTTTGACCTATCCATCCAAGTTCTCTTCACTATATTCAGTCTTCCACTGACACAGAGACTATCCTAGCACATACCAACAAGTAGATACAATTCCAAATGCTCTTGAAAACTCTGGGACTTCCTTTACTTTATAAACAGGAGACTGTCATTAAAGTAATCACAGTTACAGAAAAGAATACAGACGGCTGGATCATGGAGGACCCTGGAGATCAGCCAGCCTCTCGCTTCACCATGCAGATGTAGATGCTGAGACTCAAAGACATTGCGTCCCAGCCTGGGGTCACACAGCTGGCCAGCAACAGCCTCCCTCTCAGCCCTGTGTCACCTCCCACGTAACTGGCTTCCACTTTCTATCCAATTTAGAACTCAAAGTTCAAGCTCTTAAAGGATTTGCAGCCTGTTTTTCCTTTTTCCCAGTAGACGGAAGCTCATGAGCTATCACAGCTGCCGAGGGATGAGGGAGGAGAAGGGGGGACCCAACGCTTGCTGCAGGAAATGTATTCTCAGTGTGGTGGGGACAAGGATTTCCAATCCTCAACCCATAACAGTCGCCGCTCTATACGATAGCTTCAAATGATTCTCGGGTGGCTGGAGAGCAGAAACTGAGATACTAAAGGAAGGATCTTTAGTATCATGAGATGAGGATCCATGTCTCTGGGGCAGAAAGTTTTCTGTCTTTACAGTTCCAGAAGTCCAGGCCTACTACCAGAGCCAAAACTTCCCAAAAAGCATGTCAATCAGTCTTACCAGCTGCAGTTTATAAGCAGGTATCTACCAACTCCTTTTATCTTTATACAAGGACCTAAAGACAAGGGTCAAGTGAAAGGTTTTATAGACTCCAAAACAGATACTTTTTACATTTTTATTAGCATATGTTAATCATGTATTATAACATGTTTATTTTGAAAAATATATATTAATAATGTATTTATCATCTTCACAACCACTAACCTACTCTGTCCCCTTTTCACTCCAACTAAATTCCTTCTTCATCCCAATTAGTCCCCCCCCCTCTCTCTCTCTTTCTCTTTCTCTCTCTCTCTCTATGTGTGTGTGTGTGTGTGTGTGTGTGTATGTACGCGCACACACACACACACACATTCATAAAATACATGTGTTTCATTAGGGTTGCTTAGAGAAACAAGACTGAATGGTTATTTACAGAAGCATTTTACCAACAGTTATATCACTGAAGAAAATGTCCCTCTCTTTCTCAAAAAACAACTGTCTATAGATCCTCAGGGAAGGGTGGGACTCCAAGAACTTCTCCTCTCTCCATGATAGAACATTGACAGGCCCAGTCTTGTGTGGGTCTTGTGCGGGTATCACTGTCGCCAGACATTTGATCACATTGTGAACTCCAAGACTGTAAACTGGAAAAAACTGTTTCTTTTTGTGGTACACCTCAGCCCTAACACACACACATTTAACCCAAGAGCTTTCTATAAAATCAAGAGGGAGAGCAAGCAACCATTTGGCAGGGAGTGAACATAAAAAATCCTAGGAAAGAGAAAGGAGGGTCTTTGACTTGAAGGGTACTTAAGACAGCATGGGGAAGGAAAAGAGGGTTTTTTTCCTTCTGAGACATCAGTGGAGTAGGGAGGTCTGCTGACCCCTTTCTCTACCTCTCTAGTGTAGCAGGCTTTCACTGAATCATCTGGCTCCCTGGTCTCCATTTGGTAAATCAAACGTTTGGGATTTCATTTTAAAACAACATATCACAATTGCTTTGAGTTCAAGAGTGCATCCATTGCACCATGCCTGGACGAAGGTGCTCAACTGTACTCTGCTCCCCTCCACCTCTTACATTCTTTCTTCCCCCTCTTCCATAGTGCTCCCTTAGCTTTGGAGGAGGTGATATAGATGTCTCATTTATGGTTGAGCATTCAACAGAAATTAAGACAACTTTTGAACATACATAATATGCCTCATGGCAATCTTTAGACAAAACTCCTCCTACTCCCTACTCTCACCTTGCCTATAGATTTTTTTAAGCATAAAAATGCAAAAAACTCGGTTGAATACTCCATCCACATGACAGTGAAGGATCAGGGGTTACAAACTGGAACATTTTAGTGGTGCTTAAGCCTTTAAGAGACCATGTCCTGGGTAACAAAAAGCACATCAGAACCCTTGCATATGTTGGAAAACACATAATCTTAAAGATTACCTAATGAAAAATTTTAACAACAATTTTCAATAGAAGGACAAGTCTTTGGAAGAAAAGGACCAGGAGTATAGGACGGGAGTAACAAGATATATTAATAGGAGACTGTACATGGAAAAGTTACCTGAGGATAACTTTCAGGAGTTGGTTCTTTTCTTCTGCTGTGTGATTCCTATAGATTGAACTCATGTCATTAGTACCTCCTGAAAAACTGCAACAGCCCTTAGTAAGCATTTTCATCTGTAATGGAATCTGATTCCCTCTTCTGGTGTACATAAAAACAAAGCACTCATATACATAGAATAAATAAATAAACATAAAAAAAACAAAGTATTCAACAGCATTGGCCATCACGGGAAGGCAGATTAACACTACTTGGAGATTTCAACTCAGTCAGAATGGTTATTGTCAAGGAAACAAATGATAGAAAAAAGAACCCAGATCCACTATTGGAGGAAGTATAAACTGAATCCACGACTATCAAAATCCCAATTTTGTTAGACTTGTGAATATCTCAAAAATAAAAGTAGAACTACTCTCTAACTCAGCCATACCCCTTTATGGCATAACCAAAGGATCTCATCTCCGACTACAGAGATACTAACACATCCATGTTCACTGTGGCTCCACTCATACATAGTTAACAATCGGTCCACGTCCAGCAATTCCTGTATAGATAATGAAAATGTGATGCATAAACAGTAGAATTGTATTCAGCTGTAAAAATAAAAAATTAAAATCATGAAATGTGCAGGAAAATGGTGGACCTGAGAAGCCATGTAGGAAGTGAAGTGACATAGGCTCAGAGAGAAAAATGTCACATATGATCGCTTGCATGTGGAGCCTATCTTCAAACTGAGATGTATATGTTTTCTCTAGAGTACCTGTAGAGCTCAGGAAGCTAGAAAAAAAAAGCTAGAAAAGCCAAAAGAGGTGGAAGGGAAGATGTCTGAAGTGGATGATGAGATACAATGCATGTGATATGAAAGTAGAGAGAGGAAACCCGGGGAATTAAGAGTTTAAGCAGGGATGGGGATGGAGAGTTGGCTTAAGGAGATGGTACAGTGTAGAAAAACTAGGATCTTACTGAACACCAGTTGTTTATAAGCCAATTAAAATACTTAAGTTTCTAAAAAGAAGGCATTTAAACAGAGATATCCTGTGTGAGTGGATTATGCTGGTCCCAGCATACATGAGTTATTAAAAACCCTAATGCCAGGCATAGGATAACTTCCTATGAGTTATTGGTCAAAGGCAGTTGGGGTCTCAAAGGCTCCCAACACAGTACCAACTACTGCCACTGCTCTTGGTTGACATTCATGATAAGATCCTGTTGCTGAAGACACATTTTGGTTGCAGAACCTAGAAAAAGCAACATACAGCTGACCTGAAAACTTCTCCCTGCTGGCTAGTTTTGATAGTGCTAGGATGTGTTATGTAGTCTGCTAGGGGAGAAACGACTCCAATATTCAATAGTCTTACGCAGCAGTAAATACTACAATAGCAACCTGCCAATCAAGATGTGCCCACTAGCAAAATAGTGGCATGACCGTTAGGGAGATAACAAACTGCCTTCTGATTGGATACAAGGCCTGTTCTATAGGAAAGAATTAGTGCTTACTAGTGTAACCTGATCAAAGCCCATAGCTTCCATAGGGAAGTTATAAGGCCTAGAAAGAAGCCTACTACTGTTTTACAGGTCACCAAGCTGCCTTCTAAATGTTTATTTTCATACAAATAGATTTATGCTGCTCTCAACTTTGGTCACAGAAGCTCCATTTTGAAATGCACAGCAATTAACAAAGAGACTGATAACCAACTGGTCAAAGTGCTGAATATATGTGGCTACTGAGTGCTTAGCCCTAAAAGGGATATCTAAATCACCCCACAACTACCATCATGCTCAGGGAATATCACAAAAGAGGGGACAGACAGAAAGAGGGGAAAGAGGACAGAAAGGTAGTCTATGAAGCGTGTGGCTATCTAATGCATGAAATCACAGAAGCTGTGGTTCATGGACAAGATCTGCACAACACTAAGCCCATCAACATTCCGGCATAAAGGAGGGACTCACCAAGGCCCCACCCCTAACTAAAGAGTTATTGTCAACTGATACCTACTGGAGAAGAGAGAGTAGGTCTCTTCAGGGGTATGACTGCTTTCAGATTGCTCATGTTCCAATGGATGGCCCTGTACCTATGCAGATGCAGACAGCAATAACTGGTCCATGGGAGGAGGAGTTATTCTGGCGATGCTAGAGAGGACATACATCACTGTGAGTGGACTTTGAGGTTTCAACGTCTCATATACACCAGTCCTCTCTCTTTGTGCTTTCCACTGAGGGTGTGAGTTCTCAACTTGCTGCTCCAACTGCCACACCTGCTCCTTGTTGCTATGTCTCCCCAACAAGATGGACTCTTATCCCTCAGGAATAGTAAGCCAAAATAAAGTGTTTTTTTTCTATAAGGTGACTTACTCACAGTGCTTTGCCACAGCAATAGAAAAATAACTAATACAGAGGTGCAAAAGATGCCCCAACTAGCAGAGGCCTCTACCTGGTTTGTGCTCAGTGAAAAAGGTTTTGAGGTCACACCAGGTTTAAGGATAGAGAATACCTGATTTTTCACCCATGTCTGTTGAGAGCACCAAATGAAAGCGGTGAAAAAGCAAAGAAATCCTGGCAAAGATGTCCACAGGCTGCTGAACATGAGGACGTGAAAGAATAACAAGTTTGGAAGACATCTGGACTGACAATGGAGCCATAAAATGTGGATGAAGTTGCCAAGAAGGAAAGGGATTAAAAACAAAACTTTATAGAGAATACCATGCTTAAGAATGAGAAAAAGAAGCTCGTTGGACTCCAGAGCTTAGGGTTTGGTTTTTTGGGAGGTTTTGTTGTTGTTGTTTTGTTTTGTTTTGTTTTTAAAAGGAAGAGAAGAGGACATGAAATTGGGAGGTGTAGAAGGACTTGGGGATAAATGTGACCAAAATAAATGGCATATATGTAAATTTCACAAAGAATAGATATATTTAAAAATAAAAAATATCAAACAGCAAAAGCAACAAGTAGACTACAACCTCAAAAAAAAAAAATCACTGAGGAGGGCCACAAGAAATGTTGACTAAGCCATGCTCATTACAGGACAGTGGTTTATAATGGAAATCGTGTCAGGTCATCCTGCAGGGAGAAAAACCTAAGAACAGATAGACATTCTTTGATGATCAAAAATCATCAAAGATATCTGCTACCTCACATTCTCAAAAGGTGAGAGTGTAAGGTAGCAAAGAACTACCAAGAAAAGGGAGGTGAATGAGGTTGGAGAGAGTCTGAAAGGAGAGGATGCAAGCCAGATAGATGGACCTAATCTTCAGTTGAATAAAAACAAATCAAATCAATCAAATCAGTAACTACCCCAGGGAGAGAAAGGAAGGTGCACGGGCACTACGGATGCACTCTCTTAAGGGTGCTGGCAGTAGCTTCAATCTAGATAGGAACTGAGGTTAGACACCTGAATTAGCCAAAATTCAACAAACATGCCTGAGGGTATACACACACTTCAAAGGAGAGAAACAAGCAGCTGTTGTGATCTAGGTTTTGAAATTAATGCTGAACTACTCAGAGGAAGATTTACTGATCTCTGTGATTTACTTGCAAGTCCATGAAAGGATAGATTGGTGGAACGAAGGACACAATAGATGAAGGGCGGAGTGAGCAGGAGCGATGGCAGTGTTGGGAGCCATTCACTTTCAAATCCTTTTGATTTTGCTGTACGTTTGCAATTTTTCATAGAGCAGTGGGGTATTGGAGAAAGGAGCAAAAAAAAAATGTTTCTTCAATCCCTGGAGTTTTAGATGTGAATGTGACTGTGTACGAAACTGTTCCTTTAGCAATGCATGACGAGAAATGCTGTGGCGAAGTGACAGGATGGGCTGGAATTGATGGATGGACCAACTGTGGTCAAACTCTCATCACTGCCTACGCTCAAGAGCTGAACTTGGTGGGGGGGCTGTCCCTCTGTTCTCTCTGCTTTGCAGATTTAAATTCTTCCAAATTAAGGAAAAAATTAAAACAGATCCCTGAGAGGTTGCGCCTACACAAACAAGAGTGTATCTGCTTAAGCAAGTGCTTCCCTCGAGGCCAATAGGGCTTCGGTCCAACCACCTGGGACAAAACAGGCCCTTGATTTAAACTGATGATAAGTGCAGAGCCAACAGCCAGAGGAAGCCTGTTTCTCACACTCTGAAGGTGCTGTCAGCTGCGCTGGGCTTGTTCCCACATGGTCTATCAGTGTCCTCCAGCCAAAAAACGCAGCAAGCCTACATACTTGACTGGAGTTTTACTCTCTTCCCAAGAACCTCAGGACCTTGTAAAAGCTGGGAAAGCCCTACAGCTATGGTAAACACATCTTTTCAAGGTCTTCTTCAGGTACCACAACTACCCATCCAGGCCTCCTTGACTCCTTGTTTGAAAACAAAAGACTCTCCTAGACATGCCGACTTACCACTAAGGATGCTTACCTTGACCCCAGAGATTACTCTAATCAGAACGTTAGTCCCATAATACTAAACAACTGCTGCTTATGGGGCTGTGGAGATGACTCGGTGCTAAGGAGCACTTGGTGCTCTTCCAAAAGATTTGAGTTCCAGTCCCCATGGTGGGGGCTCATAGCTACCTATAACTCCAGCTCCAAAGGATCCAGTACCCTCTTCTGGCTTCTGCAGATACCTGTGCATGTGTGGCTCATACTCACACAAACACACATAAACAAAAGTAAAAATAAATCTTAAAAAAGAGAATGTCCCCCAGACTAGGTTTCTACTAAATGGAAAGGTATCTTGTTTACTATTAAATAACCAGCTAAGCCGATAGCTGGAACACACAAATATTAATATTTTTGGAACAACAGGTTGTAAAACATTCACAGTTTCTATAGCTTTGCTATGCCATTTTGTCTCATTCTTTGTGCAGTTCTGAAAGCTGGGCTGGGCATCAAAGCTTCACAGATACATACACTACTACAAACATCGAGAGCCCAGTTAAGGAGGCCAGGCCAAGTGGGTTAGTGTCAATCAGTGTTATAGAACAATCATCAACAAAACTAGAATTAATGACTGTCTCGCTGACTCCTATACCCTTTCATCCTACCCAGTGTCATTCTGAGGAATGTTCAAGGGGATTTCTCAGAATATGATACCCTCCTGCATGAGCACTAAACACAGTTGGGGATAGGCGGTCTCCACCTAAGTTACCAGTGAATGGGACCTGATGATTGGGACCTACTTGGAAAGCAGGGAGAGCAAACAGTTGAATAAACGTCACCATCCATAAAACCCCAGATGTTTGGCTCACTGTGTCAACATGTTAGGAGTCTCATATAACTAGCTCAGGTAAAAAGATAACCATTGCGCTAAACACCATGCTAATCTCTGGCAACCGTGCTGCATGCATTTGCTTAATAATTTCTCCCACCCCATGGGCCCTTTTCCTCATCTTGATTAAAGAACAAAGGACTGTACTTCTGAAGCTCTCTGGGGCTACACAGGGACTGGCTAGGATCACCCAGCACTGTCAGCATGGAGATCAGATGACCCCTAGCAGGAGTTCATGAGATTTCTCCTCCTCCCCTGGTTTCTGAGTCTAGGGAGATAACTGAACATTCTGGGTGAGTTTATAAATAAGTACTGGCCGGAGGCTGTCTTCACTATTGGTGCTGACCCCAACTGACAAGCATCTAAGCTCAGTGGAGACACAACCTTCCATTTCTGCTTGTAGTTTCAAAGTTGGACCAGCAGCAACTTAAGTAGAGCCCAAAAGTCCTGAAAGTACCTCTTCAAGGGCAGCTGCCACTATCTTCTCCTGAAAGGGGTCTAGGGTTCTGTACATCCCTCTGTCTCAGGGTCTGTACATCCCTCTCTGGGGTACCATCATGACTATGATAACCTATATAGTCACGGAAAGGCTTGGGAATCTGTGAATGTCTACAAAGTTACTGTTCGTGGTGCTAGAGAGGTGGCCCAGCTGTTAAGAACGTTGCTGGCTTACACAGGAACTGGCTTAGGTTTTCCAGCTCTCTACCATATGTTACTGGCCATTACAGGATACCCAGTTCTCTGTTCTGGCCTCCTTGGCCATCAGGCACACATGCAGTATGCAGGCATGCAGGCAAAAAATTAAATAAAACATAAAATAAAAATAAATCTAAGTTATTGATTTTAAGCAGTTTAGCAGACATTGCATAGTATCTGTTGGCTGATGGATGTACCCAGCAGTGTATTCTCAATGCCTTTCCATCTCTAAACACGGGTCCTGTCTCATGCTGTAGACAGCAAAGAGAAATGGCTTCTCCATACACCCCCAGCCCAGTCTGATCACCCAGAGTGCTTCTACACAGCAAGTGCCTTTTCTCTGACCAGCCAAAAAAAAATAAATTAATAAATAAATAAATTAATTAATTAATTAATAGCAGCTGTCTAGCCTGTCTAGCAGCAAGTGGCAGACCTAGGCAGGCAGACAGAAAGTTCCCGAACTACCAAGCAATGGCAAACTCCAACAGTGCACATTTCCATTCTGCTCATGAGCCAATGGTTACTATCATGAACTTAACAGTCCCCAGACTCCAGTGATGTTTGCTTCAATTCTTGAAACCTTCACAGTATCTACTGATGGCCAGATTCCAAAGCTGCTGTAGCTACCGTCAAAAAGTACTTAGCATCATTTTCCTCTCCACCTCCATAAAGGGTTTCAAAAATTGAGCCAAATCTCCCATAATGTCATGAAGCTGAAAGAAAAATAATTTAACAATGAACGGAATGATCTTAGGAAAATAGTCTTATTTCACTAAATTTATTCCTTTGAGTAAAATAAATACTTTTAAAGAAGCACTTGATTCTTAGGAATTAAAGTCACTGTTATAAGACACCCCTTACCACCACCCCCCAAAAAGTAGGAGACTGGACTTGAAGTTTAATTATTACCACAGCTGAACAGATGGAATGAGATTACTTCCCTGTGCTAAGTAGTCATAATTCAGTATGTCAAAATGGTCTCTGATTTTATTTAAAAAAAAAAATTTTCTCTGTCTCTCCCAAATATTTTGCCTAAAGGGAATCTTTTTAAGTTACTCCCTTCCAATTATACCTTCTCAATATATTACCTCTGGAAGTAAATGTTTACCACAGCTATAAGCTCCACTCGTTCATTAAAAGACAGCATTATAAAATATAAAGGCAACCTACTGTCTTATCTACAGATATCCTGCTTTATGCTAACTGACCAATCACCAAAAAAAAAGAACCAGGTTCTGCTTTGCTTTGCATCTGAACAGGATTTTGGCCTAAGGAAATGAGTGTGTGTGTGTGTGTGTGTGTGTGT
>NW_021604670.1:8383897-8412268 GCF_004785775.1 Grammomys surdaster | reverse complement strand
GTATATTACTTTTAGCTAAAATGGGAACTTGACAAACCCCTCAGGTTTCTGAAGAAACTCAGAGGATTTAAAGAATATGTCTTACTAAATCCCCCAGATGCCGGCAAAGTCCTAGAAAATAAAGAGGTGTTAGGAGAGAGCAATGTTGGTGCCACTTCTGATTTCTGGTAGAATATACACCTTCTTTACGAAAAGATTTATGAAAGTAAAATTCCCAACCGTCTATGATGTTTAGAGTTACTCTTCTTCATCTCAAATCATTGAAAAGGAAACACCACCTACTTTTATTAGACCTGCTGGAAACTTCTCCATGAGCTCTCTGTTCATAAATATAGTCTATACACCAACAAGTTTGTTCACTTTCAAGAACAAAATCACAAATAATTGACAGCTACTGGGCACTGTTTGTATACCTGGCACAGTCTTTCGCCTTTTGTCTGTATGAAACTAATCACTACGCTAAAATCTGCTTAGACAAGAAGGCTCAAAGTCTGAATCTGGGAGTCATAAAGTCTCAGGCTGCAAAGGGCTGTCATAAAATCAGGTCTGCTGCAGGCACCCTCAAGGACATCCATGATGGAATGAACTTAGGATAGTCCCACTGAGCCTGGAAGTGGCCCATAGTCAAGGTCCCCCAGAGTCTACAGAACCCCATCATGTTGTCCATACTCTATCTTTTCCTTTTTCCCTTACCCACCCCACCCCCTTATCTCCTCCTTGTGTCTGGCTACACTACGACTTAGCTCTGACTTTACTCTTCCAGGATCTATACCACAAACATTTCTAACACAGATACTACAGGAAGTAATGCCCCCCCCCTTTAAAAAACCACTGCCATTAGCCTTGGGTTCTCAACAATCTCAACCCCTGTAGAAAATAAAAAATCTCTCCCTGCTTGCTGGGATCAGAACACAAATATACCCCCCCCCATTATAAAGAAAGCTATGAAATCAAGTGTTAGGTCTTGAAATATAAAGTACCCCCAAAAAAGGATCATGTGTCCCAGCGGGTAGCACTACTTTGGAGGTCCTAGAAATTTTGAGAAATGGGACCTAGCCAGGTGTGGTGATGCACACATTTAATCCCAGCACCTAGGAAGCAGAGGCAGGTGGATCTTTGTGAATTCGAGGCCAGTTTGAGTTATGTAGCAAGCTCCAAGCCAGCCAAGGTTACATAGTAAGACCCTGTCTCCCTTGAACAACAATAAGCAAAAAATAGGTGGGATCTAACTAGAAAACAAGAAGTAGGTCACTGGGGGGTCAAATTCTGGGAGGATACATCTTGTCCTGCCCCCTCCTACCCATCTGCCAATCACTCTCTGTTTATGAGATGGCTTAAGCCACATACTTTTAACAAGAGGTTTATGTCTCAGCAAAGGCACAGAATGGCTGGACAGAGCAAAGAACACTGATTGAAATCTTTGGAGATCAAGAGCCAAAATGAATCCTTCCTCCCTTAAATTGTTTCCTTGGCTATTTCATCACAGTGACAAAAAGTTACCAACAGAAAACAGACAGAAAAGTAGAGATTGGCTCAGTGGCTAAGAGTGAACTGCCTTTCCAGAGACCTGGATTCATTTCCCAGCATCCCACATAGTGGCTTACAACCATCTGTAACTCTAGTTCTGGAGGGAACCTACATCATCCTCCGGCGTCTGTGAGCACCAAGCATACACACAGTATACACATACCAGTGAAATACCCACTGATATAAAATTAAATTTTAATTAAAAAATTTTTAAAACAGGCAAGAGAAATGGGAGTGGGAAGTAATTTAAATGATTACCCAGCAAAATCTATTCTCAAAATGACACTAACCAAATAAGACACTTATTTGATCAATATCATACATGTAGTTGTCAGGGTAAGAGTTGGGGAAAAGTCCTGAAATGATGACCACTTTTAAGTATGCAGGAAATTGCAACTGTTAGAGAGGACTCAGCCATTCTAAAGCACTGATCCTTGCTGCGTGCATTCTGCATGGTCTCCATAAAGCTGTAACATTACTGTAACTGTTTTTACTGTTGTACTGTAATTGTTGAAAAGGGATACTGTAGAACACCGAGCCAACTGAAACTAAGAAGGCACATAGACGAACAGAAACTAGCTTCTCAAGGGCACTGCCTTTGTATTAGTACACACACACACACACATATGCACACACAATCATCACCATGAATATCACACAAAATGAAGCAGTTAAAAGCTCAAGCTGTGCTTTGCTCTTCCAGTCATCATTGCCTCTCTTGTTAAAGACTCCCTCAGGTGCCTTGTGCTATGCATATAAGCCAAGCTACATCACCTGCCAACTGACTCTAGGTCAGAGTTCCACTCAGCCCATACGACAGATCAAACACGACTGTTCATGCATTCTTTCCAATATGAACTTTCAAAACTACTGGATTTTGAAAAAAATTGAAACTACAAATACAGCCAATATTTTGTGCCAACCTATAGTATATCTTTATGTTTTATAATCCCTATATAACATTCCATAGTTTGAATAATGGAAACTAATTGTACAAGTTTGTTCACTCATTTGTTCATTTCCTTATTCATTCCTTCAAACAACATCCAAGATGTTCCTATTATAGGCCATGTACTGTGTTGGGTGCTAGAACTAGAAAAAAAAAGATAATGACCACTCCTATAGGGAGTAGGGACATAGCTCAGTTGGTAAAGTGCTTATTATTCAAAACTAGTATGGTGATGGACAACTGTAATCCCAGCACTCAGAAGATGGAATGAAGAGGATCAGCATTTTAAGGTTATATTCAGCTAAATAGGAAATCCAAAGCCACCCTGGGTTGTTTGAGATCTTGTCTCAAAAATAAATAAATCACAAATAAATAAATAAATAAATAAATAAATGTATCACTTCCCATCTCCCCTTCTTGACACTGGTATCCACTTTTCAAAAGATCTTACCAATAGTGTACCCCAATGGTCAATAGAGTAAGCAGTAAGTGGCTGAAGGTACACTCTTGGAAGACAGAAAAGGCATGTCAGAAGGACTGTCTATATCAAAACTAATAAGTAAATATATGAAAAATAAAAGAAGCTGTATTTCTCACTCTAAGTAAGTGTTTATATACATAAGATGAGGAGACTCTGAAGTGATGGGAAGGAATTAAATATTAGTAGGAACTGAGTAGATTTTTATACATACATACTCTGATAAAAAAAAATAGTTATGCTGGGCAGTGGTGGTGCACGCCTTTAGTCCCAGCACTTGGGAGGCAGAGGTAGGTGGATTTCTGGGTTTGAGGCCAGCCTGGTCTACAGAGTGAGTTCCAGGACAGCCAGGACTACACAGAGAAATCCTGTCTCGAAAACCCCCCCAAAAAAGTTACAAAAATAATTTTTCCATATAACTCATATATGTGCATATATGTGCAGGTATGTTTATGCATATGGCATGGTTTGGAATAAAAATAAACTCCAAAAATCTCGTGTGTTGCAATCATGGCTCTAGCTGGTAGATCTAACTCTAGCTGGTAGATCTAATTACTGACAGCTCAATTGTGATTGTGAGGTGGCAGAAAATAGGAGGTAGGACCTAGTCGGAGGATATGACTTTGAAAATTAGACTTGTCTCCAGACATCCTCTACCCTCTGTGTGTGTGTGTGTGTGTGTGTGTGTGTGTGTGTGTGTGTGTATCCCACATGCCATGAGGTAATCAACCATCTCTGCCTTGTTTCCACTACCATGAAGCTCTGCCTTGCCTCATGCCCAAAGCAATGGAACAGGTCAACCATGATCTCAAACGAAGAACAATAACAAACAAGCAAAAAAAAGACACTCCTCCTTTTCAGTTTTATTTTTGGAGGTTAAAATATAGAGAAATAATGAACCTAATAAGCAAACAATGGTTTGGTTTCTAAAAGTCACCCTTCTCCTATAGGAATCAGATGCTAGAAGGGACATTAATCTTAGGATTAGAGCAGGGAACACGCGAGATGAGCCTTGGGATAACTTATGTCAGAAAGTCAAAACCCACACAATGAGTGATGAACATATCTCAGAAGAACATGGAAGGAGCTCAGACAGAGAAAAGAGTTAATATTAAAACTAAAAATGGTGGCGACGAGTCAGAACAAAACAGACCCATGTGTCCACACAGAATTAAATAGACACATCCATAAATGAGAGGAAAGGGGCTTTCTTATGACAAAATGCCAGCCAGTGAATGTAAAAGAAATGACAGGGATAGATTCTCACTGATGTTAGATTCATGTGACCATGGATCAGTGCTAAAGCTGACAGTAAAGAATGTTAATAGAATATTAAAGAAGTCTCCATGGTAATCAAATACAAGGCAGAAATGAGGCTCTTACTGGGGAGAAATCTGGCAGACTCCAACCCCAGACAATCAAGGTTAGCAAGCATCTCCAGTGATAAGTGAGTCACCATCACGCACTTCTTGACTTGATGCCTAAGAACTCAGCAGCATCTCACAGTTTCCTCCCCAGAAGGAATGGCTAAGTCTGAGTCTGATGACAAGGAAAGATTGGATGGACCTTGTGGAAAATTACCCTGCAGAAAGGTCTGACAGTCCATGACGAAAGATGAGAGAGGTATTCCAGTTTAAAGATGCTGACAAGATATGCTAACTAACGCAACCCATGCGCCTAGCTAAGATAGGTGCACCTTGACCAGGAATAGAAAGAACAGTGAGTTAGAACCATGCCATTAGAACATCTGTGGAATCTGTGATGAGCGCAGTGTATCCATACTGATTCCTACCTGGCAGGGTTAGTGATGACAATGTAGAAGAGAGGGCCTTGTTTTAAAAGTATTAAGAAATAAGTCATCATGTTTTAGATGTTTAAGAAATAAGTCACCTCTGGCCCTGGGGTCACAAGAGCAGGAAAGTTAGCCCTGCTCATTACCAGCAGACACACTTGGGAGAGCAGGTCCTACACCTTACCTGGGCAGCACTATAGAGCTGGCCCTGAATATAAGGATTGAGGGTGAGCTATCTGAGAGCATACGTGTGGGAGAGCCCCTGTATCTTGTCTGCTAGGCGGTGGCACTGGGAAAGATGCCCTCCTCCCCTCCCTCATCCCTCATCATCTATGGGGAGAGCTGGCCCTGAGTCATGAGACTGGGAGAAATGGTCATGTCCCTCACCAGCTACAGCACTCAGGGGAGCGGGGCAGGAGAGCAGAAGAGCAGATGGGCTGAGCAGCTCAGACACCTCTCAGGACCATCCCAACATCTGCCCCATCAGTGAACTACTGGAGTGCATAAAGGGGCCAATCACACAGATCCAAACCTACAGGATCTCCATGTCACAGGGCAACAACAGGTTATCAGAGAGGAACCCCAGTGATGATCCAGTAGCAATACAGTAACAGAAGCCAGAGGCCTCGTACCAGACCAATGACTCATTGGACATGTGCAAGAAAAAAAAAAGTGTGAACAAAAGGGTATACCGTGGGTTACACTGTGACACATGACAGCTTCCACAATGAGGTTGGGTTTTTTTTTTGTTTTTTTTTTTGTTTTTTTACTCTGTTGGGGGATAGGTTGCAAAGTGGTTATGAGAAGAGAAGATGAGTGAGATTGGGGTACATAATATAAAATTCACAAAGACTCGATAAAAAGGTTTTTTTTAATTAAAAAAAAAGAGATTTACCCAAGTTAGTGATAGGGGCCTGCGGAAACATGAAGAGGGTAAATAGCTGTGTGAAGGATGAAGAGCATGTCCTGGAAGAACTGGAAACAGAAGGTGAGAGGCAGCTGAAGAGCCTCCTTCAACATCAATTTGATACCTCTGTCTCCATTGAAGAATCCGTCTCTAAGAAAAAGAGCTCTGCCCCTGGGACTATGTATAAGCCCTTTGGGAAGGAAGCAGCTGGGACAATGACTTTGTCCCAGTTCCAGACACTGCATGAAAAAGACCAGGAAACTGCTTCTCTCAGGGAACTAGGGCTCAATGAAACAGAAATATTGATCTGGAAAAGTCATGTTTCAGGTGAAAAGAGGAAAAGTTGAGGGCCACTCCTGAAGCAATACAGAGACGGCTTGAAGATATCAAAGAAAGGATCTCAGAGCGCCAGCGCATCCTTCGCCTGCCACAGAGGTTTTCAAAGAGCTGACACGAAGAGAAATGAAAATTGAAAAGTCTTTATTTCAGGGAACTGATCGTCACTCCTTCCTTAAGGCTCTTTATTACCAAGATGAACCCCCCAAAGAAGAACAAAGGTGATCCCATGAACAACCTGGAAAGTTTTTACCACGAGACTACAATGAAAAAACGTCTTGAAGAGTTCCAACTTTTGAGAGGTGAACCCTTTGCTTCCCACTCACTGGTCTCAGCTGCAGCAGTGAGTGGTAGTGGCACAGCTGAGAACCCATCACTCATCCAGGACAAGGGAAAACAGGCAGCACAGGGTAAAGGCCCCAGTCTCCATGTGGCAAAAGTTATTGATTTTCCACCTGAGCAATGTTGGACTGGGCCTAAGAAGCTGAAGCAACCAATAGAATTTATCCCAGAAGATGAGATCCAGAGAAACCGTTTGTCAGAGGAGGAGATCTGAAACATTCCTATGTTTTCTTCATATAATCCAGGGGAACCAAACAAGGTATAGGCCACATCAAGAAAACGACCTGGGTTATTTTTGTTTTCATTTACCTCTACTTAACGCAACATTTTAAAAATACCTTTGCTTACGCCAAAGATTCTGACATAGGTACAGTGATTCTGTTTGTCCTTGACTCTGTCATTTTCTGTATACTATTTAAGTAATCTATCTCCTAGCATGTTCTGTGTGCCTTTCATAGGTTCTAAAGTCCCCTTGGATTTTTAAAATAGCATAATGAGATTTACTCATAACCACTAGTATCTCTGAATTATAGGAAATATAATCACCAATTTCTTAGTGATTAACCATTTGGTTGTGGATAGTGTTCACAGCACAAATCCTTAAAGCATTAGTTTTAGAAAATAGAAAAAAAATAATGATAACAGTCCCTGATTTTAAAAGCATGGATAGAGGCCTGCTGAAGTACTTTGCCTTTCTGTTATGTTACTCCTGTTCCAAGAGTAGGTAGCTTGATGTTCATCTACTTTTTTCATGAGCTGTTACTGAATAACTCATGAATAAATTAGGAAATATCCATATACTTAGCTACCCATGTCTACAAAGGTTTAATAACTTTGCATATTTGCTTAGTTTTAAAAATTAGTAGCGCATTATAGATATGCCTGAAGAATTTTGTGCATTCATCAATCCCATTCTTCCCTCTTTCTAGGTTTATCCACTATTTTGAATTTGCTTGTTCTGTTCCTGTGGGCATTTTTATGTATTTACTATCTAAAACTGTATACAACTGTCCCTACTGAATGGTAACTAAATGGACTTTGTTTTTCCTTAAAAAAAAAAAAAAAGAAAGAAAGAAAGAAAGAAAGAAAGGAAGGAAGGAAGGAAGAAAGAAAGAAAGAAAGAAAGAAAGAAAGAAAGAAAGAAAGAAAGAGGTCACCATGCCAGAAAATGTGTGTGTGATGTGTGTGTGGAGAGCTAGGAGGCGACCAGGCAATGAAATATAGTTAGAATCTCTGAACGTGTATTGCTACAATGTTTTGTATTAATACCTTTGTAGATTGAAAGTTTTGATGTATAGTAAAAAGGAAACCACTGGCCTTGGAGTTATACTGATGAGTTTAAATTCTAACTCAATCATTTATTGACCTACGACACTAAGGAAATAATCTGAGTTTCCCTTTGCATCACTTTTTTAAATGTTAATTCTTACCACCTCACAGAACTGGTATGAAAATAAATAACCGATGATAAAATTACCACGTGGACTTGTACTGTGTGCCAAGAGTTTACCATAAACCTCTGAACAGCCTAACAGCTGATTAGGATTCCTTTTTTTTTTTAAAGGTTTTCTTTTTTTAATTGAATATTTTTGTTATATACATTTCTTTTTTTTTTAAAGATTTGTTTATTTTATTTATGAGTACACTGTAGCTGTCTTCAGATACACCAGAAGAGGGCATCGAATCTCGTTATGGGTGGTTGTGAGCCACCATGTGGTTGCTGGGATTTGAACTCAGGACCTCTGGAAGAGCAGTCAGTGCTTAACCGCTGAGCCATCTCTCCAGCCCCCCTGATTAGGATTCCTAATCGACTAAGACTACATTGCCTGAAGAAAAGCAGGCAGGTGTAAGACCAGAGCCAACTTCAAAGCCCCACACGCTCTACTCCAATAGGGCTTACCTGACGGGTGTGTGTGTGTGTGTGTGTGTGTGTGTGTGTGTGTGTGTACAGAGAAATGGGTGATAACTCAATATACAAGTAAAATGAGGTGACATGAGGGGTGAGGCTGAGGGGAAAACTGATGGAAGGTTTCAGTGGCAGATCTCAAATCAGGTGTTAGAGGATGGGGCAGCATTGGAGAAGCAAGAGGCAAAGGACATTTTGGAGAAGCCAAAGTCACCGCAGATGCAAAGTCACTTGGCAGATGCAAAGTCACATTGGTATGACAGACGGTATGGGTAAGAGTGAGCAGTCGAGGCTGATGAATGGTTCTGGACAGGTAAACACAATCCAGAACAAGAAGAATCTACTGTGCCAGGCTTGGAAGTTTAGGTGACATCCTCTGCCTAGGATGATGGGGAACACCTGCTATGACTCTCTCAGTAACCACAGACTTTATTACACTCCAGACAGCCACCACTACTCACCTGGAACAGGCACATGAAATGGAATCCATTCGCCTCCTGACTAAAGTGATTGTAGGTTTTAGAGGGCTTGTGATGGGGAGCTTCGGTGATTTGCCGTCAACACAGCAAACTTTAGTCTACTTGCAATTGATCCAGAAACGAACTGCTTTGTTGAGTTTGAAGGGCAGCTAAGTTTTGAGTATAGTTAAATAAATACCTGGTGGAATGGAGTTTATCACTTCCCAGGACTCAGTTTCCCTGAATGAAAAAGGAGAGCTGATGGTAGCAATATTTGCTAAAATAGTAAGGCTAACTCTGAAGTCAGAGTAGCAGGGAAATCTGGGAGAGATTTTGTGACAAGCACAGAAAAGTCACAGCTAAAACCTGTGTGCAGACCATGAGGGTAGCAATTCACATCACAGCCAGAAACTCGGTTATAGGATTGAGAAAAGCGAAAACACATTGTAAGTAGAGGCCTGGGGAGTGCACAGCATCGTGCTTTAAGACACTGGCTGTTTTTGAAATAAAACTTTAAAACGTGCCGTAAAAGCAACTATTCCACTGGGGAAAGAATAGCCTAAAGTGTCTTTGATTGTAACGATAGGAAAGACTTTCATCTGTACTCTTTACGAGGTTAATTGTAACCCTCCCCCAGCTCAGAGTGGCTTTTCCGAACCTTGTGGTTGAAATGTTACACTGTATGATAAACCTTCCTTCTTCAGCAGGAGCATTCCGAAAGAGTGAACCAGTAGCAAATGAGCGAAAGCCAGAAAGAAGAAATGCCTTTTGCTGGCGTGCATTCGCCATGTGCGCACGCGATCTTGCCCTCCAACTGCACCGAGTCCCCACCGAGCCCCAAACCAAGGCAAAGTGAGGACTTCGCACAAGGCTTGACATGGGGGAGGGAGGCCATCTGTAGCTCATGGCTATTCTATCATCTTAGCATCTTAGCTTTTGTATTCCGTGCTACTATTGGATCTGCTCCTTTGACAGAGCCATCAGAGATGCAGCAAGGGCAAGAACCATTTTGAAGCTCTGTACACACGTATGATGTCTCCCGCTGCGTGATTCCCAGCTAACCTCCCACAGCGCGCACGCTATGACAGAGCAAAGAGGACTCATCTATCTGCCTTCTCACCGCAGAAGTCCAAGTATCTGCACATTCTGCCCGCAGAGTGGCCTGCTGGCTGCAGTGGCCCTGCCTGCCTGAGCTCAGGCTCTGCTTGCAGGATCAGCGTCATCCTCTTCTCTCTTATAAACAACCTCACAGGGCCATTGTGCAGGGTGAATATTGGAACGCCAATTGTTTTCATGTGCAGCTGCCTACACAGATGCCCCACTTTTCTATGAAGACTGGTACACATGATTGCATTCTCAGCCTGCCTGCCATGTACCTGGTACTGCACTCAATGCTCACAGCCACCGTCCATAGCCCACACAACTGCTTGGGCAGATATCATTTGGAGAGGGAGAGCCAAAGTTCTGTGAGAGAGGTAAAGAAATTTGTGCAAGAGTCAAGAGTTGATGCCATACTGGGCCTACACCAAAACATTTCTTTATGCCCATCTCTTCTTGTGCCTGCTTCCTCACAGCACTGAAAACTCTCGTTCCTAAGAAGTTCTGTGTTGGAAAATAGCAAAGACTTCTAGGACTGAGTACTTTAGGTGCTGCAAAGAAATACCATTTTACAGTGCTCTACCACACTAGACATCACAGTTTTGCTTTGCATTCTTCACAAAGAATAAATTAATATTTTATTTCTTTAAACTTGTTCTAGTTAAGTCATCAAAAGACACTTTTGATCCCCAAAGACATGACTCAGTGGGCTTGCCACACAAACTTGATGACTTCAGTTTAGTCCCTGGAACTTAGGCAAAGGTGAAAGGAAAGAACTCTACAAAACTGTCTTCTAACAACCAAATATTCACCAGGGAAAGGGTATGCCCATTATACACTCATATGAATGTGCATGTGTGTGTGTGTGTGTATGTATGTATGTATGTATGTATATACACAAAATATTTAAAGGCACTTTGGAGGGTTTGTTTTATTTTCACATTGGTTACTTTGTGTACCCACACATGTATGTGGATATCCACATGACAGTGGTGTGTGTGGTGGTCAGAGAACAACTAGTGGAAAGTGGCTCTCTTCCTCTGTTTGTGAGTCCCAGGATTGAACTTGGTGACAAATCATCTCCGTGCCCAAGCCATCTCACTGGCCCAAAAGTACTTTTGAATGCCAACCACTCAATCGTATTCAACAAAAATAGTTTCAAGACACTAGGCTAGACATCAGGGAGAACAAGGCAGGAAATTCTTTCCCTCGTGGATCTCCCATTTGTGGATCAGATTACTAGAGGAATTGCTTAGTATACTAGTAAAGTGAGAGGAAGAATATTAGGCACAGTATGGTTTGTTTGAGGGGACGTCACATGATACGTTCTGACCTCCCGGGAAATAGCCTGCTCATCTGCATGAGCAAGAGTGGACAAAGATAATGGGGGCAACCTGAGCAAAGATTTGAGGATAGAAAGGCTCAGCCCCTCATCTTGTCCATCACCCCACTCCACCCCCATCCCCACCCCCACTTTCACCCCTTTCTGGAGCCATGTGATGATTCACAGCCATTTTCTGCCAGATTTATTGCCCTTGGGGTTGGTCCAAGGCTCCAGGTTGGTTCTTTGCCTAACTAAGGGCAACAGAAAGCAAACAAAGGCTGTGGGCTGGGGGGACTTGATGAGCTCTATTCTCTAGAGAGTAACTTGGACGAGACGGCCAAGAGTCCAGAGGCAGGGACTCAAGTCATAGCTGTCTGTTAGGAGGTAACTCAGGAGAGTATAGGAGGGAGAATCCCGCTGACAAAGAAAACTGTTTTGACATGAGGTAGAAAAGAAATGTGTTTGACAACAAAGGAAAAGACTTCAAAGTTTTGAACATTCTGACTTGTTCAACTGTTGATGCTTTAGAATCAACAAATTCAAATAATTAAAAAAACTTAACTTGGGTTGGAGAGATGGATCAGTGGGGAAAGTGCTCTCTGTGTGGGCATGAGGACCCGAGTTTGGATTCCCAGAATCTGTGTAAAAAAGGAAACAAAAAAGAAAAAAATCCAGGTATGCCAGCACATACCTATAAGCCTAATACTGAATAAGGCAGGCAAGAGGATTGCCAGAGTTCCCTGGACAATCTACCTGAAGGATGAGCTCACTAGCCAAAACTAAAAACCTTCAAAAAGATAAGATGAAAAGTGATGATACCTAACGTCTACCTCTGGCATGCACAGACATGAACATGGGTACACACGCAGTAAACAAATAAATGTCATTTTTTAAATTGTTTAAAGAAAGAAACCATGAAGCAGAGGTAGATGCATCTCTCAAGTTGGAGGTAATCCTGGATTACATAGCAAGTTCCAGGACAGCCAGAGCTACATAGACAAACCCTGTTGAAGTGGGTAAGGGGGACCAGGAGAGAGGGAGGTAATGAGGGCTACAGTTGATCATCTTTGGAATCTGTAGTATGAATGGAAGCTGCAGAGCTTTGAGGAATACAGGAGCCAAATGTTAGCAGCTCATTAATCCTCCACAGAAGCTTCTGTGGGACTCGTGAAACCCAGCTCACATAGGAGGCCTGCACCCCCAACACTAACCCCACAGCTCTGCACAGCAGCAAGGACTGGGAGAAGTCTGAGCACTGGAGCTGAGTAGCCCCCATCCTGGCTGGGTCATTCCTGCACTGCCATGCCTGCCTTCTAGAATCTTCCACACTCTCCCTTTTAGGTTACCAGTCACCAACTCTTTAAACACCCTAGGTTTCTATAATATTAAGTAGCAGCATCACATTTGCTTTATGTTGTAAGGTTTGGTTTTCTTTTTCAAAAATAAAAAGCATTTATTTATTTATTTAAAGCATAGAAAATACAAAATTATTATTTAAAGCACATAAAATACAAAAAGAAATCAAGAAACAAAGGAACGTTCATTTGAGGTCCTACCATCTGAAGTTCCATGAACGCTGTGGTATGTGACCTGCTAGTCTTCCCACTGACATTTTTAACATAGCTGAGAGATTTTCACCTTTAAGATATAGGCTTCTTGGTAGCACATTACCTGGGAGCTGCAGAATAAATGGACTTGTGAAATTCTGATCTGACCCAACACCTGACAGCAGTGAAGCAGGTGCAACTTGTTAAAAAGCAACTTCAAAGTCTTCCCTGAGACCCTCTGGAAATGGCTGTGATGGCCTCTCCACGAAATCACTTTAACAGAAGGCGTCTGCTCCCTGCTGCCCAGCTCTTTGTGATGTGATTATTAAATAACTTGCTGATGGAAAGAGAGGAGGAGGGGACAGAAATACCCACCCATGCCCTTCCCATAACAACCCCTTCCCATCTCTAGGGTGATTGCCTACATCCATTTTCAAACAGGTCTGGAAATGTAGGCAAATAGAGGACAAGCAACTCTAGGGTCATAAAGGTGACTGTTAGCACAGCCCACCCCCCAGGACCTTTCCAGAAGGATCCCTGGGTAGGTCTGGGGAAGAAGACAAAGCCCCTCCTATGGAGTCTAGTACCTCCGAATGGAGTGGTGCTAGAAACTTGCATGTCACTAATACTCTATCCAAAGACAAGACCCACTCTCTCACTCTGTATTCACAGACTCCTCAGCTGTGTGGTCAGAATGTTGTGCACAGACGTAAATATGATCCTGGGAGCCTGCTGTGTGCCGGGAGGGCTACAGTACACTCTCACTCGGTTATCCTGAACCTCACAAGGATGATGGGTCCTATTTCATGAGTGATAAAGAAAACAAGTGAGTCAGTGCCAGCGCCAGATGCCCAGATGCCCAGCCAGCTCTGCTCAACTCTAAAACCTTTTCCCCTGTGTTACTCTAGAAGCTTAGAGACATGTGACTCTTGCAAGCTGAGTGGGCTGAACCCTGTCACTGGGGAGGAAGAAACTCTCATAGCCGCACAGCCTGCTGGTCCTGTATAACGCGCACAGCAGCCCTGTCCCCTCATAGGTAGACTCCATCTCAGACACCAAGAGTCCTTGAGTATGCACCAGGACAGCCTGAAGTGTATCAGTTCACAGGACTTCTCCATCCAGCTCAGCTGAAATCAGCCATAAGCCAAGCAGGATGCAGTTGTTCCTCAAGCTGGAGATAATTCAGACCCATTGGCCAATTGTTTAAAGCACCAGAAAGGGTGGGGGGGGGAGTCACAATAAAGCAGCATAATAGATTCAGATGTCATGCTTCATGGCGTTCCACAGCAATTTGTATCAGGCAACAAAAGTCCCCAAGGCTAGGTGTGGTGGCACACAGCTTTAATCACAACACTGGAGAGGCAAAGGGCCACGTAGATGTGAATTCCAAACCAACCAGTGCTATATAATAAGCTTTTTCCATCTCAGAATAAAAAAAAAAAACAGCTCCCTCTCCTCCCCAGAGAGGAGGTACCAGGGCAGGCTCCATCACCCCAGGAAGGCATACAGTGTCCTGAGGAGACTTTGGATGATAACTTCACTGAAAGATTCCCCATAGTTTAAAATAGTTGTATATTTGGTCCTCAGATGACAGTCCCATTTGAGGAGGCTTAGGAGATAGGACCTTGCTGGAGGAAGTGTGTCACTGGAGGCAGGCTTTGAATTTTCAAAAGCCACCAAAGTTTCCAGTGCATGCTATTTGCCTTGTGTTTGCAGTTTGAGAGGTGTGCTTTCAGCTGCTGCCCCAGCTGCCTGCCATCTGCCACCTCTACCCTGCTATGGTAGGCTCTAACCCTCAAGAGCAATGGTTCTCAACCTTCCTAGTGCTATAACCCTTAATACAGTTCCTCATGTTGTGGTGACTCCAACCTTAAAATTATTTTCGTTGCTACTTCATAACTGTAGTTTTGCTACTATTACGAATCGTAATGTATCTGATATACAGGGTACCTGATAATGCTGTAGTTTTGCTACTGTTACAAATCGTAATGTAACTATCTGATATACAGGATACCTGATATGTGGCCCCTCTAAAGGAGGTTGCAACCCACGCTTTGAGAGCCGCTGCTCTAGAACCATAAGTCCCAAATAGACTCTTTCCTCTCTAAGATGCCTTGGTCACTGTTTTATTAGAGCAATAAAAAAGTAGCCAATGCACTTTGAAAAAGTACTTTAAAATAAAGCTCGCAGTGGCCCAGGAGAAGACCTGATGTCTCCAGGCACACCTGTCACTGACTCCCAAGCATTGCCACAAAGGATGGAATACAGCCATCTTCCTATGATTTCATATGTTAGATCCCTGTAGAAGTGACAGAGACAGAGATGAACAGTCCATCAGTTGAGCACTGTCTGAGCTCTGTGAATATCATCAAAGCCATGTCTGTATTGGCTCACTACTCAGATATGTCTGCCTTCACATAGGACTGTGTTGGATGGCTCACCAAGAAGCACTTTGGCAATCTTCCCTCAAACAGTTGTGATCATTACCAGAGCTACAAATTGAAAGCTATAGTCCTTGAGTTGCTCACAGTCCAATCAGGAGAAACAAGTACTTACACTGCAAAGTTCCTACTCAATTGCATCACTGTGCTTACATAAACCTCTTAGGCACATAGGATAGGGAATACCTGAACCAGGAGAGGAGGTAGGGAAGGCTCAAAGATGCTGCAGCATTTGGCATAAGCAGAGTTTAGCCAAATGGACTATTATGCCAGGCAGGATAGTCAAGAAATAAAGAAAATGAAGCATCCAACAGATACCTTCAAAATTATCGTACATTCCAAGAGCATGAAATGAAAGATAAGGATGAAGAAGATAGAAGGAAAGTATCAAATCTCAAAGGACAGGGCTTTGATGGAACATGCAAAGAAGTGCTCATCCTTAACTCTATAAAAGCCAGCCATTGTTAAAAGATTCCCCCAGGCTGGACAGTGTGGGTCAATAAAATAAAACATGAAACCTGATTAGAAAGCTATTGGCTAGTTCAAGTAAGAGATGGGATACTGAGCCAGGGGAGGGGCTTCAAAGTAGGAAGACAGGACTGAGCAGAAGCTCTATTAGGAAGGCTAGCTGCCAGGCTTAGACTGAGTTTCTCCTCAGTGTCCACTGCTATTCACAAGCCTATGCAAGCCTCTCTGTGCTGGCCATGCCAAACAGGATGCTGGTAGTTAATTACAATTGGGGCAGTTTTAGCTGGATTGTCCGTGAGGTAGGTCTCATGAGCAGCTGTGGGCTTGGGCGGCAGGCCTCCCCGAACTGTGCTCTCCTAGCATGCTCCCCACGGAGGCCCAGACAGTAGTTCAGAATGGAGCAGAGTGGGCCTGTCACAGAGCATGGAGGTGAGAGCGCTTAGCCACCACCGAAGCCCCAGCCAGCCCTTGCTGTTCCAGCAGCCACATTCCAGAGCCTAATGAGAACAAGCTGCAACCATTTCGATACATTCCTTAAGCAAACACAGCTTCTCTAAAAGCACATAGACTGCGCGGCAGCGACTCCGTCGCACAAGACACATGTCAAGGGAAAAGTATGAGAAAATTGGGCAGGTACATCTAACATGTCAATAAATTAAAGCAAGTTTATTTTCGCAAAACCAAATGGTCAGACTTGCCTGTGCTTTCCTACCAAGGAGTAAGAATTACTCCCTAGAGAGAGTACTCAAAGTGCAATTAGGCCAGTCCTGGAATTTTTTGAAGCAGAACTATCCTTCCTCCACACATGATTGCACCTTCATTCTTTAAGCATAGATCCTTAGCTTGGAGGCATCGTAAGGGGCTTTCTATGGTTGTGTCCTTCTGTGATAATATGATCACACAACAGATTTTTTTTTTTAAGAAAACCTATTGGTTTCCAGTTCAGACAAAATATCCCTCACAAGCTGGGCAGTGGTGGCGCATGCCTTTAATCCCAGCACTTGGGAGGCAGATTTCTGAGTTCGAGGCCAGCCTGGTCTACAGAGTGAGTTCCAGGACAGCCAGGGCTACACAGAGAAACCCTGTCTTGAAAAAAAAAAACAAAATCAAATTAAAAAAATGTCCCTCACAATGTACCCTTCCATGTGTTCCTGTAACAGTAACAGCGTTACTGTTGAGGTCGTCTATTCAATGAAGGCAAACATTTTTTCCCAGTAAAGGCGTTAATTTTTAGCCCATGGCAAAAAAATGTATCAGTCTTGAGGACATTGTACTAAGGCCCTTCTTAAGTAAAGGCTTTTGAATCAGAAGAATTACTTGCATCCCAGTGACCCCATGTTTTCCAGACTTTTCAAGTAGTCAACCCAGCAAAGGGAGGCAGACACCATTTTCGAAATAAACTAGACTGAGAGCAGCTGAAGCTCATCCCTGCAGCCAACAATGGCACAGACACTTCACTCTGAACAAAGTTCACATTTTCTAGGGATGAAATTCAGTGCCGGGCCACTCACCTAATACCAGCGAGGCCCTGGGTTCAACTTCCAACAAAGCAGGACAAACAAATACTTTCGTCTCCCTGCAACATAACAACTGAAATCAAATCCAAAAAATAAATAGAAAGAAAGAGAGAGAGACAGAGAGAGAGAGAGAGAGAGAGAGAGAGAGAGAGAGAGAAGAAAGAAGGATCTCACAGTATTTGCAGAGAGTGGGAGAGTAGAAAAGATTTACCCAAAATCATAATGTAAGATCAGAAAGATTTGGTAGCAGATGCAAGAGGGGGAAGGGCAAGGTGTTGCCACATACACTTGTGCAGATTGTACACTGTGAAGTGTGACGTGTCTAAGAGGGCCCTGTTCACTTCAAGGACATCATCAATTGGTTATTTCTTTTGACATTTCCGTGGAACAGCAGTCAAGGAAAGTATTCCAATAAAATCAGCACAATTTTCTGACAGGGTAAAAGAAGGGCATCTGTTTCCAGTTGCAGGGAGGTTTTATGTACAACACCAAGACCTGGATGGAGAAATTATGATTACTGGCCGAAACAAAATTCAGGTGCTTGTTTAGTATGAATAACCCTAACTTTAACCCTAACCCTGAGTTTTGAGTCAAATTCTTAACCCATTGACATTGTACATAAGCATCCTTAAACCTTTATTGAACAAACAAAAAGCCACCAAACAATTACCAGGCATGGCTGTTAACTGGGACATTACTAGAGGCTGTGCCGTGCCTTCATGGCTGCAGAGGACAAGCCTCAGCAGGTGACGATCCAGCAAACTGCAGGCTACATTTTCCAGCTCAGAAATAACCACATTTTCTCCATCTTTCCTATGCCTGGAAAAAAATGAGCATCAGGAAGCAGACCTGTAAGGTGGCAGCATCCCTGGCCCTATGTCACTGTGAAACAGTCTCTGACTTTACCTTTAGCCTTGAACTTCTTCCATCTCTCCTAGGTCACACGTCACCCACACCTAAGAACCTCTAGATTTGAAGGTGAGTATAAATGTTCCTAATCAGGTAGTTAGGGATGCCTTACTGCATGTGTACTGTGTGAACACTAAATACATAAGGTTGACTTTACTCAGCTATTAAAAACAATGAATTAGAGAGGTTCCTAGGTAAGTGGATGGAACTAGAAATTATCGTCCTGAGTGAAGTAAGCCAATCACAAAAGAACACACATGGTATTCACTCACTGATTATTGGATATTAGCCCAGAACCTTGAAATGCCCAAGATGCAACTCACAGGCCACATGAAGCTCATAAAAAAGGAAGACCAAGTGGGGGTGATTCAGTTCTTCTTAGAAGGAGCAACAAAATACTCAAGGGAGCAAATATGGAGACAAAGTGAGGGACAGAAACTGAAGGAGGGGCCACTGGGAGACCTTTCCACCTGAGTATCCATCCCATGTGCAGTCACCAAAGGTAGATGCTGATGTGGAAGTCAGGAAGTGCATGCCGATAAGGGCCTGATATGGATGTCTCCTCAGAGGTCTTCAAGAGTCTGACATATTCAGAGGCAGATGCTCACAACTAGCCATTGAACTGATCATGAGGTTCTCAATGGAGGAGTTAGAGTGAGGACTGAAGGAGCTGAAAGGGTTTGTGGCACCATGAGGAGAGCAACAATACCAACCAACCACAGCTCCCAGGGTCCTAACCACAAGCCTGGGAGCACTTATGGAGGGATCCAGGGCTTCAGCTGAATAGGTAAGAGTGGAGGGCCCTGCCGGGCACAGGTGGAAGATGAGATCCTTGACCTCATGAAGGATGGACGCCCCAGGGGGTGGGAATTTTGAGGGTGGGGAAGTGGGAGTGGGGGGGGGTAGGTGGGGGTTACATCCACGGAGAAGAAGGAGGAGGGGTAAGGGGATGGGGGGTTCCCGGGTGGGTGGGGGATGGGGTAAGGGGATAACATATGAAATGTAAATAAAATATCCAATAAAAAAAAAGAACTCAGAAAAAAAAAGAACGATAGCAAGGAAAGTTTGCACGTCTTTAGTTCAGACGTAATTAATTATTTTAATATTTTCTATTCGTGATCAGTTGAACCTGTAGATATACAGAATCTCAGTCTACAGAAGGATGATTGTGTTTAGCTTATATTTAGTGCCTCCTTGCCCTTAAGTGGAAGCCCTGTGAGAGGAGACACCTCATTTCCTTTACATCTAGAACACTTATAAGAGTTCAATAAATGTATGTTAAATGAGAAAAAAAAAGAAAGCTGTGCGTTTTATATGCTGAATGGACATACTTACTACACACATGCCCACTGTGTGCAACTAACAGGATGGTATTTTTTAAGTATACTTCTGATATATATCACTGTATCTTTACTTTTATGTTTGCAGCCACTTTTATGATTGGCATGACTCTGAGTGCTCAAGAATAAAACTTCTAATTAGAAACTAGGCTCCGGGGGCTGGAGAGATGGCTCAGTGGTTAAGAGCCATCTCTCTAGTGGCTGCTCTTCCAGAGGACAGGTTTGAGTCCCAGCACCCACATGGTAGCTCATAACCATCTGTAACTCAGTTCCAGGGGATCTAGGGCCCTCTTCTACCCTCCATAAGAAGTGCATACATGTGATACACAAACATACTTGCAAAATACCATATATATAAAAATTTTAAGGAAAGAAACTAGACTCCGGGGGTGGAGGTTGGAGAGACAGACTAGTCTGTCTGAGAGTGCATATCCTGATCTTCCAGGGGACTCATGTTTGGTTCAGCACCCATGTCCAGCACATCACTGCTGCCTGCAACCCCAGCTCCAGGGAGATCCATCCCCTCCAGTCTCTGCACTCACAGCACATACCCACAGAGATATGCACACTGGCATACAAACTAGATGCCCAGGCCCAGGAAAACAAGACCTTCTTTGTAAGGATTCATCTGACATTAACTGCCAGATGGTGTAGCAACTCCAACCACAGAATATCTGGACACAGTTTGTGGCAGTAATTATTGACCAAGGGAGACAGAAGAAGAACCCTTAGCAATTTCCTCTGTGTTTTGAACTTGCCCTGTGAAAATTACACCTCTTTTTAAAAACGGGAAATAAGATCATTTGACTCTCGGGGCACAAGCCACAGCTTAGAATGCTCTACATGGGTTATAATGAGGCACCAAGGATCCCTCTGACCACCGATCATTACTTCCATGGAAAATGGAAAATACCCCACCTCCCCATAATGAAATAAGCTGAGAATGGCTAAAAATTAATAAAACAAATAAAATCACGCCAAAACATAACATTCTATACCTCCTTCCTTCCCTAGTTTTTAAGAGGAACTGGAGAACTGACTCTTCATCCGATACCAAATGACTAATTCAATAAGCTCCAGCTCAGGTCCTCTCACATAGAGACAGTAATGCAGTCGGCATTGATGTTTATGAAGTGCTCTGTGATTCTTAGGTTATTTGATGTTATCTGAATCCTAAAGTCACCCAATAGCCATGGTTATTAATACAGATGTATCACAGAGAACTTCAAAATATACATTTTCATAGAGATGGCCAGTTCTAATTCCAGGACATGAGCTTTAGGAAAATGTACCTTTTTAGCTATTATGCATACATGTACACTACTCTTCAAATGTTTTAGTACTTTGAGACTTTGCAAAAAATAAATAAGCCCTAAGCAGAATAGCAAGTTCACTTCAGCCCACACTGGTATAAAGTGTCTATCTGAAAGGTACCACTGAGAGGCTCTGAGTGCGTGGGTGGTGTGCAGCTTTCTGCAGAGTTGAAGAATACAATAAGCTCTTTACATCCTTCAGTGTTACCTCTACTGCATGGTGAAGAGGCTGTTGAAAGATAGGACAGACGGGAGATGGGGGACCATTCGTGTGCCACGTAGGAAAAGTTCTTTTTAACTCATCTTACCTGACTTCGGCTTCAACAGCCACCCAGATGGGTGGATGCTGTAGACGGTCTCCTGGTCACACTCTACTTCTAGTTTGAACTTCTGGAGATCGTCAACAAGAGGCTATTAATTTGGAAAGTGGTCTGAAGTCTATGGAGTGATGATGGGAATGGGACATGATATACGAAGGTCTTCCTAAAGCACCATTGCCATTAAAATATCAATAACTCAGCAGCAGGATTCATCACACCATTCCATTATATAAAGAAAAAAGTCAGGAATGATGAAGACGTTTGCTTCCTTTTCATGGTGTACTGTCTTCCTGTAAGGCTTCCATTAACTTGCATGCACACTAGAAGAATTAATAATCTAAAATGTATTATCTCATAACTTGTTTACAATGGTTAGTGCTGTCAATGTGACACACCTGGGAGGTGAGCTTCTGGACATGCCTGTGGGGATTATCTTTGTTGTTATTTATTGAGGTAGAAAAATAATTCCTTAGCTTGAGGTCTTGGACCTCAAAGAGAAAAGAAGGAAGCTGAACAGCAGAGTGCATTCATCACTCTCTGCTTCCCAGTTTTGGGTGTGTCGTTAGCCATGGATTCAGTCTCCTGCCATATTAGACTGTAAGCATCCTCCGACTGTGGACCAGAATAAACCCTTTACCTCTTAAGCTGCTTTTGTCAGAGTATCTTATCACAGCAACAGATAAACAAACTAAGAATAGTTCTGGGGAGAGGGCTCTAAGGTATTAGCTCCTTCTGCTGGCTATTGGGCAGAATATCTGTCCTGCCTCTCTCCTAGTTTCCAGGAGCATCAGGTGAATGTACACGGGATGTACATGTGTCTTTCCATCATCTCCCTGCTGTGCACGTCTGTCTCCTAATCCACATCTCACCTTTGACAAGAATATTAGTGCTAGTATGCAGGATCATTTTGATGACCTCATACTACCTTGATGACTTCATACTACCTTGATGACCTCATACTACATTGATGACCTCATACTACCTCAATGACCTCCAGAAAAAAAAAACCCTTCCCCAAATAAGGCCACAGTTTAAAGTACTTAGGTTACACCTTCAACATTCTTTGGTTTCTACCACCGAAGAGTCAGGACACAATTCAATCTAAAACACAAGAAGTATGCAGTGATGCTGCCCTAACTAACCACTACTTCACAAGCCCCATTCCCCTACCCCCAGGTGGCCATACCTTCCAAGGTGAAGAGCCAAGGGCTTCTCCAAGTGAGACATGAGGAAATGGGTAGACCATAAGCAGCAAGGATGAAGGAAATGACAGCCATCCCAAATGGGAACCTTTCTGGTGAGTTAAGATTTCATTTTAAATTATCCCACACACTTGTGTGTGATTTCATGAGTGACAACAGCTACTGTATGGGCAGCCGTGTGCCAGTGTCCTATTAGGAACTGTTGAGGCTTGAGCAGCCCCAGCCTCTACCTTAGTGTTCAATATAGTGGCTCATCCACCTTGGAGCATGAAGGAATGTACAGACATGTGCCCTGTAGTCACCAGAGTGAAAGACATCCCAGCTAAGGCCAAATAGGAAAGATATAAGGCATGGTATACCATGCAATTGCAGAGCAAGGGCTGGCAAGATGACCAGTAAGCAAGAGCACTTGCTGTACAACCATAAGAACCCAAGTTGGAATCTTCAGCACCCATGTAAAAACCCAAGTGTGGCCATGCATGCATCTGTTACTGCAGCCCTGGGAACATAACATAAAACATTAAGAAGGCAAGGAAGACACCTACTAAGCACTTCCCATAAAGTTGGGAATTGTATTAACTACTGTACTCAACAATATGTGAAGTCACTCCCATGTAGCTGATGTTTTTATCACCCAGCTATAGAAGAGGAAACTAAAGCTTAGAAAATTCCAGGCCCCCCCAAAAAAAAAAAAAAAAAAAAAAAACTCCAGAATTCCCCACCTCATCAGGAAAACTAAAGGTTGTTAGTGACACAGAATACAAGGTCACTGGTTCAAGAGTTGAGGAAGAAAAGCAAGCCTATGCAACGGGTGAAATTCATCTTCTGAACATTACTGATACTAATTTAAATGCAAAAGTATGGATAGTCCAGAAGGCAGAAATCAAAGGCATATTTCAAAAATATCAAGTATGCTCAGATTCTTGGCAACAAAATAAAACACATTACTGTGGCCAAAGAAGAAACATTCCAAACAGGCTATAATGGATCGTATTTAAAAACAGGAGTTATCACACAGCCAGCTAGGAAAGCTATGCATAGGAGGGTGTGCTTGCCTATGTCTGTTTTTACATGCACATTTTCCCCTGGAGCCATTAAAACCTCAGGAAAAAATTATGACAGCAATGTGCCATGTATGTAAAAGATGGATGGGTTAAAGTTACTGTTTTCTTAGGACCTGCCTGGCATTTGACAGCCACACACCAGTACACTATCTGGAAAGATTTAGGACCTGTGCTGTAAAGTTATTTATTAGTTGTTGTTTGTGCTATGTGCTCCCTGGCAGACCACCCAATGCTGTAGCAATAAAGGGAGTCACACTGCATCTCTCCAAAACAATCAAAAGACCAAGGAGTCCACCTTTGGGTATCACTATTGAAGGATGTGGCTTTCCTGCAGGAAGGTATGTTATGGTTTTGACTGTTCTACCGACCCAGGGAAATGGAAACAACCAAGCCTGGCAGGAGACCTCTCTGCTCAGGATAAGCATGCCTCCTTTAGGGGCTTCAGTTCTGCCTTCCATAAAAGGAAAGGCTGCTCCAACGGTCTCCTCTGTCCTTTCCCCTCTGAATTCTGGGTTTTAAAGAGACTGGAACCTGTTAGCAGCCCCACACTAACCCCAGGACGTGATCGGAGGCTGACCTCAGTGCCTAGGGGCCTCAGGCTCTGACAGCCTGCCAGCACCTCCTTCGCTCTGCCTCACAGTTTGGCTTGTTAGGGAGTTAACAAGGCATGTTTGAACATTCCTGAAGGCCTCAACAGAAAAGCTCATCATGCAGTGCCTAATATCATTAGATATGTCAAAGCTGTGGTTCCACCAGGATGTCCAAGAGCAAATCAATTCCCTTCGTAAAATGTCAAACATAACTACTATGTTGCCCCTACTAATGTTTTATATAATATTTATGTGTCTTATTTAAATAAATATATAATCAGTTAATGAAGTAAACAGCTCCCTCCCAAATAACTTTCAGACATTATTTCTGAATGATTTCTTTAAATTATCTTATGAACCCTAATGTAAACACAAATATCTTCTTCAGTACATATAGTTCTCCCACAGTAATCTCCTCATTTACAGTGACCAACAGCCCACCCAAACCCACCCCTGGTTGAAGGCAGCATCAGCCAAAGTCTCACTTGTGGAATCCCTAATTTGGGAAGCTAAGCATTAAACTTACTTTTCTGAGGCTAAAGTGGACCAGTAAACTAACCCAACAAGCACCTAGGCTGACCTTCCAATTCGGACTTTTGATTTCAAGTTCCACTTTCATCCACAGTGGTGGTGTAAGATTAGTCGCCATAGACTCATACATCTGAAGGTTTAGAGTGGCATTAGGAGGTGTGGCCTTGTTGGAGTAGGTGTGGTCTTGCTGGAGGAAGTGTGTCACTAGGGGTGGGCTTTGAGATTTCAAATGCTCAAGCCAGACCCAGTGTCTTTCTCTTCCTGCTGCCTGCTGATTCAGATGTAGAATTCTCTGCCCCTTTTCTAACAGCATGCCTGCCTGTGCACTGACATGCTTCCCACCATGATGATAATGGACAACAAGCAAACCTCAACAAAATATTTTCTTTTATAAGAGTCTGTTGTGGTCATGTTGTCTCTTCACAGCCATATAACCCTAGCTTAGACACCCACTAATACAGGCTACTGATGAAAGAGTACCAAGGGACTTGCTCTCATTCCTTTTCTTAAGTCTTAACCTGATGTCAGCCCAGTGCCTCCCAGGGACCATATTCCATGCTAGGCCTCATGAATCTGCACACAGAGCTAATAGCGTTTTCAAAGAATCCTTAAATATTTCAGATATAGAAATGTCTGTACAGGGCCTCAGATGGCTCAGTAGATAAAACACTTCACATGCAAGCATGAAGACTGGAGTTTAGGTTCCCAGACGCCATGAAAAAGCCCCACGGATATAGAGGCCATCTGTAATCCTAGCACTTGGGAGCCAGAGACAAGACGCCCAAGGCAAGCTAGACTAACAGGAGTTGGTAAGCCTCAGGTTCACTGAGACTCTGTAGAAAGCTACCAGAAAGACAATTGACATCAATTTTGGGCCTCTACATACAGACACATACATACATACATACACACACACACACATACACACACACACATACACGTACATACGTGCACCCTCCTCCACACACACACCATGTATACTCAATATCCATATTAAATACCTAATGAGTTTAGAAGAACACATCTGCTTTCTGGTTGTAAGAACAATACTTAAAGTAAAATGAAATTTTAGACACACAGAGCAAAAAAGCATTCTTTTCTATGTTGGAGGGAAAACTACAGTATAACTCTTTGTTACCAAAAAATCACAAAATTTCTTTTTTTTTTTTTTTTTTTTTTTTTTTGGTTTTTTTGAGACAGGGTTTCTCTGTGTAGCCCTGGCTGTCCTGGAACTCACTCTGTAGACCAGGCTGGCCTCGAACTCTCAAACTCAGAGATCCACCTGCCTCTGCCTCCCAAGTGCTGGGATTAAAGGCGTGCGCCACCACCGCCCGGCACAAAATTTCTTACAAATAAACAAACAAACAAACAATAAATAAATAAATAAATAAATAAATAAATGACTTTTAAATCAAAAAGAATATTTTAAAGGAACATGCAAACAAGAAAACTTTAATGAAATTTTTTAAATGTTTTACTATGTAAATTTCCAAATATAGAAATAATTGTGTGATTAATTCATAACTATGAATTGTCCATTCCTCATAGTTACTCAAATGTTATCACATGTCTCAATTCTTTTTACCTTGTTGAAGACTTTTAAAGTAAATCCCAGAAATCATGCTAACCCACTTCCATATGAATCTCAAGAGAAAGCATTTGATGAGAGTTTTTGTTTGTTTGTTTGTTTTCTTTTTTTTTTTTTTTTGGTTTTTCAAGACAAGGTTTGTCTGTGTAATCCTAGCTGGCTATCCTGTAATTTGCTCTGTAGACCAGGCTGGCCTCAAGCACACACAGAGATCTACCTACTTCTGCCTCTTGAATGCTGGGATTAAAGGTGTGCACTATCACCACCCAGCTTGATACGATCAATCTTTCATTGACTAAAAAAAAATCTGTTAGAAGCATCTTTTTATGACAGGATAAAGGGCACATATGAAAACACCATGCAGGCTTCAGACTTGGCAATGAAAGGCTGAAGACTTCGTTCAATCAGCGAGAAGCCAAGCCCAGTGCTCACTTCAACACCAGTAACACTGGAAGTTCATACCAGACATTTTAGGTAATAAAAAGTAAAACCATGCATTCAGAAAGGAGAACATGAAACTATCTCTGATCACAGCTACTGTCTACATATGAGATGATAAAACACCTTTTTTTTTTGTTTTTTGTTTTTTTTTTTAAAGATTTATTTATTTATTATATATGAATACACTGTAGCTGTCTTCAGACACACCAGAAGAGGGCATCAGGTCTCATTATAGATGGTTGTGAGCCACCATGTGGTTGCTGGGATTTGAACTCAGGACCTCTGGAAGTGCAGTCAGTGCTCTTAACCACTGAGCCATCTCTCCAGCCCGATAAAACACTTTTTAACCTCTGGGTGCTATCCATTTTACTGAAGTTTCAAAGTACAAAACACAAAAATCAGCAGAATTTATGTACACTAGCAATGAACATCTAAAAAAAAATTAAGACAGGTATTTTAATTATAGAAAAATAAAATACTTTGGAATAAGTCTAGCCAGGGAAGTAAAATACATACACTAAACACTATAAAACATTGCTGAAAGAAATCAAAGAAAATAGAGATAAAAAGAAAGATATCCCATGTTCATGGACGAGCTGATGGTATTAAGATGACAATAGGGTGCCAGAGAGAGAACGCTGCCTTTAGAGGCTAAAGCTCACCACCAAAGCTTCAGACTGACGACACTAAACAGTAATTTACAGATTCAATACAAACCATACCTGGCCCTTTTTTTTTCCCTCTTCTAGACATAGAAACCCATCTTAAAATTTGCATAGATTCCCAAGAGACCCCAAGTAGCCAAAACAAATTTGAAAAGTGAGAAGGTTGGAGAATTCAAGCTTCTTGATTTCAAAAGTCCCTGGAGTTGCAGGGAGTGTGGGGAGTTATCACTTACAAAGTACAGTTTCATCTGGCCCCAGTGGGACGGTTCTGGAAGTAGAGAGTGCTAATAGTTTCCCCACATTGTAAATTTCTTGGTGTCACTGAATTGTTCACTTAAAATTGGCTTAAATGGGAAGTTTCACATTTCATCTCTATATTGTCACACTAGAACTTCATCATTAAACAACACACACATTTTCTTAGGCTAGTGAAATATTTTTCCCATTTCAGACCATGTGGCCTCAAAACTAAGTCTAAAATTTTAGACTCTTCTCCCCCAGTCCATTCAGAATCTCATCCTATGCAATAAATTTACATCTTAGAGAATCTTACCTTCCTAGGAATAATTTCTATAAACATCAATTAAGATTAAAAGTTGCTGGGGCTGGAGAGACGGCTCAGCCATTAAGAGCACTGACTGCTCTTCACCAGAGGTCCTGAGTTCAATTCCCAACAAACCACATGGGAGCTCAAAACCATCTGTAATGGGATCTGATGCTCTCTTCTGGTGTGTCTGAAGACAGCTACAGTGTACTCATACATAAATAAATAAATCTTTTTTAAAATTATATTTGTATTTAAATCAGTAAAAAAAAAAAAAAAAAAAAAAAAACAAAAAACAATTGAGAGTTGACAAATCATGGCCTTTAGTCTAAATTCAGATTGCTTCCTTGTTTGTTCAGGTTCCTTTTCTGTTTTTGTTTTTTTTTTGTTTATTTGTTTTGTTGGGGTTTTTTAATGTTTCTGTGTGTGTGGATTTTTATTTATTTATTTATTTATTTATTTATTGTGTACACAGCGTTCTGTCTGCATGTATGCCTGCAGACCAGAAGAGGGCACCAGATCTCATTATAGATATAAATATAGATAAAGTTATTTCTGTAGTTTATCACAAAAGATACATAGAATACTACAAAAGGATCTAGGACTATCTCAGTAATAGAGTACTTGCTCAGCACACCCAAGGCCCTATTCAATCCCTGACACTGACTAAAAAATGTAGGTAACTATTTGACCTTTATCCTGGAACTTTTACTTACATTTAAGAAGAGTGTGTGTGTGTGTGTGTGTGTGTGTGTGTGTGTGTGTGTGTGTGTG
>NW_021604670.1:8331804-8383887 GCF_004785775.1 Grammomys surdaster | reverse complement strand
GTGTGTGTGTGTGTGTGTGTGTGTGTGTGTGTGTGTGTGTGTGTGTGTGTACACGCACACATTTGTGCCAGAACACCTGTGCCCAGATCAAAGGACAAGTTTCAGGCTTCAGTTCATTCTTTCTACCTTGAGGGTCTCAGGGATCAAATCCAGGCCCTCAGCCTTGGCCACAAATGCTTTTACAGCCAAACCAACCCATTACTGCTCTGATTTTTCTTCTTGTTGTCGTTTTTGAAACAATAAACCAATGGTACAAATGTCATAAATCTAAGTGCAATTCCCTCCCATGTTTGAGGTGATCTTGATGAAAGATTTGAGGCAGTAGGTCAGTTTTCTTTTTTCATTTTCTTATGGGTGTGGTATACATGTATGTAGGTACACATGTGTGTATATACATCTGGAGGCCTGAGGTTGATGTCATATCAATCATCCCTCCATCCTTCTTCTATCTTATTTACTGAGATAAGGTATCTCAGTCAAATCCAAAGGGCCCCAATATAAGGTTAGTCATTTGTGAGACTAGTCTTGCTCTGGGGATCACCTGCTTTTGCCTTCTGGATCTAGAATTGTAGAAGGCAGGCCACTTCACTGATAGCAATTAGTTTATTGTAGAGATCCAGGCTCTGGTCCTCATACTTGTATACTCAAACCACTGAGCATCTTCCCTGCCTAGTCATTTGTATTTTTATGGGGCTTACTTTAGTCAGATTGATTTCCATCAATAGACTAAAATATTTGTTTATGCATTCATTCGAATACTAAGTGAAACCCTACTACTATTTACCAGTGTTCTAAGAGCCAGAGATATGGAATTTAGAAAAAATTAAGATGCGTGCAAATAAAAAGTAGTTTTGAAGTCAAGAAAGGAGGCAACATTTTGAACCAGGGAAAACAAAGGGATGTCAGAACTTGGTAGATCTCTTAGACAAGCCATGAGCCTCTGAGTTCCTGAGAAATGGGCAAGAGCAGAGAACCAGGCAACAGAAAAGGTGTAAGACCATAATGGAGTGGGAAGAAATAATCCCAGGACTCATGACTTCCCACCTCCTGTGAGACTGTCATGGCACCTTCCCCTCGACCCAACTACATAGGACATGGATGAAGAGCAACAAATCACAAGGGGAGAGGGCAGACCTAGCTGTGGGAAGGGACTTTTCAAGAAGGGACTTTTCAAGAACAAATTCAGGAGCAGCTGTGTCTGGCAAGCAGGCCAGTTCTGTGGAAGCTCTTCTCAGCAGGCATGCAGTTTAGCAACTCACTGCAGGGTGTATGATCACAGCACCTAGACTCTATTCTCAAACTGAAAGCAACTGAGCAACTGAACTGATAGATCAGCTTAGTCAAAATATGCAAACTGATCCATGCAGCAAATGTATGCCACGGTGAAGGCCCCCATTAGCTTGAAAGTAAACATGCTTTATTTGAACTAGTGTCTTCACTAGATAGAACTGAATCAATCCATCCTCATTGCCCTACAATTCTTCATCTATGATAGAGAATAAAAGAAACATGCAAACCAGATTACACTAAAGCCTCTCTGAGCATCTGCAGAAATAAACATTATGACTTATTTTGTTACTTTTGTTCCTGTTAATTCAGGAAACACAAGAAAAACAGCAGCAAAATTGCAAGAGACAAAAGGGGGATTTAAAAACTGACTCAAATGCCCCAAGCCATCACAAGCAAAAGAAGGAAAAAAAATATTCCCAAAATGACCTTGGATTTAAGCAAAGGGAGTCTCCCTATTTCTGAGATTACAGCCCCGGCTGAAACTAAAAACTCGGCTAGCCATACCCAGAGACATCACAGTGATGACATAAACAGCCCAAAGAGAAGCCCTGAGTTTTCAGATGTGGCAGACAGGGAAACTGCAGATGCTTTTTGGCTTCGTGCAAACTCCAGAGCCCCCAGGTGGAAACTATGAAGTAACTGACACGTTTTGGCATCTGAGACTTTGAGGAGTACACAGGATGGAATGGAACAAACACGAGGGAAAACGGAGATTTCTTGTGGTGTGATTCCCCAAGTGGGTGCCCCCTGCCTACTAAAACAGCTGTGAGGATCCTGGCATCCACACACCCAGAGTTCCCTCCAATCATGTGACTCCCACCACTTCAGAGTATGTTCACCTTCCAAAGAGTTGAAGACTGTTAAAGAAAAAAACAATCTATGACATAGTAAATTCATTTTACTCATTATACTCATTATTTCAACAGCCAATGTCACGTGTTGTGGATGGGTACCACTGCTATGTCATTGGGGTTAGAAGCCACACTCTTCAACCTTCTGAATATGCCTCCTGTAAAGCTCACTTCTGGAGTCAAGTAAGGAAGATCCAGGGGCCACAGACTGTGTCTGTGTATCTCTGGTTCTCAACAAACTCTCCCTTTAGTCCAGACCACACCTCCAGAAAGCCCAGACTTTAGCACAGCAACAAGGTTGGAAGCAAAATGATTCCGAACACCCAAAACACTCAAGTCACCCCCAAGGCCTCACTCCTGAGTCCTGTATAAACTCTTTTGTACTTTTTACTCTTTGTGTAGAAATACACTCCAGTTAGCTGGCTTTCCAGAAGCACTTTACAAAGACAGGGTTGCAAGCTGACCACAGTGGCACATACCTGCGGCCCCAGTGGAAGTGGTGCCAGAAGGACCAGGAAATCAAGGTCAGCCTCTACTAACACAGTGAGTTCAAGAGCAGCCTAAGTTGAACCCAGGAAAAGTAGGAGATTTGGGTAAATAGCAATCACAAACCAAGTGTCTCATGCCTGTAATCCCAGAACTGGGAAGCAGAAGGATCACAAATGTTGGAGCCAGCCTGAGCTACAAAACGAAACCATCTTAGAAAAAGTAAGTATACTGATGGTGAGAACAATGCAAGAGCGACACACACAAAAGAAAACGGGATCTGGAAGGGGACTGGGATCAGGAGTTGGGGTGAAAAGGTGAAAGGTGAATATGATCAGGAAATACCATATTCCTATATGATACTGACAGATTTTTACAAAATGAACAGAATCAAAGGTTCATAATTCCATCTTGAGGATTATCTAAAAAACAAAGTCAGTAAACATACACAGCTGTATTAGGAAACTTTCAGTGTGATTAACAGGATCAGCAGATCTAGAAAGGCTTCCTTCTTGTAAGGCTACAGAAAGGAAACCTTTCATTAGCCCCAATTACTATGGCTATTGCCAAATGATGGACATTCCACCACACACCAAGCTCAGGGCTTACATTTTATATACGTTACCTCACATAATCTCTTTCAAATATTAAAGGCCTCTCGAAAAGATTACAAAAGACAGCTCAAGCTCAAGTTCTTAGTTCAGTGGTAGCCCACACTGTTTTGCATGGCCAGCCAGTTGCATAGATTTTTTTTAATCCCTCTTAAAATAGAACTAGGTCTCCTACTTCTCCTAACAGCACCATGAACCGAAGCCAGGTTTGAAGCACTAAATAGGCATTTAAATACACGCTTCACTGCACTTTAGTACCAAATAACTCATTTTCTAACTGCCCTATTTCTCCAAATCCTATCAAGCTACTTAATGAGGCATCTGAGGCCACTCTCACTTCCCACTGGGGAGGCAGGGAGGCAGGGATGGAAGCGACACACTGTCAAGCAAACACTGAACGCCTGCATTCAACATGCAGGTCACAGATGAGTTTAACATAACCAGCCGAAGGAGACGCACTGGGACACATGGAGATCCCTCCAAGTGAGCTTATGAATAAGAATTAACAAAAATGTCAATAGACATTCAAGGTCTTAGTGTGGCCAGAACTAACCCCAAAAATGTAAAACTCAAGACTGAGTCAGGGTCCTTTGTGATTATGGGCAACCAACGTGGCAGAAGCTAGGTGAAAATAGGATACACAGCAAGGTACTTTACACATTACATGTATATATTACATATTTTTAATATATATGTCATGAATATACATATATATTACACATACATACACAAGAGATAGTATGTGCATGTACGGGGATATACACACACATACTATACATATACACACACATACTATACATATACATACACATACACACACATATATATATATATATATATATATATATATATATATATATATATATATATATCCAATTTAAATATTAGCTTTACCTAGGATACCTGGGTTTAAACCTAATGAGTTCACAGGCAGAGGGTGGTAAATGCAAGGTTGTTGTTTTTTTTTTTTTTAACTGAAGCCAATCTTTAAATAACATAATGATACTTTTTTTTTCTTTTTTGTTGTTGTTATTGTTGGAGACAGGGTCTCTATGTGTCTCCCTGGCTATCCTGGAACTCGCTTTGCAGACCAAGCTGGCCTCAAACTCAGAGATCCACCTTTATCAGCCTCCCAAGAGCTGGGATTAAAGGTGTGTGCCACTACCATCTGGCTAAACTAGTTTTCTCAACCCTTTGAAATCTCTTCAGGTGTCTTCAGAGTTGCAAGAGAGGTGGGGGTATCTTGGATCCTGAACCTGTCATAGTCCCGAGGCCAAATTATTAAAATAAATTGCAGTAGATAAAATGGGACCCAAAGCAGGAAGTGCTACAAGTAAATGCAGTCTAACATGGGGTGAGGCTAATGATAGCTACATCTGGATAGATGTGGAGAGGTAGGACAAGAGGATAGGGAGGCAAGGAGCTAGAGCAAGCACCCGTAGCACTGCTAGAATAAGGGAGCTGCCACTAACTCTGCAGTCCCCTGGTGCAGGGCTTGGATACATCACAGGAACCTTCCATGTCAAATTCTATCACTACCCTTGTGTGGGTCTCTGATTTATATTTTAACTTCTGGTTGTCTTTGTTTTGTTCTTTGCTTTTGATTTTTCTGAAAGAAAAATATGCCAGTTAGCAAAAAATGAGTTCTCTGGGCCTCCACAGCAGATGTGTCTCATTCTGAATTAACAAGCATCTGGGTTTACATAGCATCTCCTCAGGGCCTAGTTAGTATTAGGGCATGCCTGTGGCTGCGTGCTCTGCCTCAGGATTCTACACCAATAAGAATTACCGAAAAGAGCTGAGACATAGCTCAGTTGGTAGAGTGCTTGCCTGGCACGCCCACGGCCATGGGCTTCATCTCTAGTACAGAGGTAACCTGGCGTGGTAGCAGATGCCTGTTCCTAGTACCTGGGAGGTGAGAGGCAAGCAGATCAGGCTCAAGGTCATCTTCAGCTACATAGATCAATACCAGCCCAGGGAAGAAGACTTTAGCTAAAAGTGGGGGAGGCAGATCACAGAGAAATGTTAGGCTGTGAGACTATTTCTGTGGCTTGGGGTGTTTCCCTAGAAAGAATCCTGCCTCACAAAGCCCTTATTAAACTTCTATAGCTGCTATCTCAGCTGAACTTGTGGCTCTGAAGCTACAAAATCAAAAAGTCCCCGTTTTGATTTTCACACAGGAAAGATTTGGGCAGAAAGAACCAGGCCCAAGGACAGAAGTCAGTGAAAATACAGATGTAAAGAGCGAAGCCCAGGCTGTGTTCTGATTTGTGTGCAAACGTAGGTGGGTCCCTGAACAAATTATTTCCCCAAAGTCAAATCTGCAGCTTTGCAAAGCCAGACATGTCTACTGTTTTAGAGATTAGGCTGCCCTCTTGTGGGGAAATAAGAGGATAAACTTTCCTGCTATTTCCCCTTACTCCTTTCACCAAGAACATTTGGGAAGAGCCTGCCTGTCTTTTTAGGGCATCACCAGGCCATTACCACTTACAAAGACAGGCACAGTACCGCCGTGTCATTTTGCTTTTTCAAGAGAATCCAGAAATGCAAGACTTTAACTCAGAAGGTTTTGCATGATATTAAACACCATTTTAATTGTTTGAAAAAAGATCTGGGCCCTGCTCAGTTGACATATTCAAGTGGTTTGGTGTCTCTGAATAGTTAATTTAGAGAGTGTTGTCAGCAGCCAGGATATTAGTGCAGCCAGCACAATTCAGCAAGTCTGGGAGACAGGATTCATGGGGATAAATCCTAAGTCTACCCCAAGTCAATGAAGAACTATCATAGGCAAAGATCTAGAAGGTACAATAGCACATACCTTTAATCCCAGCACTTGGGAGGCACAGGCAGGCAGGTCTCCATGAGTCTGAAGTAAAATAAAGTAAAGCTAGACTACATATCTAGTTCCAGACCAGCCAAGGATACATGAAAAGGCTCTGTTCTCATAGGACTGGGGCGTAGGGGCTATTTAAATTACCCAAGCCATATGATCCTAATGTTTTGTTTGTTTGTTTGTTTGTTTGTTTTTAATGCTGCTGTAAAGGGCACCATGAGCAATCCCAGCTAAGAAGGAGGTGGAAATGGAACTGAAAGGCTGGGGATTTAGATGGCTCAGTTAGTAAAGTATTTCCTCTGAGCCTATGTAAAAGAGCTAAGTGCAGTGGCCTGCACATGCTACCCCAGTACTTGGGAGACAGAGATGGGGGATTCCTGGGGCTTGCTGACCCATCAACCTAGTCAAATCTGTGAACTCTAGGTCTTAAGAAATAAGAAGAAGCAGTTGAGGTGACCTGACATCCCCCGTACCCTCCTGGTGCACATACATACAACACACACACACACACACACACACCTGTTTATCCTCACAAATACACAAGCACACACACTCAAGTGAGCACCCATGAATGCCTCTGCACTGCTGTATTGATGGATGGAGACATAAGCTCTTCAGGGCCACAGCTTTGTCAGAGGAATTACAGAAGCTGAGGTTCCGTGCACTGTAAGGCTATCAAACGGCCACCCTTGAGACTCTACAGGAGGAATGCAGCTTGAGGTGCTCAGGGGGTGCTCTTTGCTTCCACAGCGGGTGAGGAAGTCTATCATGGAGATCACAGGATGGGCCTGTGAGGTTCAAGAAGCACTAAAACCACCCTGAGGAGATTGAGCAATGCAACTGGGAGTTTGAGAGTCCAAACTTCCTCCCCAAGGAGTGAGAAAGTCAGAGCTCAAAACAGAGAATACACTTCTTGCTGATGGGGCCAGAGTTATGAATGCTAGCTCTAAGCCCTCTGCCAGACCACAAACAGCGTCTTCACTTTGCTTCTTTTTATCAAGATTCTGGAAGACTAGAAATCTTAAAATCTCACCAATTCTCTCAACAAACCCATGTCTTTTGTTTTTGAGGTTATTTTGTTAATCCTCTTGTCAAATTAGCATCATGTTTCTGAAAGTGCGGTCCGCTACCCACAGCTTTAGGGATAACTGGCCAAGCACTCAGATGCCTAGACCTCAGACCCATGGAGTCAAGAAATATGAAGACAGGACTCAGATGTCCTGTCTATGTGTCCTTCAGGTACAGATTTCCAGGAGATCCCTAGGAACATTTAACCCTGGGGACACTGTACCTTCAAGAATTCATGTGCAGGTGAAGTCTACCATCATGGCACAGAGACATTAGGCAACAAAGACGCATGTGGAGATCAGAGGACAGCTTGCACTACTTGCTTCTCTCCTTCTAGCGTGTAGGTCCCAGGATTCAAGCCCAGGTGTTCAAGTTTGGCAACAAGCGCCTCTTCATCCACTGCCCCTCTCCCTAGCCCTAGCAGGCATTTTTGGTTGTCATAATCAGATGGATGTCACTAGCATCTAATGACAGGTATATGTAGCTAAGCAGTCTACAAAACTAACTGCACAAGACAGGCCCCAAGGACAGAAGTGTCCATGTGTGTCACAGATGAGAACTTTCCTTCAAGCCTACATGAGCCTTTCATTTGCATGTATGGTATAAAATTAGGCATAAATTCTTTTCATCAAAGTGTATTTTAGCTGCCTCTTATCTGATGTCCTTCTTCTGATAAATTCCCACCGTGTTAGTCTTGTGGTAGAGAAGGGTTCACCTCCCTCTACAGAAGCCAGTAAGATGCTGCTCCTGTGAGATGTCAGCACTTGACCAAGACTGGGCTGATTTCAAGTTCCCCTTTGTAAACTGTAATATACAAGTGATAAAGAAAAATACAGGGGCTACCCATGTAGCTTTGCAAATAAAAATGCTTGTAGCCAAGCTTAACAACTAGAGTTCAATCCTCAGAATTTATGTGGTGAAAGGAGATAACAGATTCCAGCAAGTTATCCTCTGACATGTACACACACACACACACACACACACACACACACACACACACACAAGCACTTTCAATAAGCCCTGTTGTCTCATACTTGAGATATTCTTCCAAGAAGACCAATAACCGTCAGTTAGTGCTCTCTGGGTCCACGTGTTCAATAAGCTGAGAGTCCGTCTGATTATTCTCTAGCCAACCAGACTTTCACTATCTAGAGGGTTATCTTGGCAAGGCCAAGTGATTCCTCTTCTGATTGTTTCCAACTCATGGCCTTGTAGAGAGCATTCCTGAGACTGGCTGGCATTATATAACCCTAGGCCTCCAAGAGCTTAGCTAACTGGGCCATGGGAAGGAGCCTGGATGCCAGCAGAGCTATGTCAGAGGCAGACCAAACCAGACTTCTTCCCTTTGGAATGGAGAAACAGGATAGTAATGTAATTTGTGTCTTCAGTGGTCTAAAATAGGGGTACTGTGAAGCCGGAGACCCACAGATACTGATGTGTGGAGGAAATTCAAGTGCATTATGAAAACACACCAAACATGCCCAAAAGTCTTCAGGGCCCGTGAAAAACACGTGTGCTAACTAATCATTCAAGAGTTTTCTGAAAAAAATCAGAAAAGTCTCTTCCCAGCTCTATGACACAGTTCACTTTTTCTTCTCTCCCATCAGCGTCTCCAAAAGTCTTCTGGCACCTTCAGAGACTCGAGACAGATTCGGAGCCTAGACAGTCACTATCATAGAGTGTGAAGGCAAGTTCGTCATCTGAAGATCACCTTAGTTTTTTGAATCAGAGTCTCTCTATGATGTTCAGGCTGATCTTAAACTCATTACCCTCTGACCTCTGCCCCGGAAGTGAGGGGATTGCATTCAAAGGCCACACTCAGCAAGATGGACAGTTCTTTTTTTTTTTTCACTACCATGGATAAAATCTTAGTGTCTTTTAATTTTTTAATCATTTATTTTTATTTAACGTGCATTGATGTTTTGCCTACATGCATGACTATAGGAGGGTGTCATATACCATGGAACTGGAGTTCCAGGGAGGTGTGAGCTGCCATGTGAACGCTAGACATTGAACCCAGGTTCTCTGGGAGAGCAGCCAGTGCTTTTAACTACTGAGCCATCTCTCCAGCCCCAAAAGTGGAGCCAGCAAAATGGTTCAGCAGGTAAGAGCACCGGCTGCCAAAGCTGGGGACCTGAGTTTAATCCCCAGATCCCACATGGTGGAAGGAGAGACGACCAGCTCTTACGACTTGTCCTCTGTCCTCCACACATGCACCATGGTATATGCATGTACACACAGTAATAAAGTGTAACCTGATTTCATATCATTTCAAGGCATAGAAAAAAACAGAGTCCAAGGATGCTGAGGGCCCTGAACAGACTGGTAAGGTTCACAATCAAGTACAGAACCTGAGTTCTAGGGTTCTCTGCTCACCATCACCTGGTGCTTCCCTCCGCCCTGGCTGCTCTCTGACTTTAATCAGGATCCAAGGCTAAAGTACTCAGCTGATTCTCTGTTTTGCAGGCTGAACTCTTGTCCACAGGTGTAAGTAGATTTTATGTGGGGAACAGAATGGAACTGCATCAAACTTGAAAGACAAAATTGGTACTTTCAGGGAAGATGGTGACTTTTAAAAATAATCATCCAGTAAAGGGTAGCATTTCTGACATTAATTGACCAGCACAGGCAGAAACAGAATTCATTTCTAACATTACAAATTCAATTGGTAATGTAGAATGAGGGGCTTTCAGATATCAGGACATTCAAAATATAAGGATCTGTTTGGCTAAGTGGTTAACTTGACAGCCACTTAGAAATACTATCCCTTCCCTTCAGACCAGTCATCACAGAAACCTTAATGTAATTTTGAAAGGTTTTTTTTAAAAAAAAAAGAAAAGAAAAGAAAAAGAAAAGGTGTTAAAAGAGAAAGGTAAATTGTGTAATGCAGCAAGGACGGCTTTACTCCCCACAGTCAGTGATTTTTAAGACTTGAAAAGCTCAAACCCAAATAGACATTTCCCTGATGCTTGTTCACGTCAGTCTGAACGTGGGATGTATAGTGACTGCTGGGCTCAGGTGCAGGCAGCCCCGAGGGTACAAAGGGCCTCCAGTGTGCAAACGGTGAATTGTAAGCCAGGCCGGCAAGATGGCTCCGCAGGCAAAGGTGCTTGCCAAACAAGCCCAAGTTCCTAAGTTCAATCCCCGAAGCCTCAGAAGGATGGAAGGAGAGAACCAATTCCCCTTACCTAGACGTACACACAGTAGTTTTTAATTTGGCTAAACCTTTGTAAAGCATTCCAACCTGCCAAATATAACCCAGCCCCCAACCATTTAACTACACTCCCTCTGATTTAACTTCTTCACTGCCTGCCAGTTAATAAGACTTACTCTTTTCCAAAGAACACACAGTCTTTTGAGAACAATGGTGGCATTTTCCTCTCAAGAGGCTTCATGACCCAGAACACGGACTGGCACCTTTATCTACGTTCATTTAACAACACTTGTTAGTTTTACCTTCCTAAGGGCTCCCTTCTTACTTTATAGTGGCTCCACCCTCATGACAGCCCTATGATGCAGACCCTACTCTGTGTCCATTTTACAGATGAGAACAGTGAGGCACGTAGAAGTACAGACGTCACTGTAAAGCGGTCCATGTGGCACAACTAGACTGTGGTAAGGATTGAATTTGAACTCATGGCCTGGTCCAGCACCTGTGCTTCTGTTCTGTAAGCTCTGCTACTCCCATAGGAATCATCACTCCACTATTAAGAAAACGAAATCTGAATGTGGTGACCCATGCCTGTAATTGCTGGGCTCAGGTGGGAAGATCCACGAGTCCTGCCTCATGGTGTGGGAGAGGGAAAGGGAAGGAAAACATGGCCAGAATGTCAATACAATGCCACAAAGTCAGGTAAGGCCCCTGTGCGGAGTGTCTCTGGCACAGTCTCCCTCTTCTGGGGACAAGGCCTTAGCAAATGACTTCCCCCACCCCAAGCACCACCTTTCCCTTCTGAGCACATATCTCTCCCCATCCCTACCTGCCGTGAGAATAAGACATTGTTCTCACCACTACTGTATAAGGACAGCTTTTGGCTGGCACAGGCTCTGTCCTATGCCAGGATTCAGGACCTGGGGTTCCTGGCTGCTTCGGTTTCCGAAGCATGCAGTGAACTCCTTCCCCTTCCTGTAGCTCCACCTCTGAGACCCTCCCACCTTAATATCCCGCCCTCACATGTCTGCAGGTTGACTGTTCCTCCTTTTTCAGACAAGGAAGGGGACACGGAAAAAAGAGGAATTAAAACGATGGTACTCTGGCTATTATGAGTAAGGCTGCTATGAACACAGTGGAGCATGTGTCGTGGTTATGTGTTCGAGCATCTTCTGGGTATATGCCCAGGAGTGGGATAGCTGGATCCTCGGGTAATGCTATGTCCAATTTTCTGAGGAACAGCCAGACTGATTTCCAGAGTGGTCGTATCAGCTTGCAATCCTACCAACAATAGAGAAGTGTTCCTCTTTCTCCACATCCTCGCCAGCATCTACTATCACCTGAGTTTTTTATCTTACCCATTCTTGACTAGTGTGAGGTGAAATCTCAGGGTTGTTTTCATTTGCTTTTTCCTGATGACTAAGGATGTTGAACATTTCTTTAGGTGCTTCTCAGCCATTTGAGTTTCCTCAGTTGAGAATTCTTTGTTTATCTCTGTACCCCATTTTTAATCGGATTATTTGGTTGTCTGGAGTCTAATTTCTGGAGTTCTTTGTATATATTGGATATTAGCCCTCTATCAGATGTAGGATTGGTAAAGATCTTTTCCCAGTCTCTCGGTTGCTATTTTGTCCTATTGACAGTGTCCTTTGCCTTACAGAAACTTTGCAATTTTATGAGGTCCCATTTGTCATTCTTGATCTTAGAGCATAAGCAATTAGTGTTCTGTTCAGGAACTTTTCCCCTGTATATAGCAGCCTTATTTATAATAACCAGAAGCTGGAAAGAACCCAGATGTCCTTCAACAGAGGAATGGATACAGAAAAATGTGGTACATTTACACAATGGAGTATTACTAAGCTATTAAAAACAATGAATTTGAGAAATTCTTAGGCAAAAGGATGGAACTAGAAAATATCATCCTGAGTGAGGAAACCCAATCACAAAAGAACACGGTATTCACTCACTGATAATTGGATATTAGCCCAAAAGCTCACAATACCCAAGACACAACTCACAGACCACATGAAGCTCATGAAGAAGGAAGACCAAAGTGTGGGTGCTTTGGTCCTTCTTAGAAGAAGTAACAAAATACTCATGGGAGCAAATATGAAAACAAAGTGTGGGACAGAAGCTGAAGGAGGGGCTGTCTGGAGACTGTTCTACCCGGGATCCATCCCATGTGCAGTCACCAAAGGCAGACACTGATGTGGATGCCAGGAAGTGCATGCTGACAGGAGCCTGATATAGCAGTCTCCTTAGAGGTCTGCCAGAGTCTGACATATTCAGAGGCAGATGCTCACAGCTAACCATTGAGCTGATCATGTGGTTCCCAATGGAGGAGTGAGAGAGAAGATTGAAGTAGCTGAAAGGAGTTGCGGCCCCATGAGGTGAGCAACAATACCAACCAACCAGAACTCCCAGGGTCTAAACCACCAGCCTGGGAGCACATAGGGATGAGCCACCCATGACTCCAGCTGTATATGTAGGAGAGGATGGCCTTGTCGGGCATAGGTGGGAGAGGAAGTCCTTGATCCTGTAAAGGCTGGATGCCCTAGTGTGGGAGAATTCCAGAGTGGGGATGTGGGAGTAGGTGTGTGGGGGCACATCCTCATAGAAACAGGAGGAGGGGGGATGAGATAGGGGATTCCTGGGCAGGGGAGAAATGGAGTAAGAGGATAATATCTGAAATGTAAATAAAATATCCAATTAAAAAAAAAGAAAACAAATCAAGGGTACTCAAACAAATCCATTCTCAGCCTACATGACAAAATAGATTATTTTAACCGATGCTACCTGAATTAGTACAGAGCTGTGCTCTATGCCCTCAGTGTCTGTAATTGGATTGATTATACACAGACTTATATATAATAAGAAAAGTATATGTGAACAATTAATTGAGTTAATCCTGATATCTAAAACTCCACATTTTAAAGCACTTACAAAGTAGTCGCACGTGAAAAGTACAGAAAATACACAAAACAAATGTGTTAAAATGATCTTCTACAAAGTCATCAGCAAGGATTTCTAGAATGTTTTTCCCAGCTTTTTCTTTCCTTTTTTCCCTAATCAGAATTTATGAAGTCAATTTTATTTAAATTAAAAACAAGAATTCTTCTTGAAACATGTAACATCCAACCAAGTCCCTCCCCCAACCCCCTTCCTCTTAATTTGTAACAGAGACTCTAAGAAAATAAAATCTAAGGTTAAGGAAATTTCCATCAATGTGAAGAAAATATTTTCCAAAATTAAAATAACAAGTTCCTCCCAAGTTCACATAACTGATTTAAGTTGCAGATACATGACTGCCCTGGAGATCACCTTCCTCCGCACACTCCCAGAAACAGCCAAATCCACATCCTCCAAAGCAATTGGCTGGTCCTCTCTGGGGCTCACTTCTTTATGAGATGCTGTGCATATGACCAACGCTACATAAATAGTCCATGATATATCCCCATCTCCATCCTGGAATTTCCTGAAAGTTGCCCAAAGTCCTTTAAATGGTGCGCAGTAAGCCATAAAATAATCAGATATAAAAGTAAGCTATGTCAATCCCTTCTTTAACATCTACATTTTTTATCAATAGTTTATAAAAAGTAGAGCTACTAACATTCTAATCTCGGGAGGAAGATTTGCTTTACTAAAAAGCTTTTTGGATTGCTATATTTTTTAACGTCAGATAATACTTCTCAGTCGGACAGGAGCCTTTCGTCTTGTAATCAATAGACAAAGATGGCTCAGTGTGGACACAGTTCCGCAGCAGAGCTGTAGCCTAGGACGTGTGGGGCTCTGAGTGTGGTCCACAGCACTAGCAGAAATTAAGATGATGTGTGTTGGAGACTAAAGAGATGACTCAGTGACTGTGGGCATAAACTGCTCTTGTAGAGGATCCAGTTCAGTTCTAGTGCCCAAAGTGCATGGCTCATCACCGTCTGTAACACCAGCTTCAGGGGAATCTCATGCCTCTGGCTTCCAAGAGCACCTGAACTCACATGCGTGTGTGAGTGCAAACACACACACATACACATATACATACACATATGCATACACATAATCGCACATGTGCACATGCATAAAGAAGGGTATCTTTTTTTATAAACTTTTGTTTCTATTTTATACATTTGAGTGTCCATGTACCATGTGTGTACTGGCAGAACCCAAAGGAAAGTATTGCATCCATCCCCTGGAACAGGAGTCACAGATGCCTGTGATCTGTCATGTGGATGCTGGGAACTGAACTTAGGACCTTTGCCAGGACAGCAAATCTTCGTAATCACTGATCCACCTCTTCTGAACTCTTAGGTCTTCTTTTTTATTTATATTTTTATTTTTATGTGTGCACGTATTGATGCACATGTGATACAGCACCATGGCACATTATGTGGTGATCAAATGATGACTTGTGAGAATCTGCTCTCTCCTTCCAGTATGTGGGCTCCAGGGATCCAGGATTGGTGGCAAGCACTTTTTCCTGCTGAGCCATCTTGACCACCCTATAGGAGTACCTTTAAGCCTGGCCTAATGGTGCTTGTCTGTAATCCCATCAATAAGAAAGATAAGGCAACTAACAAAAATTTACACTCAACAAGTTTATGGCCAGCCTGGGCTAGATGAGGTGACCCAATAGTTGGGAAGGAAAGGAAAAGAAAGAAAAAGTGGGCCTGTATTATTTGAAATTACACCACCAGACTGAATCACAACATCTAGCAATGTCTGATATGCTGTTAAAGGTGGAGATAGTTTGACTGACCTACTTTATGCCCAAGCTTAACAAAATGGATCCTTCTAGACTTAAGCTCAGTGCTTCTGTCCCCTTACCTGTGAGTTGGGGGGGGGGCACTCATGTGTCCGCAGCTCTGAAGGCAGATGAACACCTGACTGTCTATACCATCAGAGCCCTGATTCCAGATGCTAGTTTAGCTTCACTTCCCAGTTCTAAATTGGAAAAGGACAACTAAATAAGTTAAAGGCACTCCTATGGAGACCAGGCTCAGATGGACCCATCGAAACTCCTGACTAAGCCGTGTTTCCCATGCTGGCAATCGCCACGGTGATGGGGAAAGAAATCGCTTTGAATTTTCTGAAAAATAATAGAAATATAATGTGGTAGAAGACTGTAGAACCTCCAGAGTGAGGATTTCTACAGTCAACACTGGGGTTCAGAGAGTGAGGATTTCTACAGGCAGCACTGGGGTTCAGATATGATCGGAAACACTTATATCTTGTGGGGTCACTTCCGCTAAAACCACACACATACACACAGAGAGAGACACAAGCAGCAGCTACAGAAATAACTAACATTTGGGCTTTTAAAATGCTGACTTTATCATCTTTCTGCAACTTACCAGTGCTTAATTTTGCTTATTTGGTATTGATCATATTTTTAAAATTATAATATTCTATTGTAGAATGCCAGTTGCCAGCTTTTGATTAAGGGAAGGTGTGGAATGTGTTTTGATACAGGGAATTATGTCTGGTTTCCTTAAACCAGTAACGCTTGCTAACAAGTTTTATGAGTGGTTAGAATCTTTGGTTGTACATTCTTTGAAACACCTTCATTCTACTCTGTGTTCAGCTCCTTAAGGAGTAACACCTTCCTCAGCTATGCTGGGCCTTCAACACTAATTGCTTATTTTATAAAACTTAAAGTAAACCTATTTTTAAATAAATAAATAAATAAATAATAAAAAGAAAACTTTTGAACTCCAAAGGATTTGCTATGCCAGCTGATGAGAATTGGCTGAGAAAACACTGCCATCTTGTGGCCAAACTTAAGAATTTGTCTTTTAGTAGCTAGTTCCCAGCAGAGAGGCTGTTTTTAACTAGAAGCCTTCCCCACTGACTATCACGTACTACAGTTAAAATCATATTTAAGGAGCTAGCCATGCCTAGAATCCTGGCAGTGGCAAGGCTAAGGCAGGAGAATCATGAGTTCAAGGCTAGCCTAGGCTACATAACAAAACTCAGAAACCAAAGGGGGTAGGGGGGAGAAAAGAAAAAACAATTAAAGAAAAGCTGGGAATAGCAGTACAGGCCTCTAATCTCAGGATTTGGGAAATGGAAACAGGAAGAAACAGGAATTCAAAGTCATACACAGTGTGTCCCAGACCAGGCTGAGCCCAGGTCTTTTAGAAGAGCAGCCAATGCTCTTAGCTACTAAAACAGTTCTCTAGCCCTCAAGTGGCTTGAGGAAGTGGGGGAAGCCCTCAATTGTAATTCACTGAAGTAAAATGATATCATGTAACTAGCACTGTAGACATCACCACTTCAGATTGTATGTCCCTAACCCACTCCAGCAGGCAGACCCTCCACCATCTCACAAAGGGGTGTTCTGACTACTAAACAGATCGGAATCACAGAGCACACAAAAGAGAGCTTGGCTTTTCCAGAGCACACCGTCAGTAGATATAAGAAGCGGGGTCCTACCTCTGTGCTGGGGGTTGGGAGGCTATAGGGCCGAGCCAGATGGGGGTCTTATACCATGAGGTAGACCTTAACAGGTTAGGAGGCAGAAGGAAGGGTCCGAAGCATTCTCAAAAAGGGAAGAAAAGCAAGAGAAAGGAACTCTGAGTGGAGACCAGAAAGTCTGCTTTTGACTCTAGAGATGCCCCCATTGAAATCACAGGAGAAAGACCTAAAAGGACTAAAAGTCGGGAGGGGAGGCTGACCAACATGAGGGTCAGATCCGAGGCGTTTGACAAAACCCCAGGAGACAGGCAAAGCACGCCAGACAGACTATATCCAAGGGAAGGAGCAACTTTGCAGGGTGGAGGGAAGAGACTCTGAAGACACCAGACAGGAATCGGGGTGGCATCTCACTCTATTTTCCTCACCCCTGATGAGTCTCTGTCTTTCTAACTAGACTACATACTGTGCAAAGATGGAACTCAAAGACTTCAACCCCAAAGCTGAGAGCAGAGACAGAGCTAGAAGGAATACACGGCCCCAAGAGGAAGTGAAGTCTTAGAACAAAAACTGAATTTTCAGTAGTATGAAAAATTAGCCCTGGACACTAGTTGGTCCCACCTGACAAACCTCAACAGCAAAGAGCCATAATCGTAGGTGGCAGAGTCCAGAATTCTGGGAAATGGCAGTAATTCTGGAGTCTGCTGGTGGGACTGTCCTTAGAGATTGGTCATGAACAGCAGGAGGAATGGCACCTGCTTTAAAGCCCCCAGTCGACTCTAAGCACTGATTCCTGAGAATTCAGACTTCTGTTTTCAGAGAGTCCTCTTAACCTATTCTCCCAAATACGATAATTATGTTATTTCATGTAATGTTCTATAGGTGTAAAACCCTTTTGCAGAACTTAGGATACTAACAGAATAAGTAGAATCCATGTGCATAAACATACACCTTATCCCTTTATGTGTAATGGTCCTGTGAGAGCAGTAGTCATATGGAAATTCTAATGGGGAGAAGTTCTGTTCCTAGCCAAGAGCCCACGTTTAGTGACAACCCCAGAGGGCTGACCCCTGAACCCACTCTCTTCGCTTGGTTTTATCCAGGAGCTTGGGAAGCAATTCCAGAGCCCACCCTCTGCTATCCCCTGGCTGGCACAGTCGTACAGCTCTCTAGCTGTTCTGGAAAAGCGGACTAAAGGACCATCTCAGAGACTGCAGCCCAACGTTTCTCTCCAAAACCCTGCCTTCACTATGCTTCACATCATCATGGCCCTGAAGGCAAGTGGTAGGAAGGCATCCTGCCAGAAAATGACAACGCGCTTTCCTCTGTGATGGTTGTTTATTTCAACACTTCAACAGTTGGTGCCAGTGTGCTATGGTTACCAGACAAAGTACCAATTTCTGTAAGTGAGAAACTCACAAACACAAAAGAACTAACAATCCTAACAATTGCAACAGAAGAAACAAGACCAGCCCCAGCCTGCCCAGGGATTCTGTAGTATCTTGATAGCATATAGGCAAGGCTGGGCCAGGCCTATGCTCAAGGTTCCTGAATCTCTACCCTGCAGGAACGCGCACACACACACACACACACACACACACACACACACACACACACCACCTGAACAGCACTGATTCGACATGTGCGAATCAAATGTTAGTCGACAGCAAACCCTAATCCAGTACGATGCTGCCTGGCGAAGCAGCGGGATGAAGACACAGCCTGTCTTCGTTCCAGGAAAAAGGCTTGCTCCCTAGAAAGTGTGAAAATCGGACTCCCTTCCCCATATTGCCCTTGGGGGACCACCTTACCCGCAGGAGCACAGATTGCAGATGCAAGTCCTCTTCCCCATCTTTCACCTTGGACCTTCCACCACCGCAGTCTCCTGGAGGATCCCAGCTGCCTGGGACAACGATCACACTTCTCGAGTGCTCTTCTGCTCAGAAGAAAACGTAGGTGGCCCTTCTGCAAAATTCTGTAGTCTATTCCCTTCCTGAGGCTAGCCTTGGGCAAACAAGCAGCACTGAGCACAGACAGCAAGCCAGGCCTGCTCGGGCCTACAAGCTGCCCCACCGTGGCCGCTGGGAAGCACGCACCTCCCACCAGCAGCCTGGCCCCTGCAGGGCCCAGGACTGAGTCCTCTATGACCTTCAGGCTCACAGAGGAGGGCATCTTGAGATGGCAATGACATCACAAGAGCCTCCTGTGAGGTCAGGCTTCACCTAGTATCTCACCTGGCAGACCCAAGACAGAGACTCTCCCACTGGATCTTGGAAGAAAGATGGAGGATACCTTGGAGGGCCTTAGAAAACCTCTGGGTCCCCGAGTTAACCAATACCACGGTCACATACTGCAAAAACAATGAAAAGTATTTTGTCAGGGTGGCACTTGCCACATTGTACTCCTTAAGGAAATGCATGCCCTGACCTCCAGAATGTTGACCCTGAATTCTACCACCAGATAGAGCTTCCTGGAAAAATCTATACCTTGGCTGCCTGCATCTTGGACTAGCTCTCAACCACAGGCCTCTGTTCTTGAGAACAAAGCAGTATGAGAGGGCCCAGCCTTACTGCTCAGGTAGTTCAATGCGTCTCCAGCTGTTGGTAATGATGCCTGGAAGCAGGGGCTTCTCAAACGTTAGCAGCATCAGAACCACATGGCTTGATGAAAACCAGATTGCCAGACCCTACCCTGAGTTTCTGTTGTTTCTGAGATACGGGCTCCAGAAAGCATGTGCCTCTCACAAGTTCTTAATGACGATGGTGATGCCAGCCCAGAGCCCACACTTCAAGGACCTCAGTTTTGGGGCTTCTATTTTGCCCTATGACCTCTTTCCCCTAATAGCTAATCTGGTCCTGAAAACCACTGCAGAGCTCTGCCCTGGAATCTCCTGTATCAAATAACCACTAGTCAGAGCACATGATAGCTTCACCCTGTGATCCCTGCACACAGACTGAGGCAGGAGGGTTGCTGCAAGCTCAAGGTCAGCCTGGACAACAAAGTGAGACCTCACTCTATTTCAAAGAAGCAAAACCAAAACTATTCTGGGAATCAAGTTTTTACAAGATAGGAGCTTACTCTGATGATAAAACAAGATCAAGGACCTCTGCTCTCGAGCTGGGTGTGGCAGTACATGTCTAGAATCCCAGCAGCTGGGACATGGAGGCAAGTTCTGGGCTACATAGCTTTCCCTTTCTCAAAAGCAAGCAAAAAAAAAAAGTGTAGTTGTATACCATACAGTCTACTACTATAGTAGAATGTTTGGATTTACACATTTCTGTTTCCTTTCTGTTGCTTTTATATTTTACATTAATTTATTGCAGGTTCTGGGTAGAGAGAGCCATGTGTGCCAAGACTCATGTGGAGGTCAGAAGACAACCTGGAGAAGTTGGCTCCCTCTTTCTACCATGTGGGCTGGAGAGCTGGAATTCAGATAGTCAGTGTGAGCCGCTGGTGTCTGAGGAGTGGTGGATTGCAGCGGCATTGAGCTGCTATGTGCTCAGTCTTAGTTTTTCCTTCCATGGCAGACTAAAAACCAAAGTCAGCAAACAGCTGCCAGCTGTCCGAATTCCTTTGGTAGCTGGTTGATAGGACCACTGAGCTAAGAACGGTTGCCATGTTTAAATAGTTGAAAAAATAAAATAACATTACACTGATCTGTGAAACATAAAATTCTAATTTCACTGTCTACTAAGATTTAACGTTTGTCACATTCTACAGAAACCTTCCTGGATTTTGCCTCTTTACCCACAAAAGTTAAAATATTTACTATCTATTTACAGCTTCCCAACCTAGGCTGTAGAAAGTCACAGATGTAACCTCAGACAAGCACACCACTTACTGATCAGCCTTAAGAACAGCAAAGCTATTTGCCTTTCTGGTAAAGAGGAATGTAGAAATGTGAGATGGGACATGGGGAGGAAGGAGACTTCAGATAGAGCAACGGGAGATTTGGAAACCAACCTAAGACCTGCACTCCCTGTTCATTTCAAGGATAAGTCCATCACACGCACACACTACTCATCACCAAAGACAGGGTCCACCGTTGGAGGGTGTTTTTGTGCAGTGTTGTTCTTCTGTTAGTCAAATGCTGATTTCTGAACCGGCAGAGATCTGATTGCAGGCCATATTTGAGTTCTTTTTTTTAGGTTTATTTTATATGAGTACACCATAGCTGTTAGATACATCAGAAGAGGCCACCGGATCCCATTACAGATGGTTGTGAGCCACCATGTGGTTGCTAGGAATTGAACTCAAGACCTCTTGAAAAATCGGTTAAAAGTGCTCTTAACCGCTGAGCCATCTCTCCAGCCCCATATTTGGTATTGCTAATCATTTCCTGCCTTAGGATTTTGTAAACAGTGTTCTCCATCACCTTATTAAGAGCCTATGGTCTATAGCAAAAGCAGAATAGTTAGGTGGAACTTCCAGAGAAAAAGAGGAACTCTGGGAAGCCAGACACAGAGGAAGAAGCAGGCTAAGAAGGAAGGAGAGGTAATTAACCAGCCATGTGGCAGAATTTAGATTAGTATAATCTGGATAATTGAGTTATGCGCTATAGAGAAACAATGCCTAGCTATAAAGACAAAAGCTTATAAATAAATATAGTCTTTATGTCACTATTCAGGAACTGGGGCAGGCATAGAAAGGCCCACAGTTACAGTCTGTCATGTGCACACACTGTTCATTGCTAAGGACAGGGTCCACCATGTACACACACTGTTCACTGCAAGGAGAGGATCTACCATGTGCACACACTGTTTACTGCAAGGGCAGGGTCTACCATGTACACACACTGTTCATTGCCATGAATAGGGTCCACTGACAGAAGCCATCTAGAAAGGCTATGGCAAGCAAGTGAGTTTCCTGGAGATGGCCCACAGTTTTGCATGGCTGCAATGGGTGCACTCTGGAGAGGCACAGCCCCACAGACTTTGTCCCAGGATTGCTTCTTGCTGCTGATATGTCTTTCCTGCCACTATTACATAGCCTAATGATTCCTGGGCATCATCCCACCGTATTAGGCAAATTTCCTGCAGATCAACATGAAAATGGACTTTCATGAATTAATGCTGCTTAGATGAATTAATGACTATAGAATTCCTGATTTGATTTAAAAAAAAAACTTTAGGAAGAAAGTTTAAGATGGTTTTAATTGTTTTACCAGAAAAATGTAATAAAATTAGAATCAAGAAATAGAATGTGCCCCCTCCTCATAGAATAGTAAGTAAAGGCTACATAAGAAGGAATACAATGAACTTTCATAAATTTCAAGAGAAATAGGCTTGGAACAGATGTGTGATCAAGGAAAAGTATTCATTCTAAGCCAAGCCCAAGGATGAAGCCACAGGTGTGCACTGTGATAAAGCAAGGCCATGTGAAACTGTTGCTTTGAACTTATAATGAGCTGACAGAATGAAACACTGCTTTGTACTCACTATCGATATCCTTCTGTAACATCCCTTTTGTGTAACATTCTATCTATGAGGTAATTTTATAAAGAACTCTTATCTAAGAAGGTACAAAAAGTCTAAGAGAAGAAATAGTGTGCCAGTTGGGGCTCTGCTTTATCCACCAAATGTATATGTCTGTCTGTCGATATGTATATATGTATATGTGTGTGTGTGCATGTACACTTGTGAAATTGATGAAACAGATGGTCTGGCCGAGCCAGAGAGAAAAACACAGAGAGAGAGAAAGAGAGGGGGAGAGGGGGAGAGGGAAGAGAAGGGGGAAGGAGAGGAGAAGGGGAGGGGGAGGGGGAGAGGGAGATGGGGGGAGGGAAAGAGAGAGAGAGAGAGAGAGAGAGAGAGAGAGAGAACATGATCTTCTTTCTGTCCTTTTCTTTTTCATTAGCCAATAAGAGTTAAAAGAGTTCAGAATTTCTTGCTGGACATTCTTTCCAGCCCCAGATAACTAAAGTTTTTCTTTTTTTTTTACTTTAGGACTGCTGACCCTGTAAATAACCCACTGCTGTCAGTAGAGGAAGGGAGATTGGATGCTATCATCACACTCCAATTGCCAACACCATACCCTCGCTGCCTGCCTCAGGTACCTGAATGCCAGCAGTTATCAGCAGTCCACCATGTGTACACTCTGTTCAATGCCAAGGACAGGGTCAACCATGTGCACTCACATTGCTAAAGACAGGGTCCACCATGTGCACACACTGTTTATGTCCAAGAACAAGGTCCACCATGTAGTCCTTACAGAGTAAGCTGGTGCTGGAGACTAGCATTCTCTTCACTGGTACCTTGATCTTATCCATGTACCTGCTAGCAGAAGGAAAGCCAAGTTTTGAGGTGAGAACCCATTGCCCAAACTCACTAACTTCATGTGGCCCTTGTCTTCCATAATTATCAGGTGATATGTGCTTTTTTTTTGATAACAGTAAATATAAAATTGTGATGCGCAAAGGACCTTCAGGCCACTGTTTCCTCTATCCTCTCTTTGAGTTTGTCAGGAGGTACATAAGAACAAACCCCCTGCTCTTATCGAGAATCTGTCTGTAAATCCTGTAGGTCCTGTTCCCCAGCTGGTTCTTGATCGAGCAATAAAGATGCTAGCAGCCAATGGCTGGGCAGAAGAGGTCTTCCAGTTTCCCACAGGCAGGCTAGCTGAAGCAGGAGGAGGAGGAGACACAATGTTTTGGAGGAGACAGAGCCACCAGTCATGTGAGATCTCATGTGGAGTGGCCATTTGCTGCTTCTGTGACTGGGCCTTGGGTAACAGGCAGATTAGAAACCTATCTAAGCTGAGGGAAGATTTAGAGGTGTTGAAGTGGGAGTGAAGAGAAGAGTACATTTTGAAAAGCCTGGCCATTGAGCTAGAAGCATAATAAAAATAAGTTAATAAAAAAATAAAAATAATGGAAAAAAATAAGTTAATATGTGTATGTGTTTCATCTGTAGATCCAGAGTGGATCCAGGGTGGGGCCTGGTATCCCAATCCACAGGAAGCTTAAAGTGGAGTAGGCGAAACTACATGCTACAAATCAGTGCTATAAATAGCCCAAGGAAATGATCCTTGTTCTTGATGATTTGCAAAAGTCATGAGTCAAGCATCTCATGACTGTGTAGTTAAGCTCAGAGGTGAGGGGCAGGCTGATGGCTCATCGGGTCAATGTGCTTGGCACACAAGCCTGGCAATCTGAATTCAATCCCTGGCACCCAGGTGAAGCTGGAAGGAGAGGACAGACTTCACAAAGCTGTCTGCTCACATCACCATACCACACTCACAATAATTAAAAAACATTGAGGGTCAGAAGTGAGCCACTGAGCCACAGAGCTCCACTTAGGAGAAGGTACCCACCAGTCGGTGATCACCTATCCTCTATATAAACTTCTAAATCAGCCTCTCAGTGAAATATCTCTTCAGACATGAGAATCACAGTTGCCCTTCTTCCATCAGCAAGTTAGTTCATAATCAAGTTCTTTTCTGACACCACGATGGCTTCCACTGTTCCCAAGCAGAGCCATTCATCTGTGTAGTGACTAGTTACATTCAGGTCCCTCGCAAACTCAAATAAGAATGGTAGTGTGTAAGACAATAGAGAGAAGGCTGGAGTTGAGAGGGGAGGGAAAGAACACTAAAAATTGACTCTCTGCTGAGATCTACCAAACATTTAGTGGGGATTAAACCAATTTTCTGCAAGGCCTCTGCAAAAGACTTGGAAGCTAGCACCTGGCTCATTTAAGCCTTTAGCCTCCATAGTTTTCAATCTAGGGGTAGAACGACCCTTTCACAGGGGTCACATATCAGATATCCTGCATATCAGATATTTCCATTACGATTCATAACAGTAGCAAAAGTACAGTTATGAAATAACAAAAATAATTTGATGGCTGGAGGTCACCACAACATGAGGAACTGTATTAAAGGCTCACAACATCAGGAAAGTTGAGAATCTCTGCTTTAGCCTGTGTAGCTTTCCTTTGTGCTGGTCTCTCAGAGTCCTCTCTCTGTAATAAATAACAGCTGTATGGTTATATGCTGAGAGTTGAATCCTCCCAGCTAGTCACCAGCCCTGAGGGTGGACCTCAATACCTCACCCAGCAAAATGCAACAATAACCATTAGGGATACACAGATTATGAACTCAGTGAGATTCCACTACCCATCCATTTGAATGACTGTAATCCAATATTGCTGTCAAGGACAAGAAAGAAGTATTGATTTCCCAGATTGCTAGCTTAGCCATCTTGGAAAGTAACCTGGTCATTTCCTTAAAAGTTCCACTATTTATCATATAACCCAGCAATTCTACTCTTATTTACCTAAGAGGGATGAAAATTATGTTTGTTGGGGAAAAACTTAATAGGAAGTTAATCCCAGCACTCAAAAGGCAGAAGCAGGTGGATTTCTAAGAGTTCGAGGCCAGTCTTGTCTACACCCTGAGTTCTAGGCCAGCCAGGGCTATTTAGTGTGACCCTGTATCAAATAAATAAATAAGAAAATGCTGTGAGATTTGGTGTGGTGAATGTACTTGCCTGACAACCTAATTTCAGTCCCCAGATCACACGCTGTAAAAGGAGAGAATTGACTTCCACAAGCTGTCCTCTGACCTCCATGATACTGTAGTAAAGTCAAAAACAAACACAAAAGAAAACTGTTGTTTTGAGTATTTGGGCTCAAGAGGTCTCTCTTGTACAAACAAAGTGGGACTATTCACACATGTAATTAATTTCTTTTTTCCTAATTTCCACTAAAATGAGAGTTGTGGGATGAGAGAGTAAATTCTGAGAAGAGTTATGTAGATACAGAGTCAGGAGGATGGTTTGAGGCCAGCCTGGGCTACATAGTGAGACCCTGTTCAAAAAAAAAAATAATAGTTACTGTTGTTTTGAATATTTTGGCTAAGACTTCTCTCTAATAGAAATAAAATGGCAGATTCAACACATATAATTACTTTCTTTGACCGACATTCCACTAAAATGAGGGTAGTGTGATGAAAAGGTAAATTCTTTGTGTTTGTTTTGTTCTTGTTTTTTTTTTTTTTAAGACAGGATTTCTCTATGTAACCTTGGATGTCCTAGAACTCACTATAGTCTGTAGACTAGACTGGCTTTGAAATATCAGAGATCCTGAGTGCTGGGATTAAAGTTGATTGCACCACTACCCAGCTAAGAAGGCAAATTCTAAAATGTGGTAAGAAAGAAGATATACAGGAACAGAAAACCAAAAAATAGCAACTCGATTAGCTGGCTCAAGAAAGCAGAATCCTTAGCCAATAGTGGGAGAAGCCAAGAAAATTAATTTTTACCGCAGAACATCCTAACCATTCAAGAATTGAAGGCTTCACTGGGGATTGTGAATAAATACCTCGGGGAAAACTGTGGAATATGCTGACTGGCTGATTAACCTTCAGTGATGTGAAAGGGTTACCACGCTGCAGTTCCAGGGCCTAACTACAGCTTACCTTGGGCAATGATTAGCCTTCTAAATAGCCATTCTTTGCCCCATCTGTCTTGGACCTAATATTCTGACAAGCAGATAAAGACCTTTTTGAATGTTAACAAAAGCCTAGTTTTCCGTGATTAAAGTACTAAGGGTGTTATCAGACAGCATCCAAGTCCTATAGCAAAGCACCCTTATCTTCCTGTAACCCTCCTCTCTGATGTTTCCACCGATGTGGTTTTTTAAATCCCTTGATTTATAACTTTTTTTCTTCTGTTACTATAAAGAACTCCATTAAACTGCTTCCACCTTGGAACACTGACTTGGAGAGGCCTAAATCTATGTTCCAAGGCCATGGCCACTCGCATATGCTCCAGAATAAACCATGTCTCTTACTCCTCTGAGGTGAGAGCTGTTTCTTTTGTTAAGAGGATAAGAATTACAGTAGAAACAGGTGGATCTGTTGTATAGCCATAGACCCCTTTCTCCAGTTTCATATAAATGGGTAATTACCCCATCGAAGACTATCAATCTCATTCCCCAGAAACAATAAATCAGAGAATGTTTAGATGAGGGGAATATCTGCCATTGAGGACTGAGCTCCAAATTATAAATAGAAGGAGTAAGTAAAGCCTGCTACAAACTCAATAGTGGGTGTCTAACTTTTTTCTATTCCATAACTAGATTGTTCTTTAAGTATCATTTATGTCCCCAAAGCATCCACTGTGAATAAAGACTTGACCCACAGGGTACCACATTCCTGGGGTGTAGTAATTCCTCAGGTATGGTAGAATCTTGAGGAATAAAGCCTATCTTCAGAAAGCAGCTTTCGGGGACCTCTTGGGTAGTTCTCTTGAAAGGATGTTTTAGGATGTTTGTCTTCTCTGCCCCTGATTTAAAATGACTTCTTCGCTCCCCACACAGATTTTCACAATTGCTATTCTCACGCATCAGGAGCTGATGTAGTAAAGGGGTAACTTCCATCAAGCCTGCTATAGGCCATTTGGACCTTAAGTCTCCAAAACTATAAGCTAAATAAACTACTGAGATGCCAAAGCTTCTAAGTTCAGACTCCATTTTAGAGAACCTGACCTAAGTTTGAATTCAGGTAAACTAATCCCAGCACTTTCAAGGTAGAAGCAGGTAGTTCTCTGTGAGTTCAAGGCCAACCTAGTCTACAGAGTGAGTTCCAGGACAGCTAGGGCTGTTACACAGAGAAATTCTGTCTGGAAAATCACCCCTCCAACCCCCCCCAAAAAAAAGGAAAAAATATATATATAATAAACTATATATCAGGCTTATTCTTAGAAAACTCTTGGGAGAATTTGACCATCCAAGTCTAAAGATACACTCAATGTTAAGGCCTAGGTGACTGTTACCTGACTAGCCTGCCATTTTATGCTGTTGCTAATATTATAAGGAAACTATCTTATATGTTGTTACTGCTGTTACTAAGAAAGTCTTCGTGCCCAAGTTGGTTGCATCATATTCTGTTATACTCTATACTCTCTTGGAAACCAATCACAACAGAAGTCAGTTAGGACTGCTTTGTATAGTTAGTCACAATAAGCTTGGACCCAAATCAACCACCCAGCAGTACTTTCTTCACCTGTATATAAGCTCTTATGGTATTTGCTTTTATAAGCTGCCTCTGGGATGGATCCCAATATAAGAGAGACACCTGCACCAATATAAGAAACTATTTGGAATAAGACTTCCATTCTGAGTAGGGGTCAAATAGAGTTTTAGTTCTCAAGACCTCCCTGAGAACTCATACCCTACTTGGCAGAAAGAGACATATGGGTAATTGACATCCTGGTAGGCAAGTTAAGACTTGAATGTTAGATAGGGCAAATCTCCTGCCACAGTTGAATACCACAAGCAATGGGAGCAGGATAAGTGTACAACAAAGACATCTCCCTAAGGAAATCCCCTATCCCTAAATCCTGATTGGTGGAATAACTTGGCACAGATGTTTATGGATTTTAGGCTTAAAAGCCCTGTAGGATTTTAACTAAGTGTCATCGTTCAGCTCCCGAGTCTGTACTGTGGCCCTGACTGAACAGTCCTGGGGGCATATGTTTCATAAACTATCCCTGTCTGACTGAGATCAGTGTTCGGGTGGTTTGCGAGGCATTCAACATTCAACGGTATGCAGGAGTCCCTGGGTACAGTCCCCAGAAATAGAAACCTTTTTTTAAATTAATATTATAATTATTCTTAGAAAGTTAAAAGAAGACATTTAGTGCAAGAAAATGATTCTGCTAAAAAGAAACCAGAGCAAGATAGCTCGGCAGGTAAAAGTTCTTGCTACCAAGACAGACAATTTGAGTTTACACCCCAGCATGTACTGATAGGAGAAAACCAACTCTCAAAAGTTGTTCTCGGGGCTGGTGAGATGGCTCAGTGGTTAAGAGCACTGACTGCTCTTCCAGAGGTCATGAGTTCAAATCCCAGCAACCACATGGTGGCTCACAACCATCTGCAATGATATCTGATGCCCTCTTGTGGGGTGTCTGAAGACAGCTACAGTGTACTTACATATAATAAATAAATAAATAGTTAAAAAAAAAACTATAAAAAAAAAAAAAGTTGTTCTCTAACCCTCACGCATATACCAGGATATACATATGCCCAGACACATTTAATTTAAAAATGTAATAAAACATTTTAAATAAAAATAAGTAAATGCAATCAGCCTGACTGTATTAAAACAACCCTTCATCCAGGACAAAGAAAAGCCCCAGCAATGAACAGGAATCTGTAGGGTCTTATTAGGAAAGGACTTACAATCTCTTCTCCACCACATCAGAATTCCAAGAACACTGAAGCGGTAGAGGCCAAAGTTTCCCACACTCTCCTTCTGAAACTACATGGAACCTACTAAAGCAAAAGATATCTGAGAATGTCACCTTTCAACTCAGCCTGGCTGTTGAGGGATGGTTGTGTGTTTGTGTGTGTTAGTGTGTGTGTTAGTGTGTGTGCGTGTGTGTATGCCCAGGCATCTAATTACAGTCTGGATAATGGCATGGTCAAGCATCTCCAGTCTTAATGTTATGTAGAAATTGTTTTCCATCATCTCTGATTAGCTAATAAAGGGCTGATCAGTCAATTAGCTGGGCAGGAGAGAGTAGGGCAGCACTTCCAGTCCTAGTTAGGGGGTCCCCAAGAGAGGAAATGAGATGGCCATGAGGCAGAGGGTCCAGGAGGAATCATGATGAGCATGTTACCAAGGGATTTGTCATGAGGGCACACATGGAGCATAGCAAGCCAACGTGAGACTGAGATGGTAAGTAACACAGACCATATGGTTAGACGTAGCTAAGATGGCACAGACAGTGAGAATAAATGAGGTTATGCCATTCATGATGCTTAAAGCTTGTTAATAAACTTAACAGGCCTTTGTGTCAATTATTTGAGAGTTAGAATGAGAACAAATACGGCTATCACCCCTGTATTACTGCCTACACACAGCTGTACCAACAAGTCACTCCTTGAGTATTCTCTCTCTCGCTCGCTCTCTCGCTCTCTCTCGCTCTCTCTCGCTCTCGCTCGCTCTCGCTCTCTCTCACTCTCTCTCACTCTCTCTCACTCTCTCTCACTCTCCTTCACTCTCTCCCTCTTATTTTCTAGTATTAATTTCTACTCTAGCACATGTGTCTCATGATATTTTTGCCTGTGTCTATATAGTGCTCAGTTAGATCACATTCTCACCCAGTTTACTGGAAGGCATACTTTCTTCATTATATCCTTCAGACACATCTCATACACCTCCACCCTTAATTCTATGACTTCTCATCTCTCACTCTTTGTCAGGAGCAGCCCTGCTTATACACTGAAGGCCTAAAAACAGCCTAAAAATCAGCCATAGGCCTGACATACACGCCTGCTAACACAAAGTCTTGGGTCTCTGTGGAAAAAAACACTGAAACAGATAACTATATTGTAAATAAGCAGCTTTGGTGGAAAATTGCCAGCCTAAATAGTCATAGACCTTGTAGATAGTTAGCCTTGGTGGATAGTTGTAACAGCCCGTTCTGCTGCTCCGGTCCGCGGGTCAGGGCCTAGCAAGAGAGAGAGTAGGGACAGAGACTCGAAGAATAGAGACAAGACAGGGAGTCTGGTCTATTCTATTCTCAAGTCTCGCCTCAAGTCTCAACTTTATTGAAAGGAAATCATGGGTGTATATAAGCATAAGCAGGGGAACGCAGCTTAAGACACTTTACCACGGGCACCCTGCAGCTGGGGGCAATAAACAACAAAACAAGATATGTAAGAAAAGCAAGATAATTATCAGAGTGTACTCAGCTGTTGTAGGCTGTTGAAAACAAGTCTCTTCTCAGGGTATATGGCTCAAGATGGCTGTGTAAGATGATAGCCACTTTCGGCTAGGTGTCAGCTCCCAACAGATAGTACCAACTTAGATAAGGACAAGTGAATCATAGGCGGAGTCACAGTGACCTGTCCCCTGAACCTTCACTCAGCTGACACTCTGTTCTGGAAGATATCTGTACTCCCCCTGAACACCTACGCTCCTGCATCATCCCCTTCCCCACATCCTGCCTTTTTGTGTATATAACCCCTGTGTGGAAAAAGTAAAATCAGCGATTTGATCAGACTACAGAAAGATCGCCATTCTTTTCGCTCACCTGTTTTCCCCCATCTTCTCTTTCAGGTGACCTCCCCAGACCCCTGCTTAATGCCCTGCTGGACAGGACAACTCTTCTTACTTCCTAATTATAACCTTCCATGGCCTTAGCAATCTCTAAAATCTATAAACTGTATCACAACTCTTCCTCGTAGTTACTTTACCCATTTGGACATTTTTCTTTCTGAAGTTGATCTAATGATTAACCCTTATCCTCACACAACCTGCTTTTTCAAAGTAAATCTGATATTTAATGTTCAATTTTACTTACCTTCCTTGCCTTCCACTCCTAATATGATTAACTAAAATCCAAGCATACAGCACACTCTTCTTGGTTGGTTGCCCTGCAACAGTTACTGGAGTCAGAGCATTCACCATTAGTAATTAGCTAATACGTTTGCATAGGAGTAATTTCAAACAGCTGTGGTTGCTCTCCCAGTGAAGGCCCTGCTCTGGAAGCAATATAGAATGTGCTCCAGGTACCCAGAGCTCCTCTTCTGAGGAATTATGTTCTGAAGCACACAGTCAACCCTACCACATCCAGGTCCCACTTGAACATAGCAAATACTTTGAATGAAAGAATGTAGCTGATAAAGAAAATAATAATAAAACAAGGGACTAGAGAGATGGCACAGTAGAGCAGAGTACATACTACTCTTGAAGGGGACTCAAGTTAGGTTCCCAATAAATAACACCTGTGTCAGAAGGCTAGCCTGTAACTCCAGTTCCCAGGGATAGTTTTTGTCTCTGTCCTCCACAGGCACCTACACTCACATGCACACTTCATGTCTGTATACACACACACACACAGACACTTAAAAACAAGATCTTTAAAAAATAAACATAAAATCAGATGACTATATCTAAGGCATTAGAATATATAAATCAAGACAACATAATTTCCTCAAAAATTATTGACTCTACAGCAGTGACATCTAGTGAGAGTGAGTTGGATGAAATCCCAGAGTGAGAGAGCACAGCAGGACTTCCACGACTCAACCTCAGAGCACCGCCCCAGGTGGGGCTCCAGGAAAATGTCATTGTGTTGTATCTGGAATTTGACTTTGCCAAGTAGTTCTGTGTGCATTTCCTTTCTAGGACTCCCATTACAAGTAAAAACTGGTGGTCCTGCTTATACTAGCAAATGACTTAAGGAATTTTGCAAATTATGTAATATTAATCACATTACTGAAATCCCTTTCAATCCACAGGGTCAGGCTATTGTAAAATGACACCACCAAACGTTTAAATGGCAAATCTTAAAAATAGGAAGAAGGCACATACACCCACCCAAGTCCCCACATGCTGTGCCACATTTAGCTGTGCTAACTTTAAGCTTTTTCACTTTAAAGCATAAGAGTTCTGCTGCTACCACAAACCAATTTTCCCTAACAGAGACACAGCCAAAAGTGTATGTTAAGCGGGAGGATCTAGAAACTAATCAATGGAAAGACCTGATGTTCTTCTAACATCAGGGTGAGGTTATACTTCCAGAAAATGAGTGAAGTCCCAGTGATTCCTGCTTTGATGCATTCGACATGGACAGCATCCCAGAGATCACAGGACAAATGAAGCATCTGAAGGTAGACAACAAACCAAGAGAAGAAGCCCTAAGAGGAAGAGGAAGGTGATGACTTGGGGAGACATTAAGACAAAGCTTAATCAAGCTGAGACCTTGGCGAGACAACAAGAACACTATACTACTGACCACAAAAGTGAAGCTGACTATAGTACATGAATTCTCAGCTTGTCAGTGCAGAATCTAAGTCCGTTTTGTCTGGGTGAGGGGAGTGGATAAAAGGCATGCCTGTAATAGGAAATTGTATGATGCTTTCCCATGCTAAGGATTGTTTTTAGGCTTTTTTATGGCCAGTCCCAGGAATGATTACTGGAACACAGGTCTCAAAGATGCTGTGTATGATTAGTAAAACTATTACTATTGCAGCAAAAATATGAGCAGAAATTAATCAAGAGATGGGTGAATTGAAAACCACAGTTTCACAAATCAGAGCCACATTAGACTATCTGTTTGTTATAGTTTGTATATGCTCAGCCCAAGGAATGGTACTATTAGAAGGTCTGGTCCCGTTGGAATAGGTTCGTCACTGTGGGTGTAGGCTTTAAGACCCTCATCCTAGCTGCCTGGAAGCCAGTCTTCCACTAGCAGCCTTCAGATGAAGATGTAGAACTCTCACCTCCTCCTGCACCATGCCTGCCTAGATGCTGCCATGCTCCCACCTTGGTGATAATAGACTGAACCTCTGAACCTGTAAGCCAGCCCCAATTAAATATTGTCCTTTATAAGACTCACCTTGGTTATGGTGTCTGTTTGCAGCAGTAAAACCCTAACTAAGACACTGTTGCTCAAGCATAATCTTGGTTGTTAGTTGTTTCCTGTGTGTGCTGCTTAAATGAATCAGATTTCTCTCATGCTATGGATGACCAAATTAATGATCTTCATAAGAAGATAAAATCTCTTTAAGTGACTTTGACTGGTTATCATGGTTAAGATGGCTTTGCCCTTTCCTTAGTCCTCAGTTAGCTAGTCTTACAATTCTGTTATGCTAATCTGTATTAGATTAGTCATACAGCAATACATTCAACCTTGACCTCTATTACAGCCACATTTTTTCTTTAAAAAATAAAGGGGGCTGGTATATGGGAGGCATGGAGGTTATTGTGCTCACAGATTAGCAATAGGGGGACCCAGGAATGTTAAACACACAGGGTTGTTCATTCGAAGGGAGGGATATAAAAACCTGTTGTCAGCCCAGGAGGCCAGGAGCAGATGTGGTTAACAGCCAGGTGACCTTTGGACTCCACTTGCAGTCAAGGCCACAGCATATCCCCCTCCTGGAACTTATCAGGAGCTTGTCAATCTATACAACCTGTCTTTATAGAAAGTGTCACTTAGAGTCAATCTGAGAACCCATCTGTATTGAAGATGTCACATGTAGTTTACAAAGAATTCCAATGTAGTCATGTTGAATACTTTATTGTTCACACAGAATTAGGTTGTCACCAGGAAAGTTTTCACCAAATTGTGTAGTGCTTCAACATGTCTACAATAAGCTACTCAGGGTCAGACTCCCAAAATCTGAACCAACACCAGCTACTTAGCAATGTTGAAGGAAACTACCTCTTGCACCCCACAAGTTATTACTCTGCTGGCCATGGTGGTTACAGAGACACCCCAAAAGATAGTACTCAAAATAGTGATTGTAAGCACATTCCAAGACACAAACAAACAGCTGGGTGAAATAAGAAAGACAATGGGAGGGATGAAAGGAATTCAACAGAGGGAGAAAGGCTGAAGAAAAGCTGATCTCAAATCTGGAAGAACAAAAACACAATAGATCCAATAAACTCTGTCGAAAGCATCAGCAAGAATGGACAGGGCAGGGGGAGGGAACAGAATACCTTGAAGACAAGATGGAGAAGTGGCACAATCCAACAAGGACAATGAAAAAACTAAGACTCCTGTGGGAATTCCAAGAGACATATGACATTCGGAAAAGGCCAACTTTGTTAGATCATCAGAATCGAAGAAAGAGAAGAATCTCATTCTAAAGACATGAAAAGTATTTTCAAAGGAATCAAACAGAAAAAAATCCCAGATTTAGGAAAGGAAATGTCAGTCCAGACACACAAAGCATTTACAACACCACACAGACAGGTCAGAACAGACTCCTCTCACCATCTGACAACTAAACTACTTGGGACTGGGGATATAGTTCAGGAGTTATCAGTTGTAGCTGGGCTTCTGGCTATGTTATTGGCATCTTTTTCTTACCACCCTTCTTCACCCCAATCCCTTCCAACCCCTCAACTAGAAAACAAAAGTCCTCACTACAGTCAGTATTCTTCATTCCTCTAGAGGAGTAAAGTTTGGTTTCCAGGTGGCTCTCTACTGCCTGTAGCCTTGGTTCAGAATCCAATGCCTCCTCTGACGCACAACTGGTGCACACACACACAGATGCACAGGCAGACACACACACAAAAATAAAAAATAAAAATAAATCTGACAAAATTAAAACACTAAATATGCAGAACAAAGTCTATTGAGCTTTTAGATTTGTGTGCTTACTTGGGAATACCTGTCAAACTCAGGAAGCCAAAGAGGGCCGGTGCTGAGGTGAGGGTTCTTAATGGGAGAGGGTATAGTAGAATACATACAATAGGAAAATAGGGAGGGGGGGAATACTGGAGGTTAAAAGTTTAAGCAGTGATTGAGCAGGGGTACAGCGTGAGGAAGAGGTGGGGAGTTTGTTAACCAAAACGGTGGATATAAGGAAAACATTTAGGAAACCCTACTATGTGTACACTAATTTAAATGAGTCTGTAACTTTAAACACAGGTACCCAGCATGAGTGGACAATACTTCCCCCGGAAGATGTGTGTTATTAAACAAAAACTCAGTTCCAGACATGGGATCAGGGCCAGAAAGGCCCCAGAGACTCCCAAAACAACCCCGGTGATTGCTATCACTCTTGGTTACAGACTGTAACTAGGTAGTAAGACACTATTGCTTAAGACAGAATATATTTTGGTTGCAGAACATAAAGACATCAGACTAAGGGCAGGGGGAAGGGGGAGGGGAAGACATCGAGCTGGAACAGACCTAACATCTTCCCCCCTGCTGGCTCGTTTGCATGTGCCAGAGGGTACTAAGCAGGCTGCAGGGAAAGTCATCGTGCTAGTACTCAGTGGTGAACCCTGAATGCTACAATACCAACCTGCCATGCCCACTGGTGCAAGAACAACACAAAGATTACGGGGTAGCCAACTGCTTTCAGACTGGACTTGAAGCCTGTTGCAAAGGAGAATATTCATGTCTGGTACTACAAACTTGAGGAACATGTTAGTTATCTTGCTGAATGGACATGTCAACCTCCCTTCTAAATATTTATGCTTATACACATAGATCAGTGTTGTCCTCAGCCTCAACCAGAGAAAATTCTCTGTCATGGGCAGCAATTCATGCAGAGACTCATAAATGGTCAACGAACTGAGAGTAAGTGACTACTAAATAGCCAGCCCTAAATAGGACATCTATTTCAACATACATGTGTGTGTGCACACGCAAACACACACACACACACACACACACACACACACACTAAATAAATAATGCATATAATAAAGGGAGCAGTGCTTTGTAAATATAGCTTTTATACTCCTATTGTCATCTCCAGGGCTTATTGTCTCTGTCTGATAACCTAGGCCGGGTCCTGGAAGCTTTTAGTCTCCATCTAATCTAGTCTAGACCTAGAATGTTTCCAGCCTCTGAGACTTTACAGCTGAATAAGCTCACCCTTTTCCTGTTCTGATCTCTGGCTGGCTGGTCAACTCAGCTGTTTTGGCTCAAACTCCTCTCCAAGCTGACTGATTCAATCCTTTCTCTCTCTCTCTCTCTCTCTCTCTCTCTCTCTCTCTCTCTCTCTCTCTCTCTCTCTCTCTCTCTCTCTCTCTCTCTCTCTCTCTCCCTCTCCCTCCTGGCTCACTCTGCCTTCCCCTGTGCCTAACTTGTCTCTCTTCAACCCTGTCTCTCTCTAACTGTCCTGGTAAACACTGCCTCCTACTCTCTCTGTGCTGCTCTCAGTTGTGTAGCCTCTTTCCCCTCTCCTCCTGAAAGTTGGCCATAGCCTATTCTGTCAAATCTTTCTCTGATTCGTTGTTTTGTCTGCCACTCAATTAGGCCTCACTTTCAAACATGGTGCTTTCTCCTACAAACTAACTTTACATTCATTGTTTGGGATTAAAAGTGTATTCTAAGGGCATGTCTGTATTCTAGCCAGAGGAATTAAAGGCGTGTGCTAAGACTGAGCCACATCACAAATACAAAATAGCTTTGGGTTTCTTTTATAGTAAACAATACAATCTCAGGATTCATAGTGTGATCAAATATCCTGCAACAATGGTTACTTTTGAACTTTCCTGCATATGTTAAATATTATTTATGTAAATGCATATGTTGCCTGTGTGTCTGTGCATCACATGCATGCAGTGCCCACAGAGGTTGAAGAGGGCATACTCCCCTGGGACTGGTGTTACAGTTTCAAGGAACCATGGTGGTGCTGGGAATCAAACCCAGCTTCTCTGGAAGAGCAGTGTGTGTGTGTGTGTGTGTGTGTGTGTATGTGTGTGTGTGTGTGTGTGTGTGTGTGTATACTCGAGTGTGCACCAAATCTGTGCGGGAGACCATAGAGGCCAAAAGAGGGCATCAGACCTGACCCCTAGTCCTCTGCAAAAGCATCGAGTACACATAAATGATAAGACACGTCTCTAGCCCCAACATTCAATTTTTCGATGAGTGAGGAAATGTCTTCATTGGTATAGTGTAGTATACAGCCTGGAAAAGACTTTACAGTGAGGATGTAGTGTTCTAATTTAGGAATCTGAAGTGTCTTGGAAATTCTGATTCATCCTGAATGTCCTCAATGACACCGATTATCTCTCCTGAAGGCCCTGTACTTGAGGCAATGTGACCTCTGGCTAAGCGAGCAAACATTCTAAAGTCACTCAGATTCTTTAAACTCCTAAGGTTTGAAAATAGTTGTTCATACGGTTCCTGTGAGGACGAAGTTAATACATGGTGCTCCATATTTCCCTCTCCTTGAGTTTTGGATTCTAATTACAAATTCTCAAGTTGAGGTTATGAGGAAAGAGGATATGAAAAGGGAACTTGTCTGGAAGTAGAAAAAGAACACGGAATCAGGATGTCTCCTGGTAAGGTATTGCCTAGCCCTGGGCAATTAGCTTCTCAAAATCTCTTTATGCTGGTTTTCATTTGTCATCTCTATGTGGGCTGACAAATAAGGCCTTGCCTCTACCTGTCTGATTCTCAAGACTACAGCACATCTCTCTGAGGTGACAACGGCAGTGGGCGTGTGGGGACTTTTGGCCACGCGAGGGCAGCATTCTCCCTCCCTGGCTCACTCAACCCCTTCTGCACACCCACAGTGCAACCCAAGCAGAACAAGACACCGAAAGCTTCCCCTTTCGTTTTAACTCGCTGTGCAAGAACACTAGGTTACAATTTAAGAAAGGAGCAGCCGAGGTTCTCGCGATGTCACCACCGGAAGTGGGTGGTGGCAGGACCTCGGAGTTCTCGCGAGATACCGGCGGGAAGTGGGTGGCGGCCGGGCCGGAGCTGAGCGCATCACTTGTCTGCTCTCGCTAGCCCCGAGCTGCTGTGGCCATTGCCTCCGGCGCTGTTCTCTGAGGCCTCGCCTCGCTGCGGTCTTTCCTGGCCCGAGCTCGCGTGCTTGGCCTCCGGCTGCCGGACGGTGCCTGGTGTCCTGCGGTCCCCATCCTCGGTCGGTCTGCCGTTAGGCCGTGCCTCAGGCCCAATCCGTGGCGACGCCGGCAGGTGATGCCAAATACAGCCATGAAGAAAAAGGTGCTGTTGATGGGAAAGAGCGGGTCGGGGAAGACCAGCATGAGGTCGATCATCTTTGCAAATTATATTGCGCGCGACACCAGGCGCCTGGGTGCCACCATCGATGTGGAGCACTCCCACGTCCGATTCTTGGGGAACCTGGTGCTGAACCTGTGGGACTGTGGCGGCCAGGACACCTTTATGGAAAATTACTTCACCAGCCAGCGGGACAACATCTTCCGTAATGTGGAGGTTCTGATATACGTGTTTGACGTAGAGAGCCGCGAACTGGAAAAAGATATGCATTATTACCAGTCGTGTCTGGAAGCCATCCTCCAGAATTCACCTGATGCCAAAATCTTCTGCCTGGTGCACAAGATGGATCTGGTTCAGGAAGATCAACGTGACCTGATTTTTAAAGAGCGAGAGGAAGACCTGAGGCGTTTGTCTCGCCCGCTGGAGTGCGCTTGTTTTCGAACGTCCATCTGGGATGAGACGCTCTACAAAGCCTGGTCCAGCATCGTCTATCAGCTGATCCCCAACGTTCAGCAGCTGGAGATGAACCTAAGGAATTTTGCCCAGATTATTGAGGCTGATGAAGTTCTGCTGTTCGAGAGAGCTACGTTCTTGGTGATTTCCCACTACCAGTGCAAAGAGCAGCGAGATGTGCACCGCTTTGAGAAGATCAGCAACATCATCAAGCAGTTTAAGCTAAGCTGCAGTAAATTGGCCGCTTCTTTCCAGAGCATGGAAGTGAGGAATTCCAACTTCGCTGCCTTCATCGACATCTTTACATCAAACACGTATGTGATGGTGGTCATGTCAGATCCATCCATCCCTTCTGCAGCTACTCTGATCAACATTCGTAATGCCAGGAAACACTTTGAGAAGCTAGAGAGAGTAGATGGCCCCAAGCACAGCCTCCTCATGCGTTGAAATAATGCCAAATGCTCTTTAGTAAAATGCTGAATTACGGTGTTTTTTTTTTCCTGCTCATTTGTTTTTAATATTCATAATGTCACGTGCTTAAAAGTGAGCTTTGAAACGTGTGCTTACTATCTCATCTCTTCCTAGTCTTAGTATTGGACGCTATTTACTCAGCTGTTCAGTAGAGATCTTCAAGACGGCCTTTATGAAAAGTTAGTGTGGTGTTAACACTAAAGTAGGTGGTCTGGGTGTGTGTGGGTGTGTGTGTGTTCTGGTTACCTAGTTATAATAGAGTATTAAAGCAGTTATCTTCTGTATTATCAGATCACAAAGGTGGAATGTTACTATTTTATCAGCAAGATATTAAAATGTATTTCTAAATCCTCCTTGGTTTCAATCATGAATAAACATTTATTAGCAATTTAAAATGTTGTTTGAAATAATTTGAAGGTACTTAATAGTAGATTCTGATTATCCTCAAGTATCATTTAGCTCAAAAACTGGCAGCACTTAGTAGCAGCTGTAACAGTGGTAAAGACTCAAGGGGCTGGAATAGTGACTCTGGTTAAGAGCACTGTCTGCTTTTCCAGAACACCTGGGTTCAATTTCCAGCATCTACATGACAGTTAGCAACCATCTGTAACTCCAATCCTAGGGAATCCAACACCCTCTTTCTACAACCACTCAGCTGGTGCAAGCAGAACACCCCCATACACATTTAAAAAGTTTAAAATGAATTCAAGGACTGGATATGTAGCTCAACTGGTAGCAACGCACAAGATCCTAGGACCCAACAAGAGAGGTACATTAAAAACCTGGGGGTAGTGGTGCATGCCTGTAATCCCAGGGGAAAGCAGGAGTATTGTTGGGTTGTTGGGATGTTTGAGACTAGCCAGAAATACACAAGACCCCAGTCCCAAGAAGTTTTTAACGCTAGGGACATAGCTCAGTGGTAGAATGCTTGCCTAGAACTTCCTGGGATGAAATCCTAGTTCTAATCTTTTACTGTGAAGTTGGGCAGGACGTAATTTCACTCTGCCTGCTCTCCTGTTTGTGGATACAGTGAGACCAACACAGGAAGCATCCAGATTATGCCATTCCTCTAAATACTGCATGTGACATCTGGCAAAAGTTGAGCCCGTTCAATGCTAGGAATTAAGTACTTGGCATGCATGTATTTTAATTTATCCTCAGCCTGATGGATGGTGACTTCTATCATTAATACGTGAGAAAACTGGCATGATTTTCTTAAGGTGAGACACTTTAGGGCATTCTGACCAGACCCTTTGTGCCTCCTAAGAGGGGCATCACACCCCTCTACCTCTACTGACAGAAAAGTTAAAGAACAAAAGCCTAGCTTTTGCTAGGCAGCTGCTCATTCCCTGTAATCCCTGTAGTCAGGTGGCTACATAAGATGATTACCATAAATTTAAGGACAACCTAGGCTATACTAAGGTCTTGTTTCAAAAAAACCCAAAAACTCATTTTAGGTATAGATTATTCCTACATGTAATTCCAAATTTATAAACTTTAGAAACAAAGGCCACAAAATTGGTGTTTTGCCATTTGTATTTATCTGGAAATCTCATGCTCCCAAATTTGTTCATTTTGTGGGGAAAGATTCTGAGGTTCCTAGTTATTGGGCAGATATAAACTGCTCCATTCCAGTTCTAGTGTTAAGTTGTCCTATCAGAGACTTCTCCAACTAGGAGCCCATTCATTTTACAAAGGCACAAAGACCAATCACTCAGGCCAGTCGGGGCTACATAGCAAGACCCTGCCTCAAACATAAAAATAAAAGCTCTTGTAGTAAATCTAGATTCTAGTGATTAAAACACCAGTAACAAAATACTCTTACCTGTATCATTGAGCCTTTTAAATTATTTTACCAAGTTGTACTTTTGTATGTGATAATTCAGTGGTATGTTCAACACGTAATTCTTTTTGAAATACAGGGAACTCCAGACAAGTGAAACACTGAATATTCTAGACAGCAGTATGTAGAATACACTTTATAAACAGTCCTTAGAACACAGATCTTTTCCACTTAACAGCATGAATTTGGCAGCTCTCAGTGCATAAAAAGGTGAGTGCTCTTTAGAGAAACACAGGCATCTGATCTTTATACTATCTTCACACATTAAACAATGTTTTGAAACACATTTTATTTTAGTACACTAGGGAGAAAATAGTTTGCTTTTATACAGGTCTCAAGAATTCCTGTTACACTTTGGATAAAATTGGTATACCTTATAACTAAGAAAAATATTGTAAAGTTTTCAAAATGTCTGTCTAGTATTTTGTTAAGCTTAATCCCTGCCCACTCCCTGCCCCCCAAAAAGTTCTTTAACTTCAACTATTCTTTATCTTACTTGGTAACATTTTTCATGCCCAGCAACATGCATATCTCAGACATCTACATAGGTAAAAAGGTAGGTATACAGCTATGATCAGAAATCATATACAATAGTGGGAAGGTGTCTAATAAAGACATTAAGTAAAAGCTAGGTAAACATTTGTAGTTCTAGCACCTGGGGGACTGAGGCAGAAGACTGCTGTGAGCTGAAGCTAACCTGAACAAAAATACCAAGATCCCAGCCTCCACAACCACCATACACACAGAGAGAGACACTAAACAGTTACACTATATACTTCAGAAAAGATGTTAAGACCATGGGTCTAGGGCGGGCAAATTAAGACATCAAGGTAGAAAATGTGATTTGTCTGAGCCTTCAGTTTTTGTTTTATAGACAGGGTCTCACTCTGTAGCCCTGGCTATCCTGGAACTGACTTTGTAGACTATACTATCCACAGGCCTGCCTCCCCAAGTGCTGAGTTCAAAGGTGTTTAATTAAAGGATTAAAGTGCTCTTCTGAATTTTAAAGGAGCTGGCTGGAGGCTCGGTGGCTGCTCATCCTGTGACCCAGAATCAAGTCCTAGCACCTATGTGGAAGCTAAGACCAGTCTGTAACTCCAGTCCCAGAGGATCTGACTCCCTCCTCAGGGAGCACCAGGCACCCAAGAGGTATACAAACATGTTGGCAAACATAGACCCACACACGTGAAAACAATTTTTTTTTTTTTTTTTTTGGTTTTTTTGAGACAGGGTTTCTCTGTGTTGCCCTGGCTGTCCTGGAACTCACTCTGTAGACCAGGCTGGCCTCGAACTCAGAAATCCGCCTGCCTCTGCCTCCCAAGTGCTGGGATTAAAGGCGTGTGGCACCACCACCCCCCGGCTGAAAACAAATTTTTTTTAAAAATTTTTTAAATCCTACAGGTGAAAATAAATTTAAAAAAAATTCTAACTGGAATAATTAAAGGTTATTAGAGTCTTCAAATCAAACTAATCAAAGAACTGAGGTGAGCTAGAAGGAAGCACTGTAAAAGATTCCAGCGGGAGGGGGAAAGAAGTCTGAGTAGGGGAGCTGTCTTTAAACCAAAACCCTGTTCTATAATTACAATGAACCATCAATGGGCTTTTAAGCAAGGACCTGAGATGATCAAAGTATTTCCTAACCGTCAAAGGGAACGGCAGGAGATACTGTACAGGAAAGCACTGAAAGCATTACGTTATAACAGTTTTGGAGAAGAGACAGATCTGAGATTTGTTCATGGCGCTGAAACAGGAAATAATCATTTCAGGAATGCTCAGCCAACCATAGGTAAATGTTAGTGACTCTTATAAACCCAAAATATCCAGATATCTTTCGACTCTCATAATGAAGGGCTCCTAGAGCAATATACATACAATAGTGTGCCCCTTCTTAAAGGTACCTAAGGATTCAATATGAATCCCAACCTCTTAGCAGCAAACTGCTGAACTTGTGAGTTGCCATGGAAGCATTTGAGATGAGATTTCTAGACCCTCTCTAGATCAGCATTTTTAAACAGGCATCTCAGATGACCCTAGCACAGTTGTCCCTGCATCCTGCTCCAGCCATATCATCTCTCCAGCTTCAGTATCCGCAGGCTAGGCATGACTCCTATCTCAATTACAAAGGTTAAATGCAATCATGCATATTAAACACTTAGCACTGGCTCTGGCTTGACAGAGGCTCCTTTGATAGTCCTTCCTCTTCCCTAACATGCTCCTTAGAGTTTAGATACTAGGCTGTCTGTGATGTAAACAACAAAGGATTCCCCAGTACACCTGAGCAGCTGGTGCTCCGCTGCACTCAGGAAGGAACCCGGCACCCTCGGGAACCTGTCCTCTTTCCTTCCATCAAGCAACCTTTACACAGTCCTCTGACACTCAGCTCATCTACCTTTCTCTTCTCGAACTTTCTTAAGACTTGGGGACAGGATTTTGATAGTTACAAACTGAGGCTCTACACAGAACAGAAGGAGATAACCTTTTAGTGCCTCTTCCAGTCAGGCTTACTTGGGCACAGTGTTCATTCCTTGGATGATACAAACAACACCCCTGACAATAAGGCAAAATGTATAAATGTTACTAGTTACTTAAATCCATGTTCAACTTTCTCAATTTTGGGATATTCTGTAGGCGCTAGGGAACTTTAATGTTTTCCAACAGTAAGTAACAAAAAACTTGTTGCTTTCCCCACCCACCATACTGCCCACAGACCACAACTGTAAAACAAATTTGTAAATTTTTTTCATTTATATTCTTGTTAAATATAAATAGAATTAAATTCTCAGTCTAAAGTACAAAGAATATAGTTTGAATGTTCTTTAAACATCTGGCTATCTCAAGTAAGAGCCTTGAAGCATTTTCCCCATTTTCCCCATTTTCCTCAATTCACTTCATCTCACCCTCACCAATCACATGCGTTTTATTCCATCAGCATTACTCTGCAGGGCCAATATACTTAGAATTCATTAAGACTATTTACAGTGTTACAAACACTAAGGTGTGCTGCTTTGACTATACATCCAAAAACACTACACTTTGTTCATTTTGTGTTAGTATTAGAATATTCCATCAATACTCAATCAAATGGTTTATTTCTCTAAAATGAAAGACGTGGCTCTTCAGCGGCTATTAGGTTGGGCACTCACCCTTATGTTAATGACTGATATTTTAACATAACTATGATATTTGTCATTTACTTATAAGATTATTCTAGGAATCAAAATTCTCTAAAATTTGACATTTGCTGTTCTTACCAGGCAGTGGTGGTACACGCCTTTAATCCCAGCACTTGGGAGGCAGAGGCAGGAGGGTTTCTGAGTTCGAGGCCAGCCTGGTCTACAGAGTTCCAGGACAGCCAGGGCTACACAGAGAAACCCTGTCTCAAAAAACAAAACAACAACAACAAAAACAAAACAAAAAAACAAAAACAAAAAAAAAATAAAGACATTTGAAGCTCTTAAATACTTTATATTTCAAACTTATATTTTTTTTAAAAAAAAGACCTAAACACATTGTAAGAGGCCAAAGTACATTAAAAACTCTTTTGATGCTAGAAAGAGAATTCACTTCCAATGTGTATACATCAGCTACAGTTAAGTGACAAGGCTTCAGGGTAAGTTCATCACAGCTAAATCAACTGGAAAATGCTTCATCTTGTCAAATCAGAAAGTTTCTTGCTTCAAAGCTCTTACTTGAGTTTCTTCTTCTGAAAAATTGATATTTAAAAGAGGAAAATAAGTATCACAAAGGAAGTAGGAACAACTTCACAAAGTGGCAAAGTTCTTGATTTAGTCCAAGACTCACTATTATTAGACTCATTATTATATTATTATATTATTATATATTATAATTATAGTAATATAATTATAACATTATATTATTTAGTCCAAGAGTCACTATTATTACTATTATTACTCATTATTGAATAAAAATTACCATTTCTACTCAAATGCCTTTTCTTAAAATAAATAAATAAAATTCAATGTACTTCTAGAATACTTTTCTTTTTTTTTAAGGTTTTTTAGAGACAGGGTTTCCCTGTGTTGCCCTGGCTGTCCTGGAACTCACTCTGTAGACCAGGCTGGCCTCGAACTCAGAAATCCGCCTGCCTCTGCCTCCCAAGTGCTGGGATTAAAGGCGTGCGCCACCACCGCCCAGGTAGAATACTTTTCAAAAAAGTGTTTATCATGAAAAAACTAAAGTGATATATAAGAAATCTATAAATAAAACCTAAATCAGTCCTAAATAACTAAGAATAATTTTAATTCTTTACTATATAATTTTTAAACATAAAAATAAGAGAATTATGATTAGTAAAATGTGCTGAATGCTTGGCTTCAATAACTTAAAACTGTTATAGGCTGAACTGCCCACCAACACACTCTGTTGGAATTCTAACACTAGTATCTCAAAATGTGACTATGTTTGGAAAAATTGTGTGTGTGTGCGTGTGCGTGTGTGTGTGTGCGCACATGTATGTATGTATGTATGTATGTATGTATAAAATCTGAAGGACTCTGAAAGTACCCATAATGTAAGGATTTAATCCTCTTACTCCTCTTACCCTTGATGAAGGTGTAAGGATTATATTTGTCACATTACCCACCATGATCACACAACATTCACTTTGTACTATATTTATAAAAAGTCAAGTGAACAGAAGATTGTGCCGGGCAGTGGTGCCTGGCGGTGGTGGCCCACGCCTTTAATCCCAGCACTTGGGAGGCAGAGGCAGACGGATTTCTGAGTTTGAGGCCAGCCTGGTCTACAGAGTTCCAGGACAGCCAGGGCTACACAGAGAAACCCTGTCTCGAAAAACCAAAAAAAACCCAAAAAAATAGCCTGGGCTACATGCTAAATTTGAAGCCAACCCAAACTCTATAGTGAGTTTGTGGCTAGCCAGGGATAGGTACCACAATGTTATTCTATCTTAGGAGGGGGGAAACTTAAGAGAATGGATCACCAAAGGTGCATACATAGGTTTGGTTATCTCTTACCTTCTAAATTAGGCAGAAATCCCCCAAAAGCTTTAGTTAGAGGTGATACAGTCTGTGTTCTTTCATCAAGGGACATGTGGGAAGATGGCTTTGGGTAGTCAATAAACAAATCCCGAGTGTCCAAAACAGTGTGTGTATCATCTGCTTGTACATCTCTGGCTACAGGGCTCAATTCTACTTTGTGTTGTTCAAGTGTCTCGGGATTAGACAGGTGAGATTCTTTCCTGATTTTGTTAAGAGATTTCTTCAGAGTCTCATACCTAGTGAGAAGAGCCTGTAAATTGGAATCTAATTCTGGAATAGCTTGTCTTTTTTCCACATCATCTGGAAAAGCATCGCTGTGCACATAACTCTTTGGTTCCAGTTTAAAAGAGGTCTCTGAACTAGTAGAACTATTAAGACTTAGGTGACCAACTTCTTCTGGAAGAGTTTCATGTAATATGCCAATACCACTCAACCTCTGAAAAGAATCCCATATCAGAGTTTTATGTGTGGAAGGTTCACTGCAAGAAGCTTGAGAGTGGTCCAGTACTCGAACACAGCCCTCTTTATTTCTACCTATCACATCTACTCCACTGGCCTCGCCAGGGGAGAATGCCTCTATTTGTCTAGTTTCTGAATCTTGCTTACAAATCATTTTCTTATTTATCAAGTCTGACCCATCTTCTGTTGGGAGTTCACTAATCTGACTTGTTACCAAATGTCTCTGAGGTACACCTTTAAGCTGATATGGAACATCTTTCTCTTTAGGCAAATAAGACCGATCAAAATCTGGGGAAAAAATAGCCATGCTAAATTCACTCTGATTCTGCAGTATGGATGAAGAGTCTGACGACATTTGTCCAGAATTGGCATCCACTAGAATCCCATCTGAATTTCTGTTATCTTCAGTTTCGACAGCTTTTCTCCAGGAGGTCCTAATATCAGTTACTAATTAAGGTGGGGGAGAAAACATATATTTTATCATTTATATATGCCCAAATACAAACATGCAATTAATATACTTTATTCTATTGCTGAAAATAAAGCTACTGTCTCAGTCCAAGTCCCATATATATGCTGACAGGATGACAAACCAGAGCATCAGAAAACTACATCTCCAAATGACCAAACTCAAGTCAGTACACATAACAGCTGTTCCTGAAATACACATAAACTTGTACACAATATGTTTGATAACATACCAGAAATGGGCAGAATTTTTGTTGTTGTTGTTAAAAGATTAGATACTAGGGCTGTAAAAATGGCTCAGTGGTTAAGAGCACTGACTGTTCTTCAAGAGGTCCTGAGTTCAATTCCCAGCAACCACATGATGGCTGACAACCATCTGATGCCCTCTTCTGTGCTTCTGAAGACAGATACAATGTACTCATATATGTTATAATAAATAAGATTAAAAAAAAAAAGATTAGATACTGGCATTAGGCTGCTGGCCATCTGATCTCCCCCAACTCCTCAAATCTGCCATTGTAGCATGGAAAAGGCTGTAGCAATGTGTCAACAAATGAGTAAGGTTGTGTTAAATATAACTTTTTAAAAAGAAAAATCACACTGCAGGACCCTATTTAATTCACTTTGTCACTTGAAGAACAGCAACCTATGCTGTCTCAGCTCAATGAATTAAATCAGCAGCAAAGAAGAAACTGTACTCAATGATTCAACCCAAATGATCTGCATTGGTTAAATAAGGAAGTAAGTATCAGGTGTGCTCATACCAATGCAGGTACCAGAGGGAAGTATTTAACGCACTCATCATTTTTGCAAGGGGATAAAGATCTATGCATGTAGTGGTGGCTACTTATGACTGCTGACTGGAAAGCAAAATCACCATGCTCCCTAAACACGGATATCTGACCTGAAAGTGAGAATTCTTCTTAGTACATTTACCGAGTTTATCTGTTTATTTAGCGCATGCCTATCTATACAGAGGACCACCTCCAGGAGTCCATTCTCTCCATGTGGAAGATGGCTCAACTGGGCCCAGAATATTTTTTAAGTAACCAAAAAAAAAACACTTTGCAGAAAAATAGACAAGTAAAACAACTAAAACAAGATTATAATATCAGAGCTGACTATACTTCTGTGGAGGTACCTAGAAGTCACAAAAGATTCTGATGAAAGACGGTTGTAAAATGTGAGTGATCATGCTGACAAGATTCCATTATATCAGAATAAAGAGCCACTGTCAGCTAAATAAGAAGTACAGTTTTAAATTGTTTCCAAAGAACTGTCAGTCAGATCATGAGTCTAATGGTGGGAAATGTCTTAGAAAAGAAAAATGGAACAGAGAGCACTAACTTACTCAAGTTATCTGGAGTCCGGGGAATTTGTTTCCTTGGTAAGAAGGGATTAGAAATTAAAGTGTCAATTAGTTCCTCCAATTCCACTTTTTTTCCCTCGGAGAGCTGTGGTGAATCAGACAGAACTACTCTGGCAACCTACAAGAGGAAAGAACAAAAGAAAAATGACCAAGGCCAGACAGAACCATGACAGAGTACAGCAGGAAGCATGAGCACAGCAGTCAGCAGCCTAGCACTGGCAGATGGCAGCAGACGCTCCCTGGCATGCTGCAGGCAGGCCAGGTCCTCTGCAGAGCAGTACATGTTCTTTCTTAACCACTGAACAATCTCTCCAGCCCCTAGCCTTCACTTTTATTATCTGTGACTCCTTTACTTCAAATTTCTCAACAATTAACTCTACTCCATTTTTTATCCCAACACCACTTAGAAAAAATAAATCATAACTATATAAGCATATTTATTAATAATCTTTTTCTAACCTCGTCTACTAGATGATCTTGCTCTTTCTGGAATGGATCACTCTTTTTCACTGGCAGAGACTCTCTGAATGCACTATTCTGTGCATTCTTTGCAATATCTGATAAAGGAGAGTCTTCCACTTCAGGGTCTGCTATTTTCTTGTAAGTCGTGTTTTTCTCTTTTGGAGTCCTCCTATTTGGATCCTGAAAATAGACATGCATTATAACTTAAACATCACGGCTGCCATTAAAGCTTTTTAATGGCAGATCTAAATAATCCCATATTCTCATTAAGCAAGGGTATAGAAATGGCACAAGAATGGGAGGAAAAAAAAAACCTGACTATAATTAAGTCACCAAAAACACATTATTTATAAATCAATACTGGCCGGGCAGTGATGGCGCACACCTTTAATCCCAGCACTTGGGAGGCAGAGGCAGGTGGATTTCTGAGTTCGAGGCCAGCCTGGTCTTCAGAGTGAGTTCCAGGGTAGCCAGGGCTACACAGAAAAATCCTGTCTCAGAAAACAAAAACAAAACAAAGAAACAAACAGACAACAAAAAAAACCCAATACTGTCACAACTAGATGAAGCTGTTTTTAAAGGCAAGGTATATGCCTGTATAATCCCAGTATTTGGGAGGCTGAGGAAAGAGTATTGCCATGAGTTCAAGATTAGCCTGGGCTATACAGCGAGTTCAAGACAAGTCTCGGCCAATTAGCAAGGCCATGTCTCACAATAATGAAAATTGCTTTAGGCCATACCTTCTCTAATGTGAAACTGTTTGTATCTGAGGACGAAGCACACTGTAAGGGAAAAGGCACAGGGCTGAAAGAAAAAAGACAGCAAATCTAAGTTATATGGAGGGAGGCATTCACTAACTCAATGTATCTGAGTAAGAAATTGTCTGCCCCGTATCTGTCCATGACGATTTCACTCAATTCGTCCTGGTCATCGAAAGGCAGTTTACTCTGGGGAGGGCTAGTGACAACTGGAGCAGCACTTCTGCCCAACTTGTGTATCACTCTCCCGATTAACTCCAACTTTCTTACTATTTTTATGCCTATAAAATTTTTATAAGGGTAAATGATTTGACATACAACAATCTGTATACAACTTAAAAGTTAATTCAACTAACTAGAATTGCATTATCACAATGTCCTCAGATGCTAATAATACAATAATTTCACAGTAGCAGAGATTTCAATATTCTTTCAGCCAGACATAGTAAGTAGCATACACCTATAATTTCAGCATGTCAGAAGTTGAGGCAAGAAGATCAAGTTCCAAACAAGACTGGGCTACAAAGCAAGACTGTCTCAAAACAAGAACCAGGGCTATGGAGGCAACTTGGTGGCAAATACTCACCATGTAAACCTAAGAACCTGAGCTAGATCCCCAGATTCCAAATAGACAACCAACTCTCAATTGTCCTCTGACTCTTACACACATGTAGACAATCTTGTGCCCTCACACACACACAATAATAATTTTATTTTCTTTAGAAGATTAATCTGGGGGGGAGGGGTAAGCGAGGTAGAAGATTTATTTTTAATAAATCTTAAAGCTAAAATCTCATAGCAAGGATAAAATACAAGTATTACATACTGTCCTACATGAAATCCTGAAATTTTCAGCACAAATAAATGAATTAAATAAATAATAAATAAATTATTTTTAAATAAGAAAAAAGCAAATAGGAGTCCACCCACCTTAAACCCCAATGCTACTGTGGCTGTATTAAGCACTTTTAATACTGCTCCATTTCCAGGGCATGAAAAGAACACACTACAGTAATGAAAATATGTATGTTCGTAGAAGGGCAAGTTATTATACAATATCTTGTTTTAATAATAAAAATAGTAATTTGTAAAATTTTAACCTACTTCAGAGATTTAGATGCACAAAGGGCTTCTTGTACTTGTCATTCTTCTTTTATTATCATAAAAACTTTAATTTTGTAGATCAAATTCTTGTTAGCTAAAAGACTTAGTATTTCATCTCCAAACTCAGTTTCTCCTGTGAATCTTGCTCTGTAGCAACTATGTTACATATATAATGAAATTGTTCTGTTCAAAGTCCTGTAAGCTTGAAACCTGAGTTTGATCCCTAGAACCCAAATAAAGGTAGAAGGAGAGAACCAGCCAAACAACCGTGGCTGACTTTCACATGTGTGCCATGGCCCATGTATATACAATGCAAGCACACACACACATATACACAATGTACACAAATAAATACATTAAAAAAATAAATTTAAATAAAATTTCTTTAAAAAAAACAAACAGAAAAAAGTAGTTCGCCAGGCGGTGGTGGCGCACGCCTTTAATCCCAGCACTTGGGAGACAGAGGCAGGCAGATTTCTGAGTTCAAGGCCAGCCCAGTCTACAGAGTGAATTCCAGGACAGCCAGGGCTACACAGAGAAACCCTGTCTCGAAAAACAAAAAAAAAAAAAAAAGAAAGAAAGAAAGAAAGAAAGAGAGAGAGAGAGAAAACAAAAAGTAGTTCAAGGTAAGCCTGATCATCCAGCCTGGCTTACATGAGACCCTGTAGAAAACAAAACAAAAAAAAGTAACTCTCAACTTAATTTCAAAAGATCTTTTAAATTCTAAAGCCAATTTTTTCAAAACAAAACAAAGCCAGAGACCTTTGCCAAGAGCACTTTGCTTACTTTTCAGATCCAGAATACAAAGTGAACACATGTGATAATTAATCTGGTGGGTTTTCGTCCTTGAGAGGCTATACTGAGTTCTAGGCCAGTCAGAGTTATGTAAGAGGATTAGGGGTTTTGTTTGGTTTTTTTGGAGACAGCACAGTGGTTAGGAACACTTGTTACTCTTCTAGAGGATAAGTTCAGTTCCATCATGTACATAAAAGCAGCCCACAACCACCTGTTACTATAGCTCCAGAGTATCCAACACTCTCTGCTGAGTTCCATGGGCTCCAGGGTGCATGTGCACCTAACATAAATGAAAAATCAAATAAATCTTTTAAGCAGGTGGGAGATGATGGCTCAGAGGGTAAAAGACTGGAGGTCTGAGTTCAATTCCCAGGATCTTCACTGGAAGAGGAAAACAACACTCCTAAAAATTCTGACCTGGGGCTGGAGAGATAGCCCATTGGTTAAGAGTACTGTCTGTTCTTCTAGAGGTCCTGAGTTCAATTCCCAGCAACCACCAGAGGGCTCACAACCATCTGTAATTGGATCCGATGCCCTCTTCTGTGTGCTCAGTGACAGGATGCTCATATACAGTAAATAAAATATTCTTTTTTAAAAAATCCTCTGACCTTCATACCTTCATATGTAAACAATGGCATGTGCAACCAACACCCCCCAATATGTATCTCTCTCTCTCTCTCTCTCTCTCTCTCTCTCTCTCTCTCTCTCTCTCTCTCTCTCTCTCTCTC
>NW_021604670.1:8327281-8331794 GCF_004785775.1 Grammomys surdaster | reverse complement strand
CTCTCTCTCTCTCTCTCTCTCTCTCTCTCTCTCTCTCTCTCTCTCTCACACACACACACACACACACACACACATAAAATAAAATGTAAAACAAATTAATTAGTAAAAGCTGCAACATGCCTAGCAACTAGAGGGGGGAAGCCTTGAAGTTGGGTGGGTAAAAAGGTAAAAGTAAAGGTAGATCTGGAAAGATTTGGAGAGAGAATAAAGTCAAAACACACTGTATTAAATTCTCAAAGAATTAAAAAAAATTTTATAGATGTATGAATATATAATGAGCCATTATGTGTAGTGTGTGAATATATATTTTTTTTTGTGTGTGTGTGTGTGTGTGTACACATTCTAATTTTAAAATATTCCAGGGCTGGAGAGATGGCTCAGAGGTTAAGAGCACTGACTGCTCTTCCAGAGGTCCTGAGTTCAATTCCCAGCAACCACATGGTGGCTCACAACCATCTGTAATGGGATCTGATGCCCTCTTCTGGTCCATCTGAAGACAGCTACAGTATACTCATATAAATAAAATAAATAAATCCACCAGCACTCACGCGCACATACCCACACCCATATATATATATATATATATATATATATATATATATATATATATATAAATAAAATTAAAGGTACTAAAAACAAATCTCACCAGGCAGTGGTGGCGCACGCCTTTAATCCCAGCACTTGGGAGACAGAGGCAGGCAGATTTCTGAGTTCGAGTTCGAGGCCAGCCTGGGCTACAGAGTGAGTTCCAGGACAGCCAGGGCTACACAGAGAAACCCTGTCTCGAAAAACAAAAAACAAAAAAAAAAAAATAAGGGCTGGGAAGATGGCTCAGTGAGGAATGTGCTTCCTACACAAGCTTAAGCTGGAGGAGCTGATACATACACAGCACATACATGCATACACAAGCATATGCCGTACATGTATACGTAAGTCCAATTATCTGTTCAGTATACCTGTTATGTAAGAATTCTTACTTCCAATGAGAAAATATATTACCCATGTGTACTACACACATTTACTTCAGAGTTTGACATTTTTATTCATTGGTGGGGTGGAGGCACAGCACATAGATGGAGGTCAGTGGACAACATGGGGAGTAAGTTCTCTTTCCACTATGTGCGTCTGAAGGATCAGAATTGAATTTAGGTGCTCAGGCTTGGGAGTAAACACCTTACCCACTAAGCTATCTCACTGGTCCTCAGTTTTTTACTTTATATCAGGCATTGATCATAAGAGCTAAAACAGGATACTAGAAAACAAGCAATAAAGAAAATAGAATTCCTGAAAGAAGTGGTAACAAAATAGGTTTAAGTTTTTCATGTTAAATTTAGCATTAATCAAATATCTTCTAGTATTTTTATAAAGAATGTAACTCTTTATAAATAAAAACTTCATTATAAACTGAGTATTGTGGTGCAGACCTCAAATCTCAGCACTCAGGACAGAAGCAGGCAGATCTCTGTGAGGTTAAGGCCAGCCAGAGCTATGCAATGAGACCCTACCTCAAAAAAAAAAAAAAAAAAAAAAAAAAAAAAAAAGATATAATAATATAACATCATCATCATCATAACAGCCATAAATATATGGGGCAGAAGGAGAAAAGACTGACTCCCTCACTAAGAGCACTTTCTGTTCTTGCAGAGTTAAGTTACTAGCACCTACAATGGAACTTGCAACTGTAACTCTAATAACTCCAGAGGATCTAGCACCCTCTTCTGGCCTCCAAAGGCATCAGACATTGCAGTTACATACATGCAAGTAAAGCGCTCATATAAAATGAACAAACTTTTTTAAAAAATTGTAATATAGATACAAACAGTAAGCTGTGCAGGCTAAAGCAGGAAAGACGTAGACCAACTGAGAGCTAAAGGAAACTCAGCCATGGCAATACAAAGCATTCGTCTGAAAGTTCCCCACCAAACCATATGACCACAAAATGTCCCAAATTTTATTCACTCAATAGTTAAAGAGTGATTTTAAAATAGTTCACACACATAGAAAAGGGCAAAGACTCCCAAACTTACCTTATGTAATTTTCAAACCTGTACTTTCTTCAAAACTCAGATAATTCTCAAAAAAACAAATATTCAGATAAATAGAAGAAAAAATACCCAGGCATAAATATTGAACATCTTCTGCAAACGTGGATCTGTAGTAGGAAAACACTATCTGGTTGAGAGGAAGAAATTATGCACTATTCCACTGTACAGAAAGTTCTAAACTGGCTCAAAATGAGACTACAATCAAGAGTCAGCATGAAAGTCAGATGTGTTACCTGTGAGCTCCATCACACACACTTCCTGGGGTATCCACCTCTCTTCTGCTACCATTTTCTTGTTTAGGTTCTTTGTGTGAATCTAAGAAAGTACAAAAATTATTATTTTAATTAGGTTTGTATATTTTAATATTCAAGGACCTCTAGATACAGTAAAAGACCTAACCTTTTCCTCCTGGAACCAAGGTCCTAAACCTTTGCTAGTGTTAAACAAGTGCTGTATCACTGAGCTTCATGCCCAGCTGTTTAGAATAGCTTCTAAACAGAAACCAGAAAAATACGAACCCGAGTAAGGAGCCAAGGGGATGGCTCAGTGAATAAAACAACTTGCCATGTAAATCTGATGGCTTGAGGTCAACTTCCTGAGTCCACGCACCCATAATCCCAGAACCCATACAGGAAATGGGAGGCGGAGAAACTGGAGGACTGAAGGTCAACTGCCATTGCAAACATGCAAAAAGGCAACAGAACAGACCCCGCTGAACACTCACACAGGAGATAGTTGGCTCAGCAGGTAAGGATGCATGCCATCGATCCTGATAACCTGAATTAGCTCCCTAAAGCCACATGAAGAACACTAACTCCCACATGCACTTTGTAGTGAGCATGCACACATAAAACAGTATTTAGGGGGAAAATAACCACCAAATTGTTAAGATAAAGTAATAAAGAAGAAACAGATTATGTGGTAGCAGGCATTTATAAAAAGACTGATGTAGCCATTAATGGTGCTGTACCTCGACTAGCCCAGCACTTGGAAGGTAAAGGCAGGAATTCAAGGCAAGCTTCTGTTATTCAGAGTTTGAGACCAGCTTGGGCTACAAAGACCCTATCTTGAAAAATAAACAAACAAAACGGGGGTGGGGGAAAGATATATGCATAGACCTAAGTTTGATCATCAGCACCAAATTCAGTTATATAATCACATTACATTTTTAAGTAAATCAACGATGTCTAACAATATAAACATGCAAAAGCAAAAGGCCCTTAGCATACTTCAATACATTTATGTCATCAATCAGCTTGCACATTTTTTACACTAACCTTCAACAATTATATGTTACTACCATACTAACACAACAAAGATATAAAAGACCAAGCAGTCAGTCTAAAATCGTGCTCTGTTCTGCTACAGTAGTATGCCAAAAGTATGTAAGGAGGCAGAAGATATACACCAGTCCCGGTGAGGGAATGAAAAGACAAAGGTATCAAGAGGGTAGGTACGGATTTCATTTGCCAGAGCATAGAGGCCATGGCTTATAGTATTGAGTAAGAGATAAACACCACCAAGACATGGTAAGAAAGGAGACTGGCAAATGAAGCCATGGCTACATTACAGATGAGGTGCCCCTTTTTCAACATGTTAATACCCAAGAGTCTTCCCATACTTGAGCATTTAGCTAAGGTGTCACTGCATACACCAATGCAAATGCCATGTAAAGATACTTGTCCATTATAGTGGTCTAAGTAGTATGTCAACTCAAGCTTTTTTTGTTTTGTTTGTTTTTTGAGACAGGGTTTCTCTGTGTAGCCCCTAGTGTCCTGGAACGGACTTTGAAGACCAGGTGGGCCTTGAATCCACCTGCCTCTACCTTCTGAGTGCTGTGACTAAGGCATAAACCACTGCCTGGCTACAACTAAACCTTTTCAAAACCCTCCGTACTATGGAATCACAGAACATTCCCCAAATGAGAACAAACACAAATATCACAAAACTAGTAGAACACCAAAAAAAAACAAATATCACCTGCTGGCAGCCAGAAGCTGAAACTTGTCTATCTTGGATATAAAAAAAAAGTTGATAAGTAAGATTGGATAGCTTGTACCCTAGCACTTAGACAAGGTAAGTTCAGAGGCTAGAGAGACGGCTCAGTGGTTAAGACCATTGGCTGTTCTTTGAGAAGTTGGATTCCCGATACTCACATGGCAGCTTATTACTGTAACTTTGGTTGCAGGGGATCCGACACTCTCACAGAGGCATAAATACCAATGTTCATAAAATAAAAATAAATCATTTATTTAGTCCCAACACTTGGGAGGCAGAGGCAGGCAGATCTCTGTGAGTTCAAGGCCACCCTGGTCCTCAGAGTGAGTTCCAGGACAACCAGGACTACACAGAGAAACTTTGTCTTCAAAAAACAAAACAAAAATAATTTTAAAAAAGGAAGGAAGGGAGGGAGGAAGAAAGGATGGAGGGAGGAAGGAAGGATGGAGGGAGAGAGGGAAAGAAGGGGA
>NW_021604670.1:8267170-8326881 GCF_004785775.1 Grammomys surdaster | reverse complement strand
ATATAAGGAGAGGAGAGGAGAGGAGAGGAGAGGAGAGGAGAGGAGAGGAGAGGAAAAGATTAGCTTATGCTACATAGTAAGTTCCAGGCCAGCATAGGCTCCTCCATGTGGAGAGACTCACTAAAGGTAAAACTACAACCACGGGAATCAGCAAGAACACACAGGAGTAAAAATACCTAAGATACAAAAAATAAAACACAAGCAAATGAAAAAGATATAATTAAAAGGTATCAGCAAGAAGAAAGAAACCCAAAATACAAGATTAGACTACAAAAAGAAACAGTTTTGAAAAAGAAGTAAACAAGACTTCAGTTTGGGGACATAACTCAGCTGATAGTGACTACCCACAACATATCCATGCCTGTGATCTAATCACTTAAGAGATGGAAGCAGGAAGATCAGAAGTTCAAGGTCACCTCAGCCAGTTTAGAAAGACCAGGCTAACAAGACAGCTCAGCAGGAATGTATTTGCTAATTAACAACCTAAGTGCCATCTCCAACTCCAGGCCATACTTGACAGAAAGGATAGAACCAGCTCCTGTAAGCTCTCCTCCCTCCGTAAAAGAACTGTAGCGTGCATGCATGTGCACATGCATACTAAATTAATCAAAAACTAAGAAAAACAAAGGAAGAAAAGGACAACAAATTAGGCTTCTCAAAGTAAGCAATAATGAATACTAGGTGTTAAAATAGGTTAAAAAGACAGTGCACTAACTAAAGTAGTGAACTATAAAAGAGATCTAAGGAAATCAGCCATAACTGCTGAAGTCTGGTCTGTTGCTATGTATTGTAATGCTAAATTCTGTATGCCAAGTGCAAACTTTGCCCCTTCATTTAAAACTATTGGTTAAATAAAAATGGCTACAGCCAATCACTAGAGGGATTAGAGATGGGCAGGTTTCCGGTTCCCTGGTTGGAGGTCACAGGTAGAGAGGGGAGAAGAAGAGCACAGAAGAGAAGAGGAAGCCACCATGAGAAGAGATGGACCATGAGCACATGGCTGGGAGTAACAGCAAGTATTTGAGGTACACTGCTGGTACAGTAGCCAGTCCAGCAGTTAAGAAAGTAGATTAGGGATCAAACCCCATAACTTTCAAAGTTAAATAATATAACCATAGTCTGAGTCTCACTCATTTGAAGCTAGACAGAAATAAGTTTAAGTTGGTTCAACTACAATTAACAAAGCCCAAGAATATAAGAATCTGTATATACAAATGAGAATTTAAGAGAGATGAAAGACAGAACTAGAAGTTCCAGGCATTCATGGGGGCACACAACTGTAACCTCAGCACTTCTGAGGCTAAGACGAGAGAATCTCAAGTTTGAGGCTGGCCTGGGGTACAAGTTAGAACACCTAAACACCTAAAACAAAATATGTAACAACCAACAAAACAGAATCCTAATAGAAGATCCAGAAGGAAAGGACTTTAAAATGAAAGATGAAACTAGAGATGGCTCAGTAGTTAAAAGTACTTATTGCTTTTGCAGGAGTTTGGTTCCCAGCACCTACACCAGGAAGCTCACGAATGTAACTCTAAATGATACTCTGGGGTATCTGACACCTCTACAGACTCCATGGGCATATTCATTCACAAGTTCATGCATATGCGTGTGTGTGTGTGTGTGTGTGTGTGTGTGTGTGTGTGTGTGTGCATACACATAAAATCTTTTTTAAAAGTAAAGACAGGCAATATTAGAGGAGACATAGGAAAACAAATTCTTGAACTTTGAAAATAATAAACATATACACAGCCCAAATAGTTTAAAACAAATCTACATTTAGGAGTGCCCCAATAAACTGGCATAATATAAAAAAGAAATCTTATAAGCAGCCGGGCAGTGGCAGCGCACACCTTTAATCCCAGCACTTGGGAGGCAGAGGCAGATGGATTTCTGAGTTCGAGGCCAGCCTGGTCTACAGAGTGAGTTCCAGGACAGCCAGGGCTGCACAGAGAAACCCTGTCTCAAAAAACTAAAAAAAAAAAAAAAAAAAAAAAGGAATCTTATAAGCAACCATAAATTATAACCTAGTTATGTACAAATGAACGACAATGAGATATATGGTTAATGTGTCTGTGATAATAGAAGGCAGGATCCCAGACTTAACCATCAACATCCTAAAGATCTGTCAAGCTGGGGTTCTAAATCCAGGCCGACTACTGAGTGTTCAATACTGAGTGAGTGCCAGGTTTGGTGGTTCACATCTTTAATCCCAGCCCTCAGATAGGCTGAAGCATTAATTTTTTTTTTTTTTGCAAGTGATAGATTCTATCCTTTTTTCATAACATTTTGCAACCAAAACAGTAATTTTATGCTATATATATATATTTCAAAATAAAAGTAACTGGAAAGCAGGTAAGGGTACTTGTCACCTTGCCTAATTATCTGAGTTTGATCCTAGGTACCCTACTTGGTAAAAGAACCAGGTTGTCCTGTGATCTCCACACATGTACCACGGTGTATACATGCACATATACATAAATTTGCATACACATAAATGTAAAAAATAATTGAAAATTATAAATAACTTATAAACAATGAGAAATAAGCCATGGGCAGTAGTGCTGGTCTTGCACACCCAGCACTCAGGAGGCAGAGGTAGAACAGCTCGGAGTTCAAGGCCAGCCTGGTGTACACAGTAAGTTCCAGCTCAGTCAATGGTTCACAATGAGACACTGTCTTTAAAAGGAATGGGGGGGGGGGGGGGCAGCAGGGTTACCAACCTGGAAGTGAAGCAGGATACTTAAAAAGTATACTCTTTGCATATACTTCCTCTGACACAGGATCAAGTGAAAAGGGAGACATGGGAGGCAAAAGATCCACAGCCTTGAAACACAGAATTCACAATGTTAAATAAACACATTCACAACCATAATGACAAAGCCAAGCTCATCTACAAGTGAATTTTTTCCCTAACAATAAATTACCAAACATTTATCCTGTGACTATTCGTATGCATATTTTTGTCTGCATATGTGTCTGTGCACTATATGTATGCCTGGTGCCCACAGAAGCCAAAAGATGGCATCAGATACCCTAAGATTGAGTATGGTCATGAGCCATCATGTGGGCTAGGAATTAAACCCTAGTCTTCTTGAAAGAGCAGCCAATGGGCTTACCTGATAAACCACCTCTTCAGACCCTGCAAACATTTTTTTTAAATAAAAGAATACAATATTTGTAAATTTCATATTTTACTTAATAGTATTCTTTTCAGCCTCTGAATTTAAAATGAGTTAACTATAGACAACAACAGCTTGATGAAAAACCATTAAGAAATTATTACATTTTTAAACATTTCAACTGCACAGTAACACACACCATCTATAATCCTAGTGTTCTGGCTACATACATTCCAGATCAGCCTAGCATATATACCTATCTACACAACAGATACCTGTCTCTAAAAAGCCACTGGGCCAAGCATGGTGGCAAAGGGTTACAATCTTAACATTTGGGAGCAGATGCAGGATAATTAGCAGTTCATATCCATCACTGGGCACATACCAAGTTTAAGACCATTCTGGATACAAGAAACTTTCTCAAAACAAAACTTGGGCAATGGGATGGCTCAGCAGGTAATAACACTTGCCTGGCAAGCCTGAGGGCCTAAGTTCAATTCCAAGAACACAAGTTGAATGGAAAGAATAGATTCCATAAAAATCAACCTGTGCCCTCTTCATATGCATCATGGCACATGCGTGCTGCCCTAACCCATCGTACACACACTATATACAAACAATGATTTTTATATATATACACACACGTATGTATATACACACACACACACATATACACACACATTTCTAAGTTACTGTAGCATTATAAATTAAAAGATTGTTAAAACTTAAAGACAAGAGAATTATCGAAAATTAAACTCTTCTCCAAAACACAAGTCTATATTACTTACAGAATGCCCGCTTTTAATTAGACTGAAAGGAGACACACCGAGAAAGCCTTTCCACTTCAGATGCCATTTTTCTTCCTTTTCAACAGTAGACTGTCTTATTGCAGTGATAGTCTCCTTTATTTTATGCCTATCATAAGAAATACTTATTTGAAGGACAAATAAAAATATAGCACAATTTAAGACAATGGTACTAGAACAGAGAAGAATATAAAACAAAGATTAACCATTATACTACATAACAAATTTAACTCTTCAGAACTTAAAATATACTTTTTCTCCTCTTAAAACAAAAAAGCAATCATATGTCTATTACTACACTTAAAAACCAGTATGTCTTAACTTATTCATCAAAATTGAAGAATTACACACAATTTCTGCTGAGAAAACCTCCTTATCCATCGAATAGTAAAATAACAAAGGCGCGTGCTATGTACCTCATATGCTTCATATCTGATAATCTTTCCCTCTGAAATTTGGTTTCTTTTTCAAGGCAGTGGAGGTCTATTGTCAATCTTGCTTGGCCAGGCTTAGAATGTTCATATTTCATTTCTTTCAAGACTTCATTTAACAACTGAAAAACTGTTAAGAGGTTCAATTTTCCAGCCTCATAAACATTTCTTATCTGCAACTAAAGATTCAGAAGGAAGGGAAAAAAAGCAAAGATTGGTATGTTCTTTTTTTTTTTTTTCCTCTGTGTAGCCCTGGCTGTCCTGAAACTCACTCTGTAGACCAGGCTGGCCTTGAACTCAGAAATCCACCTCCATCTGCCTCCCAAGTGCTGGGATTAAAGGCGTGTGCCACCACTGCCCGGGGAATGGTATGTTCTTATGATAAAAACTTACATATTGATGCTTTTTTACTATTATATAACATTACCTTAAGAAAGAGTGGGGGGGGCGGGGGGAATCAATAATCACCCAAACGTAAAACTATATAAATAATTTCAATCCTATAAAAACTGTCGACGACTCCCACTTCATTCTTATATCATGCATAAAGGTAAAAATCTAGCAAAAAAGCAAATACAAATAGATGGAATGAAAAATAAAGAGGGGCTGGAGAGATGTTCAGCAGTTAGCTAAGAGCACTTAATGCTTCTGCAGGACTTGTGTTCAGTTCCAAAGCTTACAATTGTCTCCTACCAGATACAGCCCTCTTCTGGCATCTATGAATACCAGGTGCACATGTGGCACACATACATACACATACACACACACACACACACACACACACATTCATATAAAAGTAAAAGAAATCAATCTTTTCTTGATAGCCTAAATATAAAGAGCAGATTTGAAAATAAAGAAAAAAAAACACAATTTTTTTTCTTTGAGATAGGTTCTTACAATGTAGCCCTGAACTAGAATTCACTATGTCAACCAAGCTGGTTCTGAATTCACAGAGATCTGCCTGTCTCTACCAAGTGACAAATTTATTTTTTAACAAAAGTTGCAAAATAAATGAAAAATAAAATAAATAAAATTATTGATAGGAAGCTGTTAAAGCCATGGCACTTAGGAAACAAAGGCAGGCAGATTGCTGCAAGTTTGAAGCCAGCCTAGTCTGCAAAGCAAGTTCCAGCACACCCAGTGCTACCTGGAGAGACCAGACCCTGTCTGAAAATAACAACAACAAGGAAAACCTCCCCTCTCACTTAGAATTTAGATGGTGAAGAGAGGGATGAGAAGAAAAAACTTAAGACCAGCACTGAAAACCCACAAAAAAAACTGAAGTCCTGCCATCACTGAGCTAAAGGAGGGAAAGCATTCACAAGGAATGCTAAGAGCATCAAGATGAAAGAAAAGACAGGAAGGGTAAGGGAAGCAGTGTGGGAGTAATCTCCTCCATGGCTTGTTGTTTTCCAAATTAAACTACTGAGGAGCAGAAACCTTCCCAAGACTTGTCAAGCAACTCAGCAAGATCTGTGAAGAGTGCCCCAGTCACATTCTGCCTAAAGATAAGTAAGAAAAAGCCAGAGCATACTAACTTTATAAAAGGCCCTCTGGAAGCCAAGTGTGGTGGAGCACCCCTTTTATCCCAGAACTCAGAAGGCAGAGGCAGGCCTAGTCTATAAATCCAGTTCTAGACCTGCCAAGGCTACATAGCTGATCCAGTCATAAGCTAAAAAAACAAGACACACAATGAGAGCTAGACTTGATGGAGTCTACAATCTCAGCACTAAGGAAGCTGAGGCAGGGGGAAATCTATAAACAACTAATACAAAGAGCTGAAATGGCTCAGTGGATAAAGACACTTGTCACCAAGCCTAGCAACTTAGTTCTGCCCCAGGACACACATGAAAAAGAGAATAGACTCCAGTATTTGTCCTCTGACCCACAAATACACACCATGGCATGAGTATACTCACACATGTACACACATACGCACACACCAAATAAAATGTACAGAATCAATACAGTACTATCTTCATACTAACCAATGTTAACCATTCTATACTATACAAAACTGTACAAGGTAGAAGACGACAAAAGCAAATGGATACAAACACACACACCTCTAACAGTTCCTCTATGAAAAGTTCACTAGAGATTAATGAAGAACACAAATGCTTGAAGCACTGGAAAATCTCTAAGATGACAATGTAAAAAGCAGTGACACTATCTTAACACGTTTCCTTAACAGCAAAACTTACCTGATGTATCTGCTCCTCAAGTCTGTCACGTAAAAGCCTTGGAATGTTAACAGCAACACTAGCTCCATCCAAAGCATACTGGTCAGCAAAACTGAAGAGTGAACTAACAACTTCTCTCTCCTTTTCCAAAATCATGAGTGTCTCATTCACTGAAGTCCACAAAGACCGAACCTTGAAAACAAAACAAAATACAAAATCCACACATAACTTTTGTCTATAATAAGAAAATTTTGGCATAAATATTTTTTCACCCCTAACAACAAATGAAATATAACTGATGAGAAAATTAAGCAACTGCATCACTAAGTAACCTTGGCTGGCGAAGAACTGGCTTAGACAACACTAACCTCCAACTCCTAACATCAGCCTGCCTGTGCCTCTCAAGAGTGCTAAGATTAAAGGCTTATGCCATCACAGCTTAGTTAAAGAATTTCTTAAGGAAAATGCAGCTTATATAATTTCCAAACAAACTTTGAAATCTTTATACTATTGCCCAAAAATTGTGTTACCTATTGAAAGCTCAAAAATGAAGAAGACAGCTGGGCGGTGGTGGCGCACACCTTTAATCCCAGCACTCGGGAGGCAGAGGCAGGCAGATTTCTGAGTTCAAGGCCAGCCTGGTCTACAGAGTGAGTTTCAAGACAGCCAGGACTACACATAGAAACCCTGTCTCGAAAAACAACAACAACAAAAAACAATCAAAAAAAAAAAAAATGAAGAAGACAAATCCCAGAGGAAAGGGGAGGGCTGAGGGGAAAGAGGACGGGAAGGGAAGGGAAAGGGGAGGGGAAGGGAGGGGAAGGGGAGGGAAGAGGAGAGAAAACAAAACAAATAAAAGATGAAATAAACAAGCAGGATTTCTTGTTAGAAAAAAACTAACAAGAGCAAGTGAGAAACAGTCACACGCTTCCTCTTCAAAACAAAGGTAAAGTGAGTATAAACACTATGGATTTAGTTTCTCTTGAAAGCAACAGAATAGTTTTTTAAAATAGTATTTTTTCTATTTTATTTTTTATCATTTTATTATTATTGTTTTGTGTGTATGAATGTTTTGTCTTCGTGTATGCCTATATACCAGATTCACCTACTGCGAGCTAAGACCAAACCAGGGCATCAGGTCTTCTGGGATAGAAGTTACACATGGCCGTGACGAGCTAAGTGGATACTAGGAACCAAACCTAGGTCCTCCAGAAAAGCAGCCCATGCTCTTACCCACTGAGCCATCTCCCCTGCTCTTTCCTAGCTTTTTTATATAACATTTTGCCCTTGTGCTACAGATTTATTACAGAGAAAAACTTAGAAAAACACAGAAAACCAAACCTTTACCTCAATGTCCTACGGTGACCATTTGGTTATCTCCCATGTGTGGCTATGTATATATGTAATCCATATTTTTAAACAAAACTGAAGCTATTACATACGTTCTTTGTTGCTGCACCTCACTTGGAATTACATTGTCAGGATTCTGATTACATTGATATCCTACAGAGCTGTTCACAATAAATAGAATCCTGCTATTAAGAAAAAAAAAAAAAAAAATGTTCCGGGCAGTGGTGGCTCACGCCTTTAATCCCAGCACTTGGGAGGCAGAGGCAGGCCGATTTCTGAGTTCGAGGCCAGCCTGGTCTACAGAGTGAGTTCCAGAACAGCCAGGGCTACACAGAGAAACCCTGTCTCGAAAAACCAAAAAAAAAGAAAAAGAAAAAAAATGCCTCACCTTTTGACTCTTCTCTTGTATATTAGTCTTGTCATCATAGGGCTCCATTCTAATAAAAAAAAAATTAAATGACTCAATTATTTATTAAAAAATTCACATGGTAATTTTACATCTAAGAAACCAACTGGTCTGCAAACTACAAAAAGACACTTCAATTAAAAAACAGTAATTGTCCAGCTGTCAACTAGTGTGATGGTACAAGCCTTTAATCTGGGTGCTCAGTGGGCAGAGGCAGGCAGAGCTCTTATCAGGTCAATGTTAACATGATCTACGGAAAGTCCCAAACCAACGAGGGCTACAAACATAGCGAGATCTGTTTCAAAAACAAAGAACTCAAACAATGCAATAATAATTTTTAGAACCATATTAAGTGAGGAAGAAAATGTTCTAGACCTAGCATCAACTTAGTAATGACTTATCATTCTGCTTCATTTTTAGTAGTCTCATCACTTGTACAATTCAGAATTTAAACTTTATGTAAGGTGTACTCCAGCTCTGAAAGCCACTTGCCTTTTCATTTGGTTTTGTAGAGCCATGCATTCTGATCTTGCATTCCGTACTTGCTTAACAGACAGACTGTAAGACACAACAGAAAAAAGCATTCCCATTACATTAACTGGTATGCCCCACTTGTTTCTTCTCTTTTCTTATCTTTACTGTGTTTTAACAGTAAAAATTCAAGGGACTTCAAGCAAAATGCTTTAAAGCACTTGCCTCCAAGCCTGACCACCTGAGTTCAATACCCAGGCCATACAGCAGATGAAAAACAACTTTCAAAAAACAATAAATAAAATAAATAAATAAATAAATAAATAATAAAAAAAGAAAAACAACTTTCAAAAGTGTCCTGACTTCCACTGACACAATATGAAGCATACACATACAATACCTATTTATTTTTACACGTAAAAGTAAAAAACACAACCAATTTCTTGACAGTCTTGCCTGTCTCATTTCATGTTGTGACAACAGTACACACAGGGGAAAGAAAAATCAGTAAGATATGTTGAGTAGGTAAACAGACATATAAAATACTATGAACTGGATCGCGCCACATGCTTGTAAAAGTTAGGAAGTAGAAGCAAGAGGAACAAATGTTCAAAGCTAATGCACATGGCAAGGCCCAGGTCAGTCAGGACTTCAGTGAGACCCTCTCAATTAACCAAAAATAAATAAATATAGATAGGTACATAGATAAGATACACAGATAGATACATATATAGATACATATGTACACACACACAGTGGAAGCTGGCTTTGCTATTTTGTGGGTTCTTCATTTTTCCACCATTATCCCTCCTGTTTCACCCTCTATCACTAGAGAGGAGATAAAGAATGAGTGGAGGGGGGGAGGGGGAGGGGGAGGGGGAGGGGGAGGATCAAGAATGATCAACAATCACCAACCCCACCATTTCAGGGGCCCTATTGTCTATATACCCATTAATTCCAAACATCACACAACCACAGAAACTATCTGCAGCTGGCAAAACCACACCTTCAGACAGTCCAAAGTATCCCCATATTCTCACACCTGGGATTAAAACAAAAACAAATTCTTATAATATTTCTGTTTTTTAAAGAAACCAAAATTCCATAATTCTCACTACATGCAGTAGTCTACTATAAAATGACTAAAATATGGATTACTTGTTAGAAGGTATAAAATATCTACTAAAAATATGAAATAAACATTAGTTACAAAATGAATATCCAGACCAAAAGATTTAAAATAGAATCAGGACAATTAGAATCCAAAACTACAACTCCAGCCTAAAGTGATGGCTAAGCACTGAAGAGCACTCGCTGCCCCTCAAGGTCTCTGGTTCAATTCCCAACACCCATGTGGCTCACAACTGTAACTCCACTTCCAAGAGAATTTACACCCTCTTCTGGCCTCTGTGGGCATCAGGTACATGTGGTATACAGACATATGTTCAAACAAAGCATCCATAAACATAAAATAAAAATAATCCAAAAAAGTATATAGTTAAAATGCAGTATTAATAGCCAAGATTTTGAAGTACACACAGATTATTTCTGGACATATTTATATTGGTGATATTTACTCAAAAAGGAAATAATTTTATAACTTTAAAATATTACTTACTGTGCATTTTCCTGGAATTTTTGGGTAACATAATGTTCTCTTTGCAAAATCTGTAAAAATCTGTTGCGTGCTACATGGCATCTGGCAAGGCACTTGTGCATATCCTGTGGTTTTGCATTAAATGTTTCTGCAAAGTGTAGAGAATCTATAAAGAAGGCAAGATCACATAAAATATCACCATGAGCTTGTCTTTCCAGTAAGACAGGAGGAATGAAAACCAAATAAAATGTCTTTTTTTTTTTTTTTGGCTTTTTCGAGACAGGGTTTCTCTGTATAGTCCTGGCTGTCCTGGAACTCACTCTGTAGACCAGGCTGGCCTCGGAACTCAGAAATCGGCCTGCCTCTGCCTCCCGAGTGCTGGGATTAAAGGCGTGTGCCACCACCGCCCGGCTAAAATGTCATTTTTTTCAAGCAACTCTTCACTTTGTTAGTGATGACCAATGAAGACGAATTCATACAATCATATCTGAGGTAAGGTTTTTACCTACATCTTATTGTAAACACATATCAACAATAAGGATAGGATATTCTCTCAGCCTCGGTCTCCACACCACACTTAAAAACAACTTATCCACATCCCAGCATGCTACACAGAAACTTCCACAAGGTCCAACTACTTGAAGAAAATTCACCAAATTCAGAAGTCTCCTAAACACTGGAAATCTCAGCTGTGTGCTGGGTAAATAAATTAGGGTATTTGCTAGGTATAATAAAAACCATTTCTATAAAGAAAGGTCTATGAGCTGATACCCAGCAATCCAAAACCAGGGCTATAGTCTCATTTGTGAGCTTTGTTCATTTTGTTTGTTTGTTTGGTTTGGGTAGTGTTTGAGACAGTCTCACTATGAGTCCAAGCTAGCCTGAAATTTACACTATAGCCCAGGCTGACCTCAAACTAGCAATATTCCTGACTCAGCCTCCCAAATGTTAGAATTAAAAGTATACATCACAACACCAGATATAATCTCCTAAAAAGAAATCCATGAAGGGGGCCTTAACTCACTATGCAACAAAGTTGGCTCTCAACTTGAGGTCAGCCTGCCCCAGCCTTCTAGGGATTAAATTATAGGTCTGTATAACCATTTCTGAATCTACATGTCAATTCCAGGCCAGCTAGAGCTACACTTTGGAGGCCGGGGAGATAGTTCCACACTGCCTACCTGCCCTAAACTTTAGTTGTTAAACTCCCCTGACCACCTGCCTGCAGGATCAGCCTGTGTGGCTCACATGGCTGGGCAACTTTTCTCCAGTAGAAACCTGATAAACTCTGTCTCCCTTCCTTGCATCTGTCTCTTTTTCTCTTGTAGAGACCCAGAAGTCTTATTCCTTCCACCCAGCAATTAGCCCATAGCTTCTTAACTGACAGATCAAAAACCAATTGGGGAACAGAACCTTAGCATCAGAACCAAACACCAGTAACCAAACTATAACTTCTAATATTCACCATGTTAAATTAGAGGTATAATTTGTCTCTGTGGCTGTTTTTAAGCAAGCAAGGTAAAAATGAGTTTCTATAATTTTTTTAAGGCATGTTCTCACTAGGTAGTCTAAGGTTTGCCTGAAACTTGTTATACAGCACAAGTTAGCTTAAACTTCTATTCATCCCACCTCAGCCTCCAGGTGCCGGGATTATAGGCATGTGCCACCATGCTTGAAGCTTCTCTATTTCTGAAGTGTAAAAATAAAACAAGAGGGAAGTAATAAAGTCTAAAATACTCATTTGACCTTCCTATGAAAAATGTACTCCAAACTGTGCACCAGAACATAATAAAGTAACACAAATATTAACAGGCTCATTGTGAGGTTTCCAGCCACAGATGAGTACAATATTAACCATATGCTTTTTCAGGTAAATGAATGGCCTAACTCATTTTGATCTTGATTGTAAAGTTATGAACAATACAATTTAAGAATAAAAACAAAGTATAAATAAACTTACTGGTAGATTTTGTTTTAATATATTTGATTGCAACATATCTTGCAAAATGATACATCAGATGAATAAACTTAGGACCACCAGGAGACATAAACAATGTGCCAACAACTTGAGGAAAACTACTCCCACATTCAGCCTAGGAAAGAAGATATGAGATGAGTCAATCAACAGTACCTGTCACAGTTTTAATCACTTATTTTTTTATTTCATTATTTATTTGTGCAGGTGCTTTGTATGTATGCCTGTGTACAGATGCACACACTAATTGCTATGGCCAGAAGAAGGCATCAGATCCCCTAGAACTGAAGTTTACTGGAAATGGAGTTTGTGAGCTGCTGCTATGGTTATGTGGAATCAAACCTGGGTCCTCTGGAAGAATAAACCACTCTAAACCACTGAGCCATCCATCTTTCCAGCCATATGTCAGCTCCTCACTCTAGGACAGTAAACCATCATCCCTTCATAGCAGTGGCTTGGAAAAATCAGATTTCCGTAGAGGAATGGAAAATGATAACAATTTCAGCTAGTTACTACCTCTAGGCCACTCCTACGTAAGAAAGTTGATAGAGTGTTAAGAGTTATAATCTCAGCACTAGGGAGAAAAATAAAGTCATTAAGGGCTGTGAATGGTGACTTTTAAGCTGAGCACTCAGGCAGACACAGGTAGAAAGATCTCTAGGAGCTCAAGACCAGCCTGATTAAATATCAATTGCAAGCTAGCTAGAGCTACACTTTGGAAGCAAGGGAGATACCTCAGTAGATGAACTACTTATCACATAAGCATGAGGATGAGTTAAAATTAACAGAATCCAAAGAGAAGTCAGACAGGCATAGCATCTCCCTATAAACCCAGCACTCTGAGAAACAAAAACATTTTTTCTGATGGCAACCTAGCTAGCTAGACAGGCAGTAACAGGCAGGCTCTATCTAAGTTCAGAAAGAGAACTAGCTTTGGACAGACATGGTGGCCCACACCTTTAATCCAAGCATTTGGGAGCCAATGGCACACAAATCTTGAGTCCCAGCAAGCCTGGTCTACAGAGCCTGTTGTAGGACAGCCAGGGCTACACAGAGAAATCAAAAAAACAAAAGAAGGGCTAGAGAGATGGCTCAGTGGTTTACAGCACTAACTGCTCTTCCAGAGGTTTTGAGTTCAATTCCCAGCAATCACTTGACTTACAATATGGGATCTGATGCCCTTTTCTGGTGTGTCTGAAGATAGCTACAGTATATTCATATAAATAGATTTTTTTTTAAAAAAAAAAAGTATAATCAAGTGAGACATTCAAAATCAATCATGGGCCTAGACACACTCACACATTTCATTTTTTGAAAAGGATTACTGTAGTTTAGCAGTTAGCTGTTCTTGGTTTGGTTAGATGCTTTTACTAGGGTGATGGAACAGGAGGCTTACACACTCTAGGTGAGTATTCTACCACTCAACTACATACATCCTCAGCCTTAAGGGATATTTTTGTTTGTTATGTTTATTTTTGTAAGACAATCTCACTGTCACCCTGGCTGTCCTAGAACTCACTACAAAGACCAGGTTAGCCTTAAATCTGAACAGGTCCTCCTGCCTCTCTCTGCCTCCCAAGCCCTGGGATTACAGGCAGGCTTGGACCTTCTTCAAGTCTGCATCTTCTATTTTATAAAGGAAATACTTACAGAAATCTCTTTTAACCATTCACAACAAATTTTCCGGAATTCTGTGTCACGTTTTTGGTCAAACGGAGGCCAACAATCTCTTGAAAAGATAAGAACAGTAGATTAATGAACACTTCTGTCTTAGTGTGGATTTTATTGCTGTAAAGAGACACCATGACCAAGGCAACTCATATAAAGGAATACATTTAGTTGGTGCTGGCTTACAGTTTCAGAGGTTTAGTCCATTATCATGGGGGAAGCATGGCAGTGTGAAGGCAGACACGGGGTCTAGAGGAGCAAAAAGTTCTACATCTTCATCTGCAGGCAGAAGAGGACCGTGTGTGTGTGTGTGTGTGTGTGTGTGTGTGTGTGTGTGGCATCGCTGGTAGCTTGAGCATTTAACACCTCAACCCCCCCCCCCCCAGTGACATACTTCCTCTAACAAGGCCACACATCCTCCAGTAAGGCCATATCTACTAACAGTGACACTCCCTATGGCCAAGCATTGACACAGGAATCCATGAGGGGCATGCCTATTCAAATCACCACACTTCCCAAAATACAAATCTAGCAAAATTTAAAAAAACATCAAATTTGTTCCCCACAGTAGAAACATTAAAGCAAAACAAATTAAACTAGTATTCCCAGACTCAGCTAAAGACCGTTAGAAACAGTTCTTTTTCTTAGGTCAGCATTTATAAGCAAGAGTTCAGTTTCTTAAAATAATTATATATTATAGAGATTTGCCAAAAAATAAGGCAGTCTTGGTGCAAGCTTTTAATCCTAGCACTGAGAGGGTAGGGAGGGGGGAGGCAGAAGCATGTGGAACTCTATGAGCTCAAAATCTAAATAGAGAACCAGGCCAGCAAGGGGTAATAGTGAGATCCTAACCATGGGAAAAAAAGGAGGGGGGGGACTTTACAATTACCTATTACTCCCTCAGATAATTTTTTTTTATCCACTTATTTACTGAGGTACACTTAAAAAAAATCAAGCTTTGAGCCTAATATGCCTTTAATCCCTGAAGAAAGGAGTTAGAGGCAGGAGTATCTCTGGGAGTTCACATAGGGTAGCAGGGTGGTGGTGGCGCACACCTTTGATCCCAGCACTCAGGAGGCAGAGGCAGGCGGATTTCTGAGTTCGAGGCCAGCCTGGTCTACAGAATGAGTTCCAGGACAGCCAGGGCTACACAGAGAAACCCTGTCTCAAAAAAAAAAAAAAAAAAAAAAAGAAAGAAAGAAAGAAAGAAAGAAAGAAAAAGAAAAAAAGAAATAGAATACATAGGGTAAATTCAATCCCTAGTAGACAAAGGAAAAAAAACTAACAATACAGGCTAGAGAGATGGCTCAGCAGTTAAGAGCACTGGCTGCTCTTTCAGAGGTGCTGAGTTCAATTCTCAGCAACCACACGGTGGCTCAAAAACATCTGTAATGAGATCCAATGACCTCTTCTGGTCTGTCTGAAGACAGCTACTGTGTGCTCAGATAGATAGATAGATAGATAGATAGATCTTTTAAAAAGTTCTTTAAAAAAATACATTTATAGAAAACAGGACTAAAGGCTAGAATAAAAACAGTTATGTTCTTGACTTAGTGGGTTTAGAAATGAGGCTTGCTTCTGCCTTCACATTATCTAAAACACAGAATGAGCCATGATGTTTTTAATCAGGAAAAAAACAGAAAAATCTGAAACCCTGTGTGGTGTTTTGAATAGCAATGTCCCCACAGGCCCATATTTGAATGTTCAGTCACCAGGGAGTGAAACTTTTTGATAGGATTAGAAGGATTTAGCCAGATATCTTACATGTCTTTAATCCCAGCACTAGGGAAGCAGAGGCAGAAAAGAGTGTTGTATCCCCTGGATCTAGAGTTATATACAGGTGGTTGTAAACCAACATGAGAGTGTAGGAAATCAAACCCAGGTCCTCTGGAAGTACAGCCAGGGAATCTTAATCATAGCCATCTCTCTAGCACCCCCCAAATAAAAACTTTAGAGAGAAAAAATAAATATATATCAACCCATTAGTTTTTAGACCTAATTAAGACCATAAAGTTAATGTGGTGGTACATACCTTTAATCCCAGCACTACAGGCAGAGGTAGATGTTAGAGACCAGCCTGGTCTACATATTATACATACTGAACTACCCAGACATAGTAAGACCCAGTCTCAATCCTATCAGAAGAAGACCACAGCCGGGCGCACGCCTTTAATCCTAGCATTTGGGAGGCAGAGGCAGGCGGATTTCTGAGTTCGAGCAAGGCCAGCCTGGTCTACAGAGTGAGTTCCAGGACAGCCAGGACTATACAGAGAAACCCTGTCTCGAAAAACCAAAAAAAAAAAAAAAAAAAGTCTATTTCAAATCTGAGAATGTCTAAAAGAAGAAAATGAAATAATTTTTTTCTTACCTGAAAACTTCCTTGGCAAGAGACTTATCCAGTGTTTTAAACAAAAAATAAGAAACTATATGAAAGGCATCGCGGTTCAGTTTGTCAAACATGTTCCTAGTGGTTGAAAATGGAAAAGCCGAGATAAAGGATTAACAAGGCTATTCAGCATCAGAAACTGCCTCGAGACTGCACTGAAGCTCTACAGCATCGTAACTGCGAGCGCAGTCACGCATGCTGGTAGTCTTCATTCTCAAGAGGCCAAGACACATTAACTGTTCTCATTCAGGTACATCTTATATGCAACTGAAAAGTAGACAAGGGGGAGGGACTTGTCAGTGGGGGAGGGTGCAGCAATAGAGATGTAAGGTGAGTAAATAAATCATGGAGAGAAAAAAAGACAAGCAAGCTTTTATTTTCTGACTGTGAAAACAGAGATCGAAATAAAAAACTAGCCTTTGCTTTATTGCTATGACCATTAAACAGAAAGAGACGGAAGCCTAACTAACTAGCAGAGTGTACATCCTCTGATGGGAATTATTAAGTAGTCGTGGTAACAAAAGCTAACATTTTTTGAGAACTTGATTATTTGTTGGGTAACTATTTTAGACCTTTTACAAATAGCAATTTATCCCAAATTCTTCTTTATCCCAAATTCTTCTGTAAGTACTATACTATTTTCTTAAGATACATTTTAATAATTTGATTGTCTTCAGTATACATAAACTTCACTCTGGAAGGTAGAAAAATTGCCTCCTCCCCAAAATATCCCAGGTCAGGTGTGCATTCAACAAGTGTTTAATGAACACATATACCACCTCCAACTCTTTTTTCCTTCCCACTGCCAATTTATAGGTATGGATAACTATGTAGGTCTCCCTTCCCTCTAGTTCACTCCCTAACAAAACTGATGAGACTTCCAAAATGCAGTCTTTGAGACAAATACCATGGACTGAGACAATTTATAAGAACAGAAGTTAACAAATGCCCGTATAAACTATAAACTCACAAAATTACAAACAAAAAGTTTGCCAAGGCAGTGAACAGAATTTGTTGTTTTTAAGTAAACACATGATATTCACTCTCAAAGTCATACTTAAGTTTGATTTGGTAACTGGTTAGTAGGTACTACTATTAGCATACATAGTACTTTGTTTAGAAGTCTGTCCTAGGTGGCTCAGCAGGTAAAGGTGCTTGCCACTAAGCCTTACTACCTGAGTTCCATCCCTGGGGCACCCACATGGTGGCAGAAAAGAACTGACTCCACACAAATATATATATTTAAAAACTGAGAAATCAAGAAATAAATGAGACACCTAAGTAAAGGAACTTCTCTCCCAAAAATGCAAGCCTGGAGATCTGAGTTCTATCCCAAACTCAGTTAAATCATCTAACTAAACATTGTCCTCTGACCTCCACACACTTGATGTGGCAAGAACTTGCACACACAGAGACAATAAATGAAACAAAAACTGAGAAACAGATGAATAACTGGGAGTGGTACATACTTCTACATACCTAACACTTGGAGGTGGAGGCAGGAGGATTAGGAGTTTAAGGTTATCCCTGGCCACACAGGCATTTGAGACAAGGGTGGGATATTAAGACCTTTTCTAAAAAAAAAAAGAAGAAGAAGAAGAGGAAGGGGGAAGGAAGGAGGGAAGGAAGGGGGGAAGGAGTGAAAAATGGGTGTCTAAGTGCATTAACACAGTCACTAGAACTGAAAATTATATTGACAAAAAACAGGCAGGCATAATGGCACACTCCTGCAATCCCAGCACTCTGGAAGCCAAGGCAAGAGGATATTACAAGCACAAGGCCAGCTGGGTGGAGTAAGACACTATCTCAAGAAACAAAACAAGCGGAGCACAGTGTCTCATGCCTTTAGTCCCAGTGTCTAGGAAACAGAGGCAAATGGATCTCTTGTGAGTCTGAGGCCAGCCTGGTCTCCATTGTGAGTTCCAGGACAGCCGGAGAGCTAAATAGTTAGACCCTGTCTTGAAAAAAACAAAAATTGAAGAAAAACAAAAAGAAAACAATTAAATAGATTAGGGCAACAGATGACTGATGTATCCCCAGATTATTCTTGTCCTTGGTGAGGAACATAAACTGTCTCCAGCCCTGTTTCTGGGTTTTAATGCCGGTGACTGGCCACCGGGGACCGCGCCACCGCCCGGGTCTCCTTACTCTCCAAGGTGAACGTGCAGCATCATCTTCCCGCCGATCCTGATGCTGGAACTTGGATCCAAACCCAGCGCCTGAAGGTACATCCAGAGATGCTGCTTCTCGAAAGCGGAATCTCGGCCCGAGCTCATATTTTCCAAAGGCACCAGCGACTGTGACGGAAGAAAATTGAAGGCACCGAAACCGTGCGGACCCCGAGACCCCTCCTACAAGCATCCCGGGACGACAGCAACCCCTCTGCTGCAGCCGCCAGCTGCCTCCTCTCCGAGAGCCATCCCAGCACAATGGCCGAATGCGCCCAGAAAATCAAGCCAGTGACTGCAGCGCTACACGCAAACCAAGACTCCCGCGCTTGCGGAAGAACACACGGCGCCGGACTTCCGGGATTGGTCTTCCTAAGCGGACTCTATCTCCCACCATGCAATGCGCCCCTGTCACATGGCACTAGAAGTCTCTGAGAGAAACTATAAAACCCACAAAGCCTTGCGTGACCAACAACCTTCCCCAAGGTCCGGTAACCGGATGTTTTCTAGAGCCCTCCGGGCCTAGGTTCCGGATTCTTTGAGTTTTAGGTTTCTGTTACTCGGGTTGCGATCGCTGTTCAGTAAAAGCTACACTGTAGCCCCTTATAGTGAGTAATGCAGTGTAAGGCCCTGAACAAATCATCTTTTCCTTTGTTATAAGTCAGGGTCTTGTCTGGTGGAGGCAGCGATGTACTCCTTTTGAAGAGGAACTTTGGAACACTTGTCCCCCCACCATGGGAGAGGCTAATTAACATTCCTCGGTCAGAGGACACATTCTGCAGGCCGGACCAACCTTTGCCACCTACAGACAAGGGAGGTCCTTGCTGCTTCATTCCCTAGAGACCAGTCAGTTTAAAAAGGAGCCGCTGAGCCCGAGAGTGCCTTAACAAACGGAAGCCGGGGGCAGGAAATCCCAGGCCTTGGGAAAAACGCCCCCAAATGGTGAGGGTATTAGCCCTGAGTGAAGACAGTGACTGGGGTAGATGGGGTTTGGACCCCCTCCCAGATCCCAGGGTAACCAGATTGCTAGCCACCCTACCAACTATTACCTAGAGAAAAAAGGGCAATGGTGCACACTAGAATGGAGAACTATACTCCCCAGAAAGCAAGCAAAAGACTTACTAGGTCAAATGCACAGAGGAACTCATTTGAGAGTTAAGCGCATCCAAGCAGTCAAGGGATCTAAGATATATAATGGACCTCAGGTTTTGGGCCAGACAGATAGTAGAACAGTGTAAGATATGCCAGCAAACAAATGCTTATGTGTCCAAGAGTAAACAGGGAAAATACATAGGGGAGAACAGCCTAGAGTATATTGGGAGGCCGATTTTGCAGAAGTCAGGAAAATTGGATACCCTCTAGTATGTGCAGATACTATCTCTAGATGGGTTGGAGTTCCCCACCAAGCAGGAAACCACTACTGTGGTAACCAAGAAGATATTAGAAGAAATCTTCCCGAGGTTTCAAGTGTTGGAGATAATTGGATCAGATAACAGTCTTGCTTTTATTGCTAAGGTAAGTCAGGGATTGTCAGAGATATTGGGAACTAATTGGAAGCTCCATTGTTCATATTGTCCCCAGAGCTCAGGACAGGTAGAGAGAATGAACAGAACCCTAAAAAGATGTAGGAGGAGCTAAGGTGGGAGGAGTAAGGAGAGGAAAAGGAAGAGGAGGAAAGAGGTGAGGGAAAGGGAAGAGAGACCACGCATGTACCAAGAGCAGTCTTGGGTAACGACTTATCTGGGTTAGTTAATTGGGAAATGTCTATAATTTTGTGGGCATATTGATATTGACCATTACCAAATATATAAAGCCTTTGATTAATATTTAAGTTTTAGAGTTTCCTTTCCTACCAGGCCTGTGTGGATGGCAGGATGGTCTGGTCACAGCCCAGCTTTGTGAAGACAGCATGAAAGATTGGCATAGCCATCTCCCACCCTGGCATTTTGTGGGTGGGAGGGCCAGTGTCTCTGGCCGCCTGAGCCTGCAGCTTGAGCCTAGCAGCATCGAGAACACGCCACTGCTCATGGCCTCAGGCCTTGCCTAGTAGGGAGCATGGCGGCTCTGTAACAACAAGCCAGATAGGATGCTGCCAGTTTTAATATTAACCAGTAACAGAGATCTGCCAGCTCTAGTACCTAAGCTTTTATAAATAACAAGTCTCTGTGTCTTTATTCCATCCACAGGCAGTTCAAAGGAAGTCCTGCTATATTCAGTTTCTTTTTCTTTCTTTTTTTTTTTTTTTTTGGTTTTTCGAGACAGAGTTTCTCTGTAAAGCCCTGGCTGTCCTGGAACTCACTCTGTAGACCAGGCTGGACTTGAACTCAGAAATCCGCCTTCCTCTGCCTCCCAAGTACTGGGATTAAAGGTGTTCGACACCATTGCCCAGCAAAATTTTACAAATCTTATCTTGCTTCAGTACTGGATTTATTATAAAGATTAAGAAACTGAATATAGCTGGGTGGTGGTGGCACATGCCTTTAATCCCATCACTTGGGAGGCAGAGGCAGGCGGATTTCTGAGTTCAAGGCCAGCCTGGTCTACAGAGTGAGTTCCAGGACAACAAGGGCTACACAGAGAAACCCTGCCTCGAAAAAAAAAAACAAAAACAAAACAAAACAAAACAAAAAAGGACTTTGGAAGGGAAAAGGGCCATACATTTTGGGATCTAGTTTTCTGTTTCCTGATGACTGAGTCAACAGGTTTCAACGCAACTGATAGAACCCAAATTGCCTGCAAAAGTGTGCTTGTTTTCATGAAGACAACTCAAATGAGAGGTTTTGGGTTTGTTGAGACACAGTTTCATTATGTATCCCTAGCCTATGTAGAACTCACTACATAAACCAGGCTGGCTTCAAACTCCCAAAGATGTGCCTGCCTCTGCCTTCCAAGTGTACACCAAAACACCTGGTTTAAGTGAGAATGTTTAAACAACAAAATATAGCTACTTAAGATAAGCAAGACTGTGGCCTTGAGTTTAACAACATAAGCATTTTGTAATTAGATATTTTATTTAGATTCAATTGTTTTCCCCTTTCCAGGTCCCCCCCCCTTAGAAGTCCCCATCCCATTCCCCCTCCCCCTGCCTCTATGAGAGGATGCTCCCCCACCCACTAACCCACTCCCATCTTTCCAGCTCTGGCATTCCCCTACACTGGAGCATGGAACACCCTCAGGCCCAAGGGCCACTCCTCCCACTGACGTCCAACAAGGCCATCCTCCGCCACATATACGGCCAGAGCCATGGGTCCCTCCATGTGTACTCTTTGGTTGGTGCATTAGCATTCTTTTGCTGCCCTTAAACCTAAACAATGCACTTCAAAAAAACACTTTACAATTTCATGTGCAAAAGAAATTTTGTTGATGGTGTTATTGTTCTGGATACAGAGACTCCTGTAGCATAGTATGGTCTTAAATTCACTATATAGTAGAGGCTGGCCTTGGACTTTGATCCTCCTGCCTCCTACCTCCCCAAACCCTTCAGAGTTCTGGAATTAAAGACATGCAACACCAGGCCCAACTGGAAATTTTTCAAGATAAAAAAAAAAGTAAAGCAACTCCAGTAATTTTTACTTAATATTTAAACGTCTCTTGATCTTTAAACCTTTTTGTAAATTACATCCTCTGAGCAACATGACTTAGAAGACCAGTTCATACCAGATGTGGTGGTGCATGATTTTAATCCCAGCATTCATGAGGCAGAGGTGGGAGAATCTCTGAGTTTGAGGCCAGCCTGTTCTAAGTAGTGAGTTCAGGACACCCAGGGCCACACAGGGAGACCCTGTTTCAAAAAAACAAAAAAGGCAAAACAAAAGAATGTCCCAAGAAACAGAAAATAGCAAATGTTCAGTTAAAAAAAAGACTTTCTGGTCCAATTTTATACTACCCAATTTTTATATTTTTATTACATATTTGTGTGTGTGTGTGTGTGTGTGTGTGTGTGTGTGTGTGTGTTGAGAACAGTTTGAGAAAGTCATTTCATCATGTGGGTCCTAAAGAGTCAAACCCAGATCATCAGGCAGCAAGCACCTTTACCCATTAAGCCATCTCACTGGCCTACAGCCCAATATTATTATAACGGCATTTCAGCAATTAAACATTAAAGAATTGTATAAAATGGTACATGATGCAGAACAAGATCTCTTTAAAAAGTTCACATCATTTACAACTAAGATCAAGTAGCCAAAAAGGAGCAGATTAATGTTCACCAAAGCCACAGGAATAAAACAAATGCAAACATTAAAAACAGATACATATTATATTTTCAATAAAATAGAGTCTTTCCTTGTGTTAGTTGGGTAGTCTTTTGCCTTAAGAGGACAAGGCTGTATGTGATCATTGGGTTCATTCGTCTTCTTCCAAAGGAATAATATCAGGAACTTCATCAGTCTCAGATGTTGAGTCAACAGCAGTGAAATCAAACATCTGTAAAAGAAGAACCTCAGATGTTAAAACAAGTACTCTCTTCCTAGTGGTGACTGAGGTCAAAAGAACAGGCAGTTAGTAAGTGAGCTTCAGATCCAAAGCAGCTCCTCATGCCTTCACCCTTGGAGCGCTGAGAATATGGACAGGTACTGCCATACCAGCTTGAAACTTTCCTTTACTAGTTCAGTGCTAGAGCAGACTCTATAATTTCTTGTTGTGCCAGGTGCTCATCTTTCACCCCAGCACTTTGGATGCAAAAGCAGACAGATCTCTGTAAGTTCAGGCTGCCAGGCTACATAGTGAGACACTCTTAATTTAATTAATTAAAGCATTCTGAGTTATTCTTTTTAAATAATAATGTTTTACTTTTGTAGGACTTGTTTAGGAACTGAAGTAGCAATTTCTTTTCTGATTTTGATATACAACACTCAGGAGGCAGAGGCCAAGACAATGGTAAGCTTAATGCAGATTGGGCTACATTGAACTTGCATCAAATGAAACTTTGAAATAGTCATTGCAAGGGGCCAGGGATATAGCTCATTGGCAAAGCCTGTGCTTAGCAAGCTCAAAGGCCCTGGGTTCCACCTCCAGCACATAGGAAGGTAAAAAATATAAAGGATCTGTGAGTCTGTGAGATACGGTAGTGTAGACTGGACCATTCCAGGAAAACAAAAAAATAGGGGAAAGCTAATGTCCTAATAGCCAAATCAACTAACAGCAACAACAACAACAAAAACTCTCAAAAGGGGGGGAGAGAACTGAAGAAATGAAGGAGTTAATGTCTCTATCCTGTAGCATAAATAGACAAGATATTTTGCATGAATGAGAAAAATCTCTGTAGTGAATGATGGTGATAGTTGGACTACATTGTGAACATATTTAATGTTGCTGAGTTACATATCAAAATTATGGCTTAAATGATCCAGGCATGTGGCTCACATCTGTAATCTCAGTATGTAGGAAGTGGAGCTGGAAGATCAGGAGTTCAAGATCAGCCTCAGTTACACAGCAAATTCAAAGCCAGACAAGATCTGAAAAACTAAAAAGGAAACCATCTTGGGTTATATTGAATGATAACAGACAGAGATAACTTAGCAAAATCTTGTCTCAGAATGATCAAAATAAAAATGTTTGTGTGCATGTGGGTGTGGGTATACATGTGCGCACATGTGTGCCCAAAGGTTGATTTAATGTGTCTTCCTCAAACACCCTTCACCTTATTTTTTGAGGCAGAGTCTTCCACTGAGCTTACATGTCCTTGACTCCACCAGGCTAGCTGGCCATGATCCCCAATTTCTGCCTATTCCGTAGTTCTATCCACCCCGACTAAACTGGAGTTTCAGACCACACCCCAGCTCCAGGTTTAAATATGGGTGCCAATGGTTCAAATTCAGCATGCACTTTACCAACTCAGCCATCTCCCCATCCCCAGCATGGTAAATTTGGTGCTTGCTATATTTTATTCCTTAACAATATGGGAGAAATGAGGGGTACGGGCATGGGAACAAGGAAAGTCTTCATTTATTCACCAGGCCCTTTTTCTCTTTGGTGTCCTTCATTGAACTTTTCCCTAAGAACTCAGGATCTGAGAGATCTGTGCATCTGAGGTGCAGTTCTCACTAATGTATTCCTTAAGTTTTCCGTTGATATAGTAATTTGCAGTCTTCAGCGGGGTTCACTTTACAAAGGTTTTATCAACCTAAGATCCACAGAGCTCAGCAGTGTTACAGAAATTCATTCGGAGGGAACAGCAGCCAGAAAAGCCAACTATCATGTTAGCCTTTTTTTAGGTTAAAAGATATACTTGCTTAGCTTCTTCCCTGAGCTATTGTTAATGAATATATATTTTAACATCTACCAAACCATTTGCCTTTAATACCCATTCATTTATATTTTTCTCTCTTACTAAATCTAGATCATAACATCATATTTGTGTGCAAGCGTTTTTTGTGACCCCATATCCCAGAATAGCCTTGAACTTGTGGTAGGTCCTCCTGCCTCAGCCTTATACATCTTTGAATTCCAGGCATGAGCCACCATGCCTGGTGCACTTTATTTATTTTTACTAAATATAAAACAGAACATGAAGCTATAACACAAAAGATAGAAACAGAGGAATTTTCTAGTTGCCAAACAAGAAACTCAGCTGTGGTTTTCTCCTGGCAGAGAGTTAGAGTGCTAGAATGGGAACCATACCTATACCTATACCTATACCTATACCTATACCTATACCTATACCTATACCTATACCTGCACTTTGACGTCAGTAAGACATTGGACCAAGTCCCCACTGTGCTCCTTAGTTCTTTGCAACCTGTTTCTTCATCTGAAGTATCCAACTTACCAGGTGAAGAATAAAGTTGGTGTGTGTGTGTGCGCTCACTTGTGAAAAGGGATCAATAAACATAAGTGACCTACATACCAACTCTGCAGATTCTTTAGAGAATGTTGGAGGTTCCACTTCTAGTCCCTAAAGCCAACAACACATCCACCTCCACCAACACTCCCCCACTCGCCCCACACATACATACATGCATCACACACACACACATAAACACTTAAGCCTTGGGAAGGTTTAGGAGTGCCATATGAACAATTCACCTTCTATAGAACCACATCAATTCAGTATGCAAATTCCTTTACACTATTAGACTGTCTCCAATTCTACTGTCAACCTTAGTGCTATGAAGGAAATGGGAGAGGAAAGGAGCAGCTAAAAGTAGCCATAGTTTATCATGTATGGTGAGTTTAAGTTCAAAGTTGGTGATCTTGCCTACCACCTTTTCAGGGCTTTGGGAAATGCTTCACAAATCACTTCCCAGAATTAGAGAATAAATACCTGTTTTATTGACATGAACAAGCAGTTCTGTACTGCTAAAGCAAGACTGTAAGAAGTGTTTTGCTGAAAAGATGCCTATCAGGCAAGGATGGAGGGTGGAGTCAGTATGGCATGCACAGTGCGACACCAATGAGGTAGACCCTCCCCAAGGACAGCTATTCGTTCTTTCATGAAAACCAGGATATCCTGAGCCAAAGATGCCATATTTTTTCAGGCTGTTCACCATGCCACCCCTAGGGGGCACCATTCACATGATACATGTCATGAATTCATATAGTATAGCAAATTTCCACAAGATGGCACTAAACATTTTGAGGATATGGAGTCTTTTTTCTCCTTTTCATAAAGGATAGACAGTGAGTGGCTCTGAGTCCTGGATAATATAAGAGGCAACTACAGGAATAGAAATGCTATCTGTAGGGATTTAAACTGCTGGTAAATGTGTGCACACAAGGCCGACTATGAGCCTGAGGGTGTGCTTGCATCCCAGAGGACCTGCAACATCTAGTTCAGCTTCATTTGCATTACCTATACTGAACTATTAGGAACAGCTGAATGGGCTGGTGCACACCTAACTGCCTCCCTCACTTGCTCTAAGTGGGATGCTCTGTAGAGCGAGGTAGTGGTTTGCTCTTGTCTTAACAAGTCTAAGGAAGTTAGAATCCTTAGGATAGGGTGTAGGTTACAATGGTTATTATCTATCATTGTTATCTATTGCTAATCACCTAATCAGTGTTCACTCATCTGCAGCTGATTCACCTAATCAATGTCCACTCCTCTTCGTCTTATCCATTTGAGTATTTTATTTTGCTCTATTCTTCCCTGTGCTGGGCACTGAAGCCATGATCTTGCACATACTAGACAAACACATTACCACTAAAGCTGCCTCTCCAGCTCCGAAGATCCCTTTTCAATCCCCGTGCTACTCTGTATCAACAGCCCTTCTTTAGTGTTTTGCTTTGCTTTGCTTTTGAGAAAACGTCTCACTATGTCAAATATACTGGCCTTCAACTCACTTTGTGGCCCAGGCCGGCTTTGACCTGTCTCAGAGCCATGAGTAACCGGGATTAAGAGACATGCACCACTAGGCCCTGTGCCTAAGAACTTCTAAAAATAAAATATTTTATAAAGCCTGCACTAAGTTCTTGGTTTTTCATAAAAGGACTATATATAACTCTGCTACCTATATACATAACATAAACTCACTCTATGTTTTGTTTCAGATTAAACTTATTTACTTCCTATTTCCTTTGTTTCTCTAAACGTGGTCATTGGATCACCTGTATTAGAAGCACATAAGAATGCTCTTTCAAAGTAAAGACCATTCCAGCACTTGGGAGGCAAAGGCAGGTGGCTCTCTATGAGTTTGAGACCAGCCTGATCTACAAAGAGAGTTCCAGGACAGCCTGAACCTACATAATGAAACTCTGTCTCAAAACAAAACAAAAAACCTACAAAAAACCAAGCAAAAACAAAAAGAAAACCCAGACCTACTTAAAAGTATGGAACCAGGAATCTTCTTATCCAGCTCCCTAGCTGGTAATTTCTGGCACAGAGGGTACAGGAGAGGACAATGACAGACAAGGTGGTCTAAGACCCAGGGACAGATGTGGTACTGTTATCTATGCTAAAGCTCACTTGGGCCATAGTTCCTAAGGGAGTTGGGCTGGTTCAGCTGCTATCTCAACTGAGTCTTACCCAGGTTCTAATCTGAATAGAGTTCTGTGTTTTGTTTTTAGATAAGGTCCCTTGAAGCCCAGGCTGACCTTGAAATCCTAATCCTCCACCTCACCTGGATTACCAGCAGGTACCACAATGCCCATATTCTATGGAGAGTTGAAAATGAAATAAGAAGTATTTGATTCACACTACTCAATATCTGTTTTTTTCTTTCTTCTTCTTTCACAAGAAAAAAAGAGACTTCACTTAACTGTCTACCCAACTCTGAAACATAAACACCTTTTTTCTCCCTAATTTCCTGACACTTCAAGTAGTCACCTAGCTGATATCTTTCTGAATATGTATTGTGCCAAGCACCATTCTTTGCAGTCAAATTCAGCAATGCACAGATGGCCTGCTTCTCACCACTAACTAAGGGTGTGGTTTCAATTTGGCCTTTTCCTCTTGAACCTTACCCCTGCCTTATAGCACAGCCCCAAGTGGACAGTAAATTTAAGTTAAAAGGCCTTCTCCACTTGCCAAGGTGGTTGCAAAGGTCTGTATAATCCTAGCACTAAGTAGACTAGGGCAGGAGGAATGCCATGAGTTTGAGGCTAGCCTACACCAAAACCCCAGAAAGAATTGAATTAATGACTTCTACTACAACACAATGAGAGGCTGGTATCAGAATCTCAAAAGAAGCAAGAAGAGAAAGAAAGATCTTCATCATACAGACATTTTAAAATGTTACAGAATATCCTGGATCCCATAAAACCTCTTTGGAAAGTGTATACCTATAGCCTGAAGGTTTCCTTGAGACACAGCAATAAATACTTAAGCTTACTGGGTCAAAGACACCTCACAAGACCATCACAGATAAAGACCTCAGTATCAAATTATTCCTGGAACTGAATCAGATCTGAGATCTAACTGGCCCAGTCCCATGGGAGCCAAGAAAGGGCCAGCTGGCGAGAGGCTTTCTCTCCTCCCACACCTGCTTTCCCAGGCTCCAATTAGACTCTGCTTCTTAAAGATCTCTACTCCTCCTGTCTTCTCTGTAAGTAATACTCCAAAGAGGGTATCAGGAATAACCCAAAGTTTAGTTTCATTTTGTACTTCACTAGCTCCTCAGTGCCTTGAATGTCTTACCAAAGGACATATGTTTTCCCTAATCTTGTTCAGGTGTATGAACTAACCTGCTGGCCAATTAGAGTTGATACATGTCATTGTCCCACAGATGATGTTCTCATACCTCTGGTGGTTAGAGTGATTAACCTCCAACCATACAGAAGGATGTAGTGTTTGTGTCTACTACAGTCTGACCTTTTTGGGAGGCTAAGGCAAAAGGATCTCTTGAACCCAAGAGTTTGAGTCTAGCCTAAGCAACATAAAGAGATTCTGTCTTTTGAAATTAAACCTTTTGTGGGGGCTGGAGGGTGGGAGACAGAGCTTCTCTGTATAGCCCTGGCTGTCCTGGAACTCACTATGCAGAGAAGACTAATGGACAGCGCTTCAAAATCTCTTGAGTTTGTGTGTGTGTGTGTTTGTTTGTTTGCTGTCTGGCTGACTGGCTGACTTGCTGGCAGGCTCACAACACCAGAGCTCACAGTTATTACTTACTAACTAACCTACCATGGTTAGTAATATACCATGTTAAGAAATCTGTTAAAAGTAAACTTTCTGTCAGTTTATGCCACAATGAAGCTGCAAGATTTGAAGACACCAAACATTGAAAAGACAATGAGAAGCATGCTTGCAAAAGTTCTCTAAACAAAGAAACAGGCAGACAAAACTGAGACCAGTGTTCACAGGTCATGATGAGCAACAGGGGTTTCTTCTAAAACTGACCTGCTTTGTTGTCTGGCTTTGTTGTTGTTTTGTGTAGCCTTGGCTGTCCTAGAACTCATTTTGTAGACCAAGCTCACATGGAACTCACAGAGATCTGCCTCCCTCTGCCTCTCAAGTGCAGAAACTAAAGGCAGAAGAAGCCACACCTAACTCTAGTCTGTATTCTGCTGCTCAGGAAGAAATTTCAAACCTGTCTCTTTTTCATAATCAGTTTAATTAACACTGAAACTCTTGTAATAGAGAAACACAAGAGTAGACTTTCAGAATTAAGTTGCCAGCACTGTGACACATGCCTATAATCTCAGTCCTTAGGAGACTGAAGGCAGCCAGAGCTGTGTAGCAAGATCATTCTCAACAAGGAAAAGCACGTATGTACTTATTGCATATGAATACTCCAAGCCAGGTGTAGTACCAAGAGTGCCTGTACTTGGAAGGCTAGTCAGGAGAATTGCTTGAGTCCAGGAGTTAGGCCAGCATGGGTGACACAATAAGTCCCCGTCTCAAAAACAAAAAACAAGGGGCCAGCGAGATGGTTCAGAGAGTAAAGGCACTTGCTGCTAAGCCTAATGAACTGAGGAGGGGATGAGCTGAGGTTTGAGGGGGAAACCACATGTTTAGGAGAAAATGAATTTCCACAAATTGTCCTCTGCTTCACATCCATAATGGTATCCCATATACCCACTAAAGCAAATCAGTAAACATAAAAAACATTTTTATACCCTCAAACACAAATATTTCCATCAATGGAAATAAACTATCCATATTCTTTTGAGGCACAGAATGGAAAGATTATGACTGAAGTGAACTAAGAAAAAAAATTAAGAAGCAGAGACCCATGAATAATCTACCTTTCCTGAAACCAGAAGATCTGTAATTGCCAAAGACAACAGCCAGGATGCCTGGGAGTCCCAGCCTCCACAAGGACACAGGTGAAGTTACATGTTCTCCCTTGATTTGGAGGGCTTGTTTGTTGTTTGTTTGTGGTTTTGTTTAGGTTTTTGTATTTATATGTTTGTTTCAAGACAGGGTTTCTCTGGGTAGCACTGGCTGTTCTGGGAACATACTCTGTTGACTAGACTAGCCTCGAACTCAGAGATCTGCCTGTCTCTGTCTCCCGAGTAATGGGATTAGAGAAGTGCCCCACCACCATCTAGCTACTCTTTCTTGTTTTCATGGAAAGGCATGAGCTAGGGATGAGATAACCTTCTTTGAGTTTAGGTCTAGTTAAAGGAACCTAGCGTAATAGGCAAAGTGTATGGCTCTACAATTTGCTTTCTTTCAAAAACTTCCATTTTTAAAATATATTTTACTTTATGCATAGGAATATTTTTCTTGATTGTATGCATGTGTACCACATGCATGCAATGGCCACAGTTGCTAGAAGAGGGCTTCAGATTCCCTGAGACTGGGCTACAAGCAGGTGTGAGCCTTCATATAGGTACTATGGAACCCAGAAGGTCCTCTGCAAGAGCAGCCAATGTTCTTAACCACTGAGACCTGCAAACCCTGAAATTTACTGTCTTGAAAATCCTTTTTTTTTAAATTGAGATAAAGTTCCATGTAGTCCAGGCTGTCTCTGGACTCACTATATAACCACAGATAATCTTGAACTTCTGAGCTTCCTGCTGGCATCTCCAAAATGCTAGGATCCCAGGAGTGTTTATACCTAGCTTCTGAGGTATTAGGGATTGAATACAGGGTTTAATGCATGCCAGAAAAGCACTCTACCCACTGAACTACAGCCCTAGAGTTCATTTGCATTTTTGGAAGTTTGATAAGACTGCAGCTTTGTGATAAGGAGACTCATATCCTAAAGGACAGGTCCCCCTTAAAGGGACTAGAAGCCTGTCAACCACAGGCAGGTTCCTTAGACTTAGTTCTGTTTTCCTATGGGCACTCACCTCACCAATGACTGAGGTTGTTTTCTCACTCAGAAATAGCATAGCCAGTTATCCAGGCAAAGTGGACACTGAGCAATCTCACTTGTGACTTACTTTTTCACTGGGCTCTTGCCTCCCTCCCTCCCTGCCCCCATCCCTACCCGCTACTCCCCCACCCCCGCAAAAATCTGTCTTTCTGGAAACTGATGCAAACCACCCAGTTACATCACTTCCTGTCCTTTGATTCCTTTTCAGCAAAGCAGCCAGCTGTGAACAGACCTTTCTACTGGCTTAAAACTCCCCAGAGACAGAGGTGGAGAGAAGGTCCAGCAGTTGAGAGCACTGGCTTCCCTTGCATGGGACCCCGGTTTGACTCCTGGTACCCACATGTTAGCTCATAATTTTAGATCCAGTTCCTGGGGACCCAATGTCCTCTCCTGACCTTTACAGTTATCAGACATGCATATAATGTACATACTGTTTTCTGTCTTTTTAAGATAGTGTCCTGGTTTTCTGTCATTTTTACTTTTAAATTTTATCTTTTTGTGAATGGGTATTCTGCCTACATATGTGTGCGTCTTACACCATGTATGTTGGATCCCCTTTGGCCTGGAGTTACAGCTATGAGCTACCATGTGTATACTGGGAATTGAACCTAATTAGTGTTCTTAACCCTTAAGCCATCTGGCATCTCCAGTCACTGCCCCCCCCTTTTTTATAAATTATTTAAAAAAATTAAAAGACACTCCACATTTTTATTGTACTTTGTTTTAGACACAGGGTCTCTCTATGTAGCTCTAGCTGTCTTAGAGCTGAATTTGTAGACCAGAGATCTGCCTGTCTCTCTGCCTTCTGAGTGCTTAAGGGATTAAAAGTGTGTGCCACCATCCCTGGCCTGTGTGTGTCTGTATGTGTGTGCCCGATTGTGCATAAGGAACTCAGAGAACCACATTCAGAGTCAGATCTCTCCCGTTATCATGTGGGTAGGTCTTGAACCCAAATCATCAGGCTTGGCAGCAAGCACCTTTACCTGCTGAGACCTTTTGCTCACCCTTTATTCCTTCTATGGGAGCTTCACTGTTTCCCAGGCTGCTCTCTAATTCCTGGGTTCAAGTGATCTTCTCCCATTACCCTCTGAGTAGCAATAACAATGTGTCCGGCCTCATATTAGCTTTGAGTTTGTTTGAAATCTTCAAGTGGGCTGTGTCTTCTAATGCTACTACCCTGCTGAACTCCCCAGTAGGCCAACTGGAATACATGTATGTGCTTAATAATGTCATGCAGATCAAGCAGGTCAAAATAAAAGCAACACACAAAGCACACATAACAACATAAAAGTGCTCTACCCTGTTATGAATTTTATTGGGTCCAAAGGTGGTATTTCTTCACAGGGAAGGAAAAAAAACTAAATTCAAGCTGCACAAGCGCTTGTCTTGAGAGAATCAGTGATGAAGCCTGCTCAGACCACACAGGAGCAGATGCTCATTCAGAGCAGAGGCCACGTGAATGAATCTTTATTCGGTACAGACAGACGTTTACAGCCAATAATAACACAAAGGCCACAGACAAGACTGTAAGCACACCTGAGCTTTTAGGTTCTGGCGAGGTCCTCACAAGACTAACACATGCCACTTACCAGCCAGCTAAAAAAAAACTCAGGTATCAGGGCCAGCTGGGGCATGACCATAATTGAGCCATGAATGACCACAATGAGGACCTTTGTTCCAACCAGCTGCTTTTCTAATCTAAAGTCATCTATCAGGTAATTCCAATACAACAAAAGGTGTCGCCTGGCCAGCAACCACATGTACTGGTGACAAGAACAGGTTTACTGAGTTTTGAGCTCAGACTGCTGGACATTCAGGCTGGCCTTGTCCACCTCGGTAGACTGAGGATAAAAGGGACCTACCAGCCAGTTGAGAGGCGTGTTGTTAACAAGGTAATCCATAACTTCATCTAAGGATTCCTTCATTTTCTGCAGCTGCCCCTTGCTAGAAGTGAGGACGCCATCAGACACTTCCGTAAAGGAGGCAGCATTGCGGAACACTGAGTAGATGTCGCCTGCCATCACCCCCAAGTGTTTGGTCTGATCTTGAATGTTCTGTGGTAACCCTTGGACGTTGACCAGGAGAGTCTGGCATGTAGTCTGGAGCTGCTGGGTCAGGTTGCGGGCGACAGCCAGAGTACGTGACTCGATGTGCTAAAAATAAAACAGACTCAAGAATTAGCAGTGGATCCAACTGAGCTGTGTATGATTTAGCCCAGTAACAGTTGCTGGCTATGTATCCATACAGACAGCTTCTACATGCAGCTTCTTTGACTCCTGAGTGCTTGCTTGTTTTTTCCCAGAGAGGAATGCTCTGGCATTGAGCTAAACCCCCAAACAATGCTTTGACTTTTTAGTAACAATACTGTGTGAAGCAGCACTAATCGTATTTCACAGCTAAGAACATATGCTTAGAGTTTAATCTGCCCAATTAACAGCTAGAAAGTAGCTAAGTATGAGATTTGAACCTGTGACTGCAAAGGTGAGGATTCATGGGGGAACTGAAGCCAACCGTGTGGTAAGAACTTCTCCAGACACCATATGAATGGCTCTGCCTGTCATCTTACCTCAACACAGTGGGACTCATCGGTGTCGTCGTAGCCGATGCTTCTCTTCCACTCCACCCACGAGACATAGAGCTTATCCTGAGCACCCTGAATCTTCTGGTTGGCACTGTGCACATTCTTCCTGGCGAATTCAATCTGTAATGAAACAAACTAGGTGAACACAACTTCTTCTCTTGTTTCATCCCGCTCGAAGCTCCGTGGTGTACACAGGCAACACTGAGACCACAGAGTTCAACAAGAGCTGCATTGACTTATCTATCGGCTTAGTGGTCAGCCAAGTAGCAGCAGCTCTTTTCTGCTTCTGTGCAGTGATCACATTGCTGATGTCAAATGTGTCTCCTGAGCACAGGTAAGAGGTAATAGACTTTATATTTGCATGAAGGGTAAGTGAGAATTAAAAGAAAGGGGCATAGGGGAAAATGAAGGAGGAAGGTGGCCAGGCATGGTGGTGCACGGCTGTAATTCCAGGATTGGGGAGGCAGAGCCAGGAGAATTGCTACAAGTTTGAAGCTAGCTTTGTCTATGTTTCAAGTTCTGGGCCAGCCTGAACTACACAGCAAGATCTTGTCTCAAAACCAAACAAACAAAAAAGGAGGAAAAGAGTTCTGCCTTCCTCTTCCTTGTTACCAGCTACCTGTTCTTCCTAGAAGAAACTGCCTTCAGTACGGTACATGCCATTCTTTGCCGTGGCATTCCTTAATGGCTGCACAAGAATCTGTTGTGGCATAATGCACAAACCTGCTCCTACTTGATGTTCACTGTTTCCATCTCTTACAACTATAAAGAGGAAGAAGTATCTATAGGGCAAATATCTAACAAATATCTGATTTGTTTGTTTGTTTGTTTAGTTTTTTTTTAAAATAAAGTCTTAATCCTGGCTGCCTGCCATAGAACTTGCTATGTAGACCAGGCTGGCCTCAAATGCACAGATATCCCAATCACAGATACCTCTCCCTCCCCAAGTGCTGGGATTAAAGTGTTTTCATTCTTTTCTTTTTAAAGACTTAATTTACTTTTATGTTACTGTATGAGTGTATGTCTGCATGTATGTATGTGCACCATGTGCATGCCTGGTGCCCTCAGGAGCCAGCAGACGTTGATGGCTCCCCTGGAACTAGAGTGTGTGGTGGTTTGAGCTGCTGTGTGTGTGCTGCCAACCCATCTGGGTTCTCTGCAAGTGCAACAAGTGCTCTTAACTACTAAGCTCTCCCCAGCCCCACAGAGGTTGCTCTACTCAGTGTTGGAGTCCCGCAGAAGTTCACAACATTTGAAATGTAAATAAAGAAAATATCCAAGAAAAAAAAATTTAATTAAAAAAAAAAAAAAAGGAGGCTCACAATAGCAACCCCTTCTCTGGATCATTGAAAACAGCATCACACTGTGCTCATGCCACAGGACAGGGAGGTGGCTGAACTCAATGCCCCAGAGGTCTAGTTTTATTTCCTTGTCTAGAGTTATCTGTACACCCTCCACGTTTCCACGGGACTGTTCATATACAGTACTGACATTCTTAATTTTTTTAAAGATTTATTTATTTTATATATGTGAGTACATTGTACACTTGTTGCTGTCTTCAGACACACTCCAGAAGAGGGCATCAGATCCCATTACAGATGGTTGTGAGCCACCATGTGGTTACTGGGAATTGAACTCAGGACCTCTGGAAGAGCAGTCAGTGCTCTTAACCGCTGAGCCATCTCTCCAGCCCAGTACTGAAATTCTTAAGTGTCATAATTATATCTACTCTTTTTTTTTGTTTGTTTTTTTTTTTCGAGACAGTGTTTCTCTGTGTAGCCCTGGCTGTCCTGGAACTCACTCTGTAGACCAGGCTAGCCTCAAACTCTTGAACTCAGAAATCTGCCTGCCTCTGCCTCCCAAGTGCTGGGATTAAAGGTGTGCACCACCACTGCCCGGCAATTATATCTACTCTTATTCTTAAAATAAACGGGTAATCACCAGATGGACAGTGGAGTAGAGCTGAGAAATGGTCTCCTGGCTCTTTTGTCTGGCGTCTTTAACCCTGTTGAGAGCCTGATGATAGGCCCTGGAGCAGAGCTTGGCGGACAGGGACTCCAGCCGTTCACAGTATGGCTTCTGAACCTTATCAAATCCTTCCACCTTTTTTGCTTCCATCTCTGACAATAGAGGAAAAAAAGAAAAAGAGAAAATAAACAAAAGCAATCCTTTGTTTCAGATGTCTTCATTTCCTAAGACTGTCCACATCCACTGTTGGGTTGATCACCCTGAAGCATTTGTTACACACACACACACACACACACACACACACACGTTTACATGTGCTTCTTCCCACCTGCATACACTTCTTAGTAACATGGAACATAGTACAAGCAGTAATGGTAATTAAGTACCACTACAGCTAGTCTCAAACTTGCTATACAACCGAAAATGGTTTTAAGCATTTAAAACTATTTCCAAGATTTACTTATTAGGTATACAGTGTTCTGCCTGCATATATGCCTGCATGCCAGAAGTGGACACCAGATCTCATTATAGATGGCTGCGAGCCACCATGTGGTTGCTGGAAATTGAACTCAGGACCTCTGGAAAAAGCAGCCAGTGTTCTTACCCTCTGAGCCACCTCTCCATCCCTTAGAGCTATTTTTAAAGATGTATTTATTTTTATTCTGTGTGTATGATGTTTTTCCTGCATGTGCATCTGTGCATCACATGCATGTGTGGTGGAACTATAGTTCCAGACAGTTGTAAGTACCCACGTGGGTCCTGGGAATTGAACCCAAGTTCTTCCACTGAGCCATCTCTCTAGTCCCTTGCTTTAAATTCTTGATTCTCCACCTGTGTCTGCTCCTCTAGTGCTGGGATTACATGCCTTTTTTTTTTTTTTTTTTTGAGATCTGTTCACTATGCAACCCTGGATGGTCTGGAACTTACTACATATACACCAATAATACCAGCACTTAGGAGATGGAGACAAGATCAGGAGTTCAAAGCTAGCATCATGAACCTAGTGAGTCTGAGGCCAACTTGGGCTATATAAGACCTTGTCTCAGTAAAAAAAAATAAAGGAGAAAGTATAGTACTTGGGAGGTAGAGACAAAAGAAGCAAAGTTATCCTCAGCTACATAGTGAGTTGAAGACTGCCCTGAGTTATGTAAGATCCTTTAAAAAAAAATTAAATTTAAAAGGCCAGCAATATGGCTATGTGGGCAAAGGCACCTGCCACTAAGCCTGATGACCTGAGTTTGATCCCCAGCACCCACACTGTGATGGTTTGAATGAGAATGGCCCTCAGGGGCTTTTGGTTGAATCCTTGGTCCCCAGTTGCTGGAACTGTGTGGAAAGGATTAAGAGGTGTGGCCTTGATGGAGCAGGTCTGACAAGGAGCGGGCTGTGGCAGTTCAGTTTTGGGTGTCCTTCCCAGTGTGCTCTCTCCACCTCTAGCTTGCTGATGTGAGCTCTAGCTGTTCCTGCTGACATGTTTTTGCTCCATAAGCCCAACAAAATGTTTTCCTTTGTAAGCTGCCCTGGTCATGGTGTTTTGTCACAGCAATAGAACAGTGACTAAGACACGCGTGCAGGAAGAACAGAACCAGCTCCTGCACCTTGTCTTTTGACTCCTCCTTGTACATCATGGCATGCATGCACACTATACACAAATAAAATGTAATTTGATTGATTAATTAATTAAAGGTTAATGGTAGCTTTTGGCTGGGCATGGTGGTACATACTTATCCCTGTACTCAAGAGGAAGAAACAGATGGATCTCTGTGAGTTTTAGGACAGGATGGCCAGAGATAAATAGTGAGACTTGTCTCTAAATAAATTAACAAACTTTTTAAAAAGGACTCAAACATAACTTCAGCATAAAAGCACCATTACCCAGCTCCTCCTGAGTAAGAGGGAAGTACTGGTCTACCAGCAGCTCCGACTTGGTAATTGCATTATCTACTCCACTGTTCACGCGCTGGACCATCCCCCAAACCGTATTGATGCTGCCATTGACCACAGACTTGGTCCTTTCCACGCTGCCAGTAACTGCTCCTTTGGTCTTATCCACCACCCCTGAGACGGTGCTGGCTACAGAATCCTTGGCTCCAGCCATGGTAGTCGTTACTACATCCTTCGCCCCAGTTACAGCACCTCTGGCATTGGCCACAATCTGTAAGCAAAGAAACAGACAAGCCAGCGTATGAGAAATATGGGCAAATACACACTCATGGTTTTACAAAGGCTGCATAGCTAAATAGTCAAAAATGGACTGAGCATGGTCTTTTACTCTCAGCCCTGGGCATACATAGCATTAAGACTTAATGAGGCTGAATGTCTCTGTCAGGTCTCTCTCTTCCTACCGGCCACTCTCTAAGGACTGTTAAATTTATAAATGAAATAAACAAACATGAAATTACTTATTTGTTGAGACAAGTTGTTTTGTTTTTGTTGTTCTTATTTGAGACAAGATCTCACAACATGCTGCTCTTGCTGACCTGGAACTCACAGAGATCCTCCTGCCTCTGCCTCCCTAAAGCTGAGATTAAAGGTGTGTGCCACCATGACTCTCCCATTAGTAATTTATATTAGAAGCCTGGGAGGCCAGTCTGGTCTACAGCCAAGACTAAGTGGAGAAACCCTGTCTCAAAAAAATAAAATAAAATAAATAAGAACAAAAAAGAATTTATCTTAGGGCTTAGGGCTAGTAAGAAGGCCCAGCCGACAGAACGAAGTGCTACGGAGCCTGAAGCCCTTCGTTCCACCCCTGGAGCGCACATGATGGAAGGAAAGAACCAACTTCCACAAAATGTCTTCTGACCTCCACACACACACACACACAGTGGCACAAACACCCCATTCACCACTCCACCACCAAAAGTTAATTTACATATAGTATTTTTCAAAACTTGATCTTGTTTTCTCTGTTTCTAAGTTTCGTTGTTGTTTTATTTGGCTTTGTTTTTTGAGATAGGGTTTCCTCTGTGTACCCTTGGTTGTCCTGGAACTCACTCTATAGATCAGGCTGGCCACAAACCCAGAGAGATCCACCTGCCTCTGTCTCCCTGTCCTGGGATTAGAGGTGTATGTCACCACAGCCTATCACATATTTTTTTAAAAAACTACTGGGTGGGTGGTTCATGTCTATAATCCCATCACCCAAGAGGCTAAGGCTGCAGATCCAGTTCTGCTACACAGGGAAACCAAGACTAAAACCAAAATAAAACAAAAAGCCCTCAACAGCTCTCCTGCCAAAGAATGATCTAGTAAACCTTTACAGTGGTACATTTGCACATAGGCAAAAATAGAGGGAGAGAAAAAAAAAAACCACTGAAGAGGGTGATAGGCTAGGAATGTAGCTCAGCAGAGTATTTAAACACGCAACACTGGATTTGAGGCCTGGCCCCATAGAAAGTAGGCATGGTAGCCTACAAGCCTATAACCCTATCATTTGGAAGGTAGAGGCAAGAGGATCAGAAGCTTAACGTCACCTTTATCTGCAAATGGAATAAAGAGCAGCTGAGAGAACCTTAGCAACAAACAGCTCAACATCACTTTTAAGTAAGATCTCAATTTACAGTTTTCAGTTTAATACCCCAAGCTATTTTTTATCTAGGTTGAAACACAGTAAGTTGACTATTTCTGTTGTGGTGTTGCAGATCAAACTCAGCCTTTTATACACTAGGCAAGGAATAAGCTACAAGTTCATTATTGTGAGCTACAAGTACATAAGTTGGACTGGATATTATAAATAAGTCATCAAAAAACTTTTTTTTTTGAAAAAAGATCTTACTGTGTAGATCAGGATGGCCTTGAACTCACAGAGAACAGCCTATAATGCTGAGATTCAAATTATGGACTACCATATTAACCAACCATTCATCAAAATATAAATACCTCCAATGGAAAATAATTCCTCAAGCAACATAAATGAAAGTTTTAGAGACACAGAGAAGTATCTAAAGGCTATATACTAAACTTATCTATTTAAGTGGTGAAAGGTCCAATCCCAATGTCCCCCTAACTGATATCCTTTTGTGCAATGCTGTATTCTTAACCAGAAGGATAAATTTAGGGCATTATCTGAACTGCACAGTCATTAAGATGGATAAAGTGATTGTTGGACTGGAGAGATGGCTCAGTGATTAAGAGCACTGACTGCTCTTCCAGAGGTCCTGAGTTCAATTCCCCAGCACCCACATGGTGGCTAACAACCATCTATAATGAGATCTGATACCCTCTTCTGGTATGTCTGAGGACAGCTACAGTGTACTTATATATATAAAATAAATAAATCTTAAAAAAAAAAAGCAATTATTTTTGCCACCACTGGTTATCTGTCATGTATGCATGTGGTTCCTATCAGCAATGCCCAGAACTATCTCTCCCAGTTTGTATACACATCGAGCATAATATGGAATCAGTTATTTAAAAGCAGTTTCACAACAGAAGCTGAGTTACAAGCTGATAGAGACCAGCCTGCATTTTAACTAAAAGCAGTTACTTCATCTCTGTTTCTTGGACTCGCCCCAACAGCAGTTCAGGAAGACGGGGAGTAGTCATTACTCCTTCAAAAATATATCCAGCTTGAGGGAAAGGTATTTGTGTGTTTATGGCTCACAGAGCCTGGGCTAAAGAAAACATGAAACACCCCAAGCAGGAAGCCCCAACACTGTCCCAAGCTCACCTCAGAAGTTGGCTGGTTCAGAATAGGCAGTCTTTCCTCCATCTTGTCCAAGCCCTTGCAGGCATAGGTATTGGCAACCGCAACTGCAGGAAACACAGACGGGAAAATGATCACTCACTGTAAGTATAGAATGAACACACGGACAATACATCAAGGCTTTATTTAGTCTTATTATGAAAACAGCAAGAATGCAGCTTTGTTTTTCTTAGAACCACAAAATCTACTTCCTGGTTTCTCTCACTCTTACAGGAAGAAATTTGGCAGGTTCCTGGCAACTTTCTCCCAGGGACAGGTAAATGAGTGGCTGTGTGGGAAAAGCAGCTAAGGACGAAGGCCTCAATGCTAGTGACAGTACAGGTGAGGCAAGCTTCTACTGAACCTTCCCTCAGGAAGTAAAGTAACCCACGCTGGGTTAATCACTATTTATTTCAGTTCATAGAGATACACTCTGGGATCTCACCAGTGAACAGTAGCACCCTGGATCTTCCTAGCAAGGCCCAGATTTCAATCCATGCTTCCCCCTTAAAGATAACAGGTCAAGAATCCACACCAAATTCATTAGGGCGTTAGCACTGTTGGGATAGCTGTTTCTTAAAGAATCCTTATAATCCCAGACTGTTATTTACCCTTTGGGGAATGATGCAAATGTTTGTTAAAAGCAGTTCGTGTTTTTGGAGAGATTTGGAGAGTCTGATACATCCTCTAAAATTGAAGAAAAACATTTCAATGTGTATGGTTGAATGTTTTGCTTGCATGTATGTCTGTGTACCAAGTGCATAAGCCTGGTGTCTGTAAGAGACCAAAACCCCATTGGATTCCCTGGAACTGGAGTCACAGACAGTTGTAGGCCACCATGTGGGTGCTGGGAATCTCGCCCAGGCTGTTGAGAAGAGCAGCCAATACTCTTAACCCTCAGTCATCTCTCCAACATCAAGTTCCTCTGAAATTTAAACAGTTACTAAAGATCCAGCAGTTCCACTCCTAAGTATATACTAAGGAGACTGAAAATATTACCCCCAAAACGTGGGGTGAACATATGTATGTTCACAGAAGCATCATTTATCACCTTCCCAAGGCAGCCACAACCTAAATGTTCATCAGCTGATGAATAGATAGTGTTGGGGCTTCGGAGACTGCTTGATGGTTCAAAGTGTTTCAAGCATAAAAGCTTGAGGACCGGAGTTCAGATCCCCCAGAATCCACATAATGTGGATTAAAGGTCATCTGTAATCATGACCTCTGCATTAATGGGAAGATCTGGAGAGCAGCCTGGCTAGCCTGAGGAGCCGTGTCAGTGAGCTCTGGTTTTTGATTGAGAGATTCTGCCTCAAAAGTCAAAAGAGTGGTTCAGGGAGGTTCCTGGCATCAATCTCATACCTGCACACCCCTACACACACACACACACACACACACACACACACACACAGTGGGAGGAGCATTGTCCAGCTAGTTTTTAAGTTTTATCAACTTAACATAAGCTAAAGTCATCAGACAGGAGGGAACCTTAACTGAGAAATTGTCTCCAAAAGATAGCACAAACTGTTAGGGCGTTTTCTTCATTAGTGATTGGTGGAGTGCCCAGTCCAATATGGATGGGGCCACCCCTGACTTGGTGGTCCTGGGTTCTATAAGCAAGCTGAGAAAGCCATGAGAATCAAGCCAACAAGCAGCACTCTCCAGTGGCCTCTGAGTCAGCTTCTGCCTCCAGGTTCCTACCAGTTTGAATTCCAGTTTTGGCTTCCCTTAATGGACTATGATTCAGAATATGTAAGGCAAATAAACCTTTTCCTGCTCCAGTTGCTTTTGGATTTATGGTGTTTCATTACAGCAATAGAAACCCTAAGACAAATATGTTCTACCCACACAATGTGGTATTATTCCTCAATAAAAAGGGATTAAATACAGACACAACATGAACATCTGTCATGGCTATGAGGTACATACAATGCTGTATCACAGATAAGTCCTGAAAACCTCTATGCTAAGTGAAAGATGCCTGATGCAGAAGAGCTTACTTTATGACTCTGATTGTACCAAAGGCCAGAAATAATCTTATGTATAAATAGGTTTTAAGAGCAACCCGAGGGGATGGAAGGCAGTGGGTCCTGACTGCTAATGAAAACAAGCTTGTTCTGTTTTCAGTGTTGGGGATTGAATCCAGGGTCTCAAACATGCCAGGACAGCACCCTTCCACTGAGGTACAGCCATTTTTAACTTAAGTAGATTAACTATACAGTGTGTTTTCTTATCTCAATAAAGTAAATATTAAAAATACAAAGTTTTGGACTGATAATGTAGTTCAACAAAGTTCTATCCCCAGTACTGCATAAACCAGGCATATTGGCTTAGGTCTATAATCCTAGTCATTTGAGAGGCTAAGGCAGGGGGATATCCTTGAGTTTGAGGGTAAAGTTACATAGTAAGTTCCCTAGCCAGCATAAGCTACAATGTTCAACCTTGTCTCAAAAAGAAAAGTTTGGGCAGAAGAGATAATTCAGTGAGTAATGGTGCTTGCTGCCAAGCCGGATGACCTGAATTAGACCCCAGGATTCTCTGAGCATTGCCATGACATGCATCTACACACAAATACATACACATATGCAGACACAAAAGAAATAAAAATGTAATAAAATCTTGTTTTTCAATTTGCACATGCTGTATGAGAAAGCTAACTCACTTCACCCCTTAGGTGATTGATGCCTTTGTAATTTCAGTTATTACCACAAAAGCATTTTGGAAATTTACTTTTTCTTTTCTTTTTGGTTTGTTGTCTTGAGACACGTGCTCATTATATAGCTCTGACTAGTGTGGATTTTGCTAGGTAGATGGGGATGGGCTTGAACGCAAAGATTTGCCTGCCTCCACTGGGACTAACGGCATACACCCCAAGTACATGCTTTTTTCTTTTCTGAGGCAGCGTCCCATACAGCCCAGGCAGCCTGGAGTTCACTACGTAGCCATGGCTGTCCTTCAACTGACATTTCTCCTCCACCTCCCTTCAAAGAGCCGGGGTGACTGGGATGCGCACAATGCCTGACTGGGAAGTTTCTTTTAGAGTAAGACAAGTGAGCATCAGTTATGGCTATGAAGCAGTCCATCTATGTGAACGAATGTCACCAGACAGTTTCTAGATAAAAGAGGTATTATGCTTCAGGAAGGCCTGAGGGTTCCCTGGTGTGACTTAGAACTCACCCTACCCAGTCCCTTGGGCTCAATGTTGACAGAAGAATCTAAACTCACTTTGTGGCTCCAGCTTCTGGATGATGGGCATCGCACTGGTCATAGCCACCGAGGTCACCGTCTTCACACCCTTCTCTGCCATCTCACACACAGATCTCAAATACGGGTGGTGATCCTTTGTACTGACATAAGCAGAGGACACGAGGTCGTAGGTAGAGCTCACCAAGGGCAGGTTGGCCACCCTCATCACCACGCTCTGCAAACACGAAGGAGTGGATAGTAACAACTCAAGACATGGGAAAGAAAAGGAAGGACCAAGGAACGAGCACTGAAAAACCATACCGGCTGTGGATCCACTGCTACTGATGCCATTTTTCCTCCTGGAGAAAAGAGATGCCTGGAGAGAAAAAAAACTGATTTCAGAACATCGAGGATCAAGTCCTGTCCCGACCTAGGCAGTTCACAATTCCAGCATAGACAGTTTCAGTTCCCCATCCTCTAATTCAGAGTCCTCTTCAAGGCCAACAGCCTGACTGGAGGCTCTGGAACTATTTACACACTTTCAATAGGAAAGAGTAGTCATTGATATGTGACCTGTCTCTTAAACAGGACACTAGAAATGCCTCTGTTCTCAAAAATGCCAACAAAAAGGCAGAAAAGTCGATTTAAACAGAAGACATCTTAGCTTCCCCAAACACCTGCCCTTGATTAATTAATTTATTTATTTTTGTAACTCAGGTTGCACACCAGGCTGGCCTCGAACTCACAAGACCTGCCCGCCTTTGCCTCCCAAATGTTAAAATTAAAAGATGGCCCTTGATTGATTTACTTAGTGTCTGCCTGTTTAAAGCCCAGGCTGACCCTCTTAACTCAACCTCACTAGTGTTGGGATTAGGCACAAGCCACCTTGCCTGGCTCTCAGGAACTATCGAACTGATACTTTAGGGTGTTTACCAATCTTGTGAATGAGATTGAAACTAGCAGTGGCTGCCTTATTGCTGACTGAGCTCAAGAAAGAGTCGCTCCAGGGAACTATAAAATCTCCTATCCCCTGTGACCCACACCCACATGAAACTGCCTTCTGCCCAGCAACAGAACCTGTATAGACACAGCTCAGCCTCCAACCAAAAGTCTCAGTTCCAGCCGGGCGGTGGTGGCGCACACCTTTAATCCCAGCACTTGGGAGGCAGAGGCAGGCGGATTTCTGAGTTCGAGGCTAGCCTGGTCTACAGAGTGAGTTCCAGGACAGCCAGAACTACACAGAAAAACCCTGTCTCGAAAAACAAAACAAAAAGTCCCAGTTCCTTAAGAAGACTTGCTCTGAAAGCAGAAGTTTCGAGCAGTATCCATATCGAGGAGCAGCCCATAAAATATCTCCTTACGTTTTCCAGGGGTGTGTGGTGGTGCTGAGGCAGAGGAGCAAGAGTTCCAGCCCAGCTTGTACTCTAGAGAGCCTGAGGGCAGCCAGTGCTGCCTAGTGGGACACCAAAGGAAAACCAGACAATTCTCACTATCCACCTCATAAGTTCTTCTCTAAGGTGTTTCCCTTTAAATAATGTCTCTACAGGACAAATGCACGTTGCTCTACCACAGACGGTCGTGCAAACAGAAAGGAAACCTCTAGAACAAAAGCGAGAGCTTTCCCAACCAGCCCCGGGCTGCTCCCGCCCCGCCACCGACCCGTTGCTGCAGTTCTGAGCCCAGCGCAGGCAGAGCAGCAGCGGCCTGGGGGCCAGATCTGGTACAGGACCCACCGAACAGGAGAGCAAGTCCGCACGATCCTGATCACCGCACAGCAAGGCAGCCCCAGCGACTGTTAAATATCGCCTGGCTGCCCCGCCCATGCCTCCGCGCCACGTGATAGATAGCCCAGCTGCCTGGGGCAGCTGAACCCTGCGCCAGCAGAACCCGGCTCGGCTAGGACTCTGGGCCACTCAGTGGGGAGGTGGGGATCCTGCCTGGGCGAGGGGACCCCAACCTGGTGCCAGGAAACCAGGAGCCTCCTTGGTTTCCTGAGCCCAGTGCCCAGAGATCTCAGACTAGTCCAAGAAGACCAGCTAGGGCGAAGCCTTCCGTTGTCCTTTGACTTAGATCACGGGTCCTGAAAGCCGTGTTGCAAAGATGCAGGGAGCCTGGAGTTTTGGAAAATGCAGACAAATTAACAAGAGTCCTCAGAAAAGAACACTTCAAAACTGGAAGTCAGGGTTCTAACCTTTTACTTTAAACCAAGAAAGTTACAAAGATCTGTGGAATTCCAACACAGTAATGACCTGTAGAGATTTCTGGTTTACTTACTGCTCTATGGATTTAAACAATTCAACAATGAATGTGGTGGCTCTGGTCTGTAATCCCCAGCCAGCATTAGGGAAATTGCGGCAGGAGGATTGTTGTGAGTTCTAGGCCAGAAAAATACCCTGTTCTCAAACAAACAATTTATCAAATGCTTCTAATTGAAAGGTTGTTCTACGTTTCCAAAAACAAAGCTTGAGCCTGTCATCTGTGTTTTCTTCAGCAAGACAACTCCAAATCGCTTTTGAGTGATAGCAGCCAACAATTAAGGAAGATGACCAACTTTATCGTGACTTATGCGATGTTCTTAAGGGAACTTAAATAGTCAACATCTGAATCATTTATTAATCCTTGCCGAAAATGCAGGGACGTGAATTGGGTTATTTGATCTCAAAAGGTGTACAGTCATCCGAAGTCATAAGGGTTTAGGGAATTTCTTTCCTGGAAAAAAGATAGAGGTGCAGGCCTTCTGGCTCCTTGCAAGGGAAACTAGAAGGGACAGTTGAGGATAGGAAGGAAACTCTCATGCCCTAGCTACGTAGGTCCCCTGTCACCATAACATGGAGTAAGAACAGCAGCAACAGTTCTGGGTCCCACTAAACAGGGCTTGTGGACGGTGCATTCAGAGCTGTGGAATCTGAACTCTGGGCAGCTCTCACCTCCACGTCAATCACTTAGCCAAAGGTGCATGCACACAAGTGCTGCTTACTTTTTCAAAGGTCCAAAGATCCAAACTGGCTCATTAAAATGTGTGCCTGAATTGATCCCGGGCACTGGAAGACACAACTGTATATATATATTTTTTAAGCCACAAAATGTCTGGAAGTCCAAAGATGTTTTGAACATTTTTTATTAAAGATTTTGTTTTGTGTGCATATGCATGTATGTATGTATGTATGTATGTATGCCACATCTGTGCAGATGTCCTCTGAGACCTTTTAGAAGAGGACATTGGATCGCTAGGAGCTGAAGTTACAGGCGACTGTGAGCCAAAGCACTCAGGAGGCTGAGGCAGAAGGATTACAAGTTTGAGACTAGGTTGAGCTACATAGTGAATACCAAGCCAGACAGGCTACACAACAAGATCCTGCCCCCATCAAAACAAAACACCCCATAATTCTCCTTCTGATGATGACAATGATGTAAAAATAAGAACAATCGACTAAATCTTTTTTTATTTTAATATTTTTGGTATTACTCTAAGCTAGAAGTTCTCAACCTGTGGGTCATGACTCTGAGGTTTAACAACCCTTTCACAGGGACCACCTAAAACCATCTGCATATCAAATATTTGCATTGTGATTCATAACCATAGCAAAAAAAAACCAATACTTCTTACAGTTAAGAAGTAGTAACAAAATAATGTTACGGTTGGAGGTCTCCAAAACAGGATGAACTGTGTTAAAGGCTCACAGCGTCAGGAAGGTTGAGAACCACTGCTCTAAGTAAATATTTGATCTGTTCACCGCTGGTTACTACCCTCCCCCACATTCTAATGACTTCTCTCCAACGTGACCTCTTTCTTTGCCCTTTCCCCTACAAAGCCTCTTGCTAAGTTTCAAGCCTGTGAGTCACTTCCCCTCACTAAAGATGTGCAATTTTTCTTCTGTTTTTATCTGCTAGTGAAGGAGAGGGCGCCTGGGCGAATCATCTGGGACCAGACTATTCTAACCTGCAAAGGTTGGACCACACCCAATTAATCTGTTTCTGTTTCACTTTCACCAGTGTGAGAACTTGAGTAGAAGATTTATTAAGAAAAATTAAGACTGACTCCCAAGAGTGCAAGGGACTTCAAGTTGTTTTTCTTTTTTTCTCTTGAGACAAACTCTCACTCTGTAGCTGAGGCTGGCTTTAAACGTATCATGGAGCCCAGGCTGATCTCAAACTTGCAGTGATCCTCCTGCCTCAGCTTCTTGAGTATTATGAGTACTGGCATGAGCTATGCCGAGAAAAACCCATTTTTATAAAATTGTGGTATGGTCAGGTGACCAGCGTCACCTGATCAGTGACTTCTGCCTCCTAGTCCAGATCTGCTGAGTTAGGACCTGAGGGGAGTAGTAGAACCTTACAACAGCATGATGCCTTCCTGGCATGGAATTACTACCACCATTTTACAAAGAAACCTCTCAGGAAGGTCTCCTGATCTTCCATAGTCTAATGACCAAACAGCAACTTGACCAAGATTAGATCCCAAGGAGATAACCTGAGCTAGTTGCTTAATTTGTTTTTGCCTGGCTTCCTCAGCTGTAAAACGGAGATAACCCTGCTTCCTGGTCTAGATAAAGTTATTTGGCTACTTCTTGTATTCGTCTTTTGTCTCTCTGCTCTTTTTCTTTTCTGTCTTTTTCTTTTTTTTTTTTTAAGGCAGGGTCTCACTGTGTAGCCCAGGCTATCCTCATGTTCACTGTGTAGTTTAGGTTGGCCCTGATCCTCCTCTCTCCCTCCTAAATGCTGGGAATGCAGACGTGTGATTAGGATTACAGTCACATACCACCACGCCTCTCTAAACTCTGCTGTTACAAGGAAAGGATAAGCGGTTGGCAAGACGGCTCAGTGGGTGATAGTGCTTACTGGGCCAGCCTGCGGGCCTGAGTTTACATCACAGCACCTACATAAAAATCCAGATGTGGCTGCCCAGCATTGAGGAGAGAAGGCGGAGGCAGGAGAATCACCGAGGCTTGCTGGGCTCCAGCCTAGCTCCGGGTTCAGTGAGAGATCTGTCATAAAGGACTAAGGTGGGAAATGACAGCGAAGGACAACCTGTCTCCTCCTCTGGCCTCTGCATACACACACACACACACACACACACACACACACACACCTGTGGTTACATGCATCTATACATTCCTAAGCATGCATAACACACACACATCACACCCACACAAGTAAAAGGCAGAGAACTAGGTGAGATGGCACACACCTGTAATAACAGCACTAGGGAACCTGAGACAAGAGGACTGCCAGAAGTTCAAGACTCCTAGTGAGCCGGGCGGTGGTGGCACATGCCTTTAATCCCAGCACTTGGGAGGCAGAGGCAGGTAGATTTCTGAGTTCGAGGCCAACCTGGTCTACAGAGTGAGTTCCAGGACAGCCAGGGCTACACAGAGAAACCCTGTCTCGAAAAACCAAAAAAAAAAAAAAAAAAAAGACTCCTAGTGAGTTCCAGGCAACCTGGACTACACAGCGAGATAGTCTTTAAAGAGGTGGGGGTAGGTGTTCAGAAGACAGAAGGGCTTGCTATGAAACCTGATGATTTGAGTTAGATTTCCCAGAACCAGCTTGGTAAGAGGAGAAAGCAATGATTCCCATAGCTGTCTTCTGACTTCTACAAGTACTCTATGCACGCTGGTTACCACCAACACCCCTGAAATTAAAACAAAGCAACAACAACAACAAAAAAAACCAAAATAAATAAAAATGTAAAACAGGACAAGGACAAGTGTGATGATACACGCCTTTAATCTCAGCACTTGGGAGACAGAGGCAGATGGATTTCTGTGAGTTCAAAGCCAGTCTGGTCTACTGAAAGAGTTTGAAGTCCTGCCAAAGCTACATAGTGAGAGACCTTGTTTCAGGGGAGAAAGGGGAGTTGAGGTTGGGAGGAAGGATGGTATTTGTTTCTGTGGTAAGACTAGAAAAGGGGGGCTATAAGTAACCTTTTGGGTGCTGAGAATTTTTTTTTTTTTATTCTAGGAATGTTATGTGACTATTCTTTGAAACTCTATCAAGCTATATGCTTACATATTTTTTTTTGTGTATGTTATGCTAAGTCTCACTGTGTTTTCCTGGCTGCCCCGGAACCAGTTATTTAGAGCAGGCTGACCTTAACACATAGAGTTCTGCCTGCCTCTGTCTTCCCAGTACTGGAATCAAAGGTATGTGACCACACCTGGCTGAAGTTTTGAGAACTAGAGAAAAGAAAGTAATGCAGCTTATTTTGTAAGTTTCTACAGAAGATAAATGAATCAATAGACTGAACAGTTAGAATAGTGTCACGCACATAGAAAAGGTTCTATTAATGACTTAGACAGGCTTATGGCCTATTGTTAAGGGAGTCTTGCTGTGCACTGAAGTGAAGAGCTGGGCCTGTAGGAGAGCTAGAAGGAATCTCAATATCACTGACTTCCCAGACACTGCCCAGTCTGCTTTCCTGAGCTGTAAACTGTGGGCTGATGTAACTGACGACCCATTGTCTAGGCTGGCTTGTGGCAATGCTGATTGTAATGGGAACGGCTTGAAGTATGTTTGCAGTTACCTTCTACTAAGATTAAGCCATGGCCTCCAGTTCATGCATGGTCTTCCAGGCCTGCAGTTCATACAAAGTGAACTGAAGTAGCAGTAAGACCCAGCTAGGGGAAGGACCGCCCTCCCCCCCCCCCCATCTCACCAGCATTTCTCCTCCCTCTTGTGTGAACACCATGTGTTCTAGCTCCACTCTGTCTGAATCTCCCCCTTTCCAATCCTCTCCTTTGTGCTGCTGGATCTCTTCCATTTCCTCCCTCTTTGAACATAGTCTTCTCTCTGTCTAGAATATCTGACCCCTCTGATAAGTTCTACTGTGGAATATTCAGCTCTATGCCTCTGTAAGGCATCTCCCCAGCCTAAGACCACAAACTACTAAATGCCAGGGCTGGGCTTTAGGTACATTGTTTATTTATTTGGGTTTTAGCTTGCCCTTCTGTCGCGCCTAGCCTCGACCAGCAAGGAAGACGAGACACACGAGCTCTTCTCCAGCAGTTTATCCAGGAACCTTGAACAATCTTCTGACCCTGGGGGAAGCGCCTCCCAGGCTTAAGTAGTCTAGGGCTAGCCTACCCCAGCGAGCCACGTGTCGACAGCAGATAGGTCCACATACACGGAAGCAAGCCAAATCACCAGCCACAGCCAAATAAGGACTTGTTTACTCCTGAGAGCACTCGCCATCGGGATGGCGGAAGGAGGAGACCAGCGCCATCTTAAAGGCACGGCACTATGCAGCTCTCCACACCCTTCCTATAGTGTAAACTGGCTTCAAACTTCCCATACAGCTGAGGCTGGCCTTGAACTCCTGATCTTCCTGCCTAAGCCTCCCCAAGTGTGGGGATTGCAGGCTTGTGTCAGTCATGCCCAGTACCAAGTCATGATCTGTCTAAATCAAGAATGTACATGTACTCTATTTCTTCTTAGGAGTGTCATAGGGCTAATTTACATTTGCTGCTTTGGCGCTAGAAAAGATGGACTTACAAGACACAGCTGGTGAGTGGTTGTTGGTGCACACCTTTAATTCCAGCACCCACAAAGCAAAAGCAGGCAAATTTCTGAGTTTGAGGCCAGACTGGTCTACAGAGTAACTTCCAGGAGGGCCAGGGCTACACAGATAAAACCCTTACATTGTATGCAACTCCATATTGTTCTTTCTGGAAGACTGTCTTAAATCAGACTGATGATTTGCTGGTCCCTGTCATAAGACAGCTCCCTTACATGGGGAATAGTCCTGTCTGAGCCTGAGCCTGAAAGTAGATGAAACTACCTTTCTCATGAGCCAGAAACTCAAAAAAAAAAAAGTCATTGTAACAAGCTATGAGGCCAGGTGGTTTCTGGTTTGACCAGTGCAAGCTCTGTGTGGATTGGTCATCATTGAGGGCAATTTCCTGGATAATCTAAGTAACCCAAATATTCAACATTAGTTTTCTACTGCTGAGATAAAACTCCACAATGAAAAGCAACTTGGGGAGGAAAAGGTTTATTTCTTCTTATAGCGTTTAGTTCATCATCCAGTGAACTCAAGTCAGGAACTGATACAGAGGCCATAGAGGAGTGCTGCTTATTGGTTTGCTCACCACAGATAACTTAGTCTCCTTTCTCATAGCACCCAGAAGCACCAGCTCAGGGATGACATCACCCACAGTGAGCTGGACCCTTCCACATCAATCATGGATCAAGAAAATACTCCACCAGATGGTGGTGACACACGCCTTTAACTCCAGCACTCAGGAGACAGAGGCAGATGGATCTCTGAGCTCGATGCCAGCCTGGTCTAGAGTGTGAATTCAAGGACAATGAAGGTTACACAGAGAAATCCTATCTCTAAAAATCTAATAAGTGAAGGAAGGAAGGAAGGAAGGAAGGAAGGAAGGAAGGAAGGAAGGGAGGGAGGGAGGGAGGGAGGGAGGGAGGAAGGGAGGAAAGAAGGGAGGAAGAAAAGGAGGGAGGGAGGGAGGGAGGAAAGAAGGAAAGAAGGAAGGAAGGAAGGAAAGAAGGGAGGGAGGGAGGGAAGGAAGGAGGGAAGGAGGGAAAATACCCACTTGCCCACAGGCCAATCCAAACTGAAGAGTTTTGAACTAATTTTACTGGCAGAAAACATTTCAAGACATTCTAATATTGATTCTATCATTTGGTTACTAGTAGTCACTCTCAGGCAGGTCTACAGTCAAAAAGAGCAAGGAGGGACAAAGAAATACAAATTTACAGTTGGAGAAGAAAAAGAACACCAAGAAATATAGCGTTGGGTCCAAGGCTTATGCTAAAGCAGAACAGGAGCGGCTGGGTGCTAACTGGAATGAAGAAAGCAGTGCTCAGTTCTGTGCTACAGGAATCACAACTTAAAAACCCTATAAAGACAGAAGGATAAGTTCAAAGTACATAACAAAAACAAAAGCAAAGAACAATTACAATGACGTTGATTGCTTTCATGGTTTCTTCACATCATATAATTAATGTTCACAGCAGAAGAAACCTGAAGGTTCAACAAATATGAAGTTTCCACAATAATAGGATGTGTGAAAGAGATATATTCGAGACCCCCAGGAGATGTCACAGATAGCACTGGGTTCTATACTATGTCCTATCTGTCTGTCATCTATCTATGTATCTATTTATCTATGTATCTATCTATCTATCTTCCATTTATCTGTCTCCACCTATCTCTGTCTCTCAGATCTTATGAGTTTTTCTTATATATACAAATCCATAATAACATTTAATTCATAAATTTGGCACTGTAAGAAATGAGCAATGACTAATAAGATAGAATAGTTACAGTAATAAAAGTTATATGAATGTGATCTATCTATCATCTATCTATCTATCTATCTATCTATCTATCTATCTATCTATCTATCTATCTCTCTATCTATCATCTTCTGGGAGGTTCTCATGCAAAGGTCTTGTTCCCCAATTGATTCTTGATTCGTTAGTAAAGAAGGCCAGCACCTACTGTTGGGCTGAAGGTACAGGTAGTACTTACGGGTCTCAGGGGGAAAGGCAGATGCAAGGAAGGAGAGAGGGTCTTTCTGCCATGCCTTGGAGGAGGAAGACTGCAACAATCATGTAAAGTCTGGGGGAGGGGAGCTAGGGCCTGCAGCCTCTGCTACAGGTGGTAGCCAAGGATGTTTGGCAGGGGCTAGGAAGGACTAGTCACTAAGTTTAGGGAACTTGGAGAGATGGAGATAATAAATTGGTAAGGGCATGCTTTTCCAGGTGGGAGATATCTATGCCCAGAAATTGTGCCTAGAAGGCAAGTTGTAAAGTAACCACCTGTGTGTGTGTCTTTTATCCTCGGATTCAAGGGTCTCTGGAGGAAGCTGGCAGCTTGGACACACACACTGGAGCTAATGCTGGGTAGAAAAGAAAGAGAAGCTGCATTAGGACTTGTGGTGGCTGATCCCAGGGCAAAGGAGATAACTTTTTCATTTTTTTTCTTTCTTTTTTTTTGGGGGGGGGGGTTTGGTTTGGTTTTTCGAGACAGGGTTTCTCTGTGTAGCCCTGGCTGTCCTGGAACTCACTCTGTAGACCAGGCTAGCCTTGAACTCTCGAACTCAGAAATCCGCCTGCCTCTGCCTCCCAAGAGCTGGGATTAAAGGCGTGCGCCACCACTGCCCAGCTTTTTTTTTTTTTTTTTATCATCAGTCTTGATTGTCAGGCTCAGTGAAGTGGAAACTTAAGGATTCTTTGGAGAGTCAGTTGTGTTGGATGGCATTTTGTTGAGGCAAAGATATAAAGGAGTGTTTTTCTGAAGTGGACACAGGTGCAAGGATGTTTTACTAAAGCGAGGATATGAAAGGACACATGATGAAACATTATTTGTTAATGACACACATATATTGGTCTGCTTTACATTGCATAGTCGAGCTACATTTGTCAGGACTCCATAAAGAGAAACACCAAAAAACTTCTGATAGTGTGCCTTGGCTTTCCACGGACTCAGGCTGATTGTCAGAGTGATGTCTACAAAGACAGACTCAGGCAAGACACTTGCTGAATTAAGACCCAAAGAGGATGTGTGACATTTAGAGAGAGGATAAAAAAGATTCGACAGACAGTGAAGGAGGCTGAGCTTGGCTTACTTATAGAGCTAGCTGTGCAACTCTTGTTAGTCTTGAGTCTTCACTGATCTTCACTTTTCTCAGAGAGACACAGCTGAGAACTTTTCCTGACATTCCTCCCTGGTCCCTCCTGCTGACTCATGTTGAGGCTGAGGCCTGGGTGTTCCTACTAGGACATGCCACTACTATTGCTAACCAGATTCTACCAAACTAGATTGCTGATATATCCATAAAGTGTTTGTGAGTGGATCAAGCTGCCATTGTTAACCTGTAAACTGAACTGCCGATTTCCAGATAACACAGACAAGAGTTGCTGAAAAAAAAAAAAATTCTAAACAGGTCCACTTCGCCCATATCCTTTCTTTTCCACTACCTCTGGTAGGTAGTGAGCTAAAAAAGAGGTTAAAGCATTTAAAAACCATCAATAAAAGTAGACCTCAAAAAAAATTAAAGTTGCCGGGCGGTGGTGGCACATGCCTTTAATCCCAGCTCTTGGGAGGCAGAGGCAGGCTGATTTCTAAGTTCAAGGCCAGCCTGGTCTACAGAGTGAGTTCCAGGACAGCCAGAGCTACACAGAGAAACCCTGTCTCAAAAAAACAAACAAAGAAAAAAAAAAAGAGAAACTGAAACATTACTAACCCAGTAAACCAGCAAAAAAAAAAAAAAAAGAATAAATAAAAATAAAAAAAATAAAAATAAATAATAATAAAGTTACAGCTCAGCAACAAGCACATTTACCCGATGAGCTGGCCTTGGTTTGGTTGTTGGATGGATGGATGGATGGATGGATGGATGGATGGATGGATGGATGGTTTTGAAGCAGTACCTTACTGTTTCCCAAATTGGCCTGATCCCTGTAATTGCAGCACATGCAAGGCAGGCAGGAGGATCAAATTTTCAAGATCATCTTCAGTTACCTGCTGAGTTCTCAAATTCAAAGCTAAACTTGTTTTACACAGTAAGTTTCAGGCCAACCTGGGCTACATAGTAATATTATTTCTCCAAAGCTGTATTTGTATACATCATGGCCTATGTGTAGCGGGAAATTTTCCCTGCAAGTTGGGAGGAGCTAAGGTGGGAGGAGTAAGGAGAGGAAGAGGAGGAGTAAGGAGAGGAAGAAGAGGAGTAAGGAGAGGAAGAAGGGAAGGAAGAGGAGGAGCTAGGGGAGAGATGTAGGAGGATGGAGAACCAGACTTGTATTGGGATAAATAAAAAAACTGTTCTAGGTAGAGGGCCGAACAGAAAGATAGTGCAAATCAGATGTATTCAGATGATATAAAGTTATATTGCCTCACAGGAGACTCAGGTTCTGTCTAACGTGGGCCCCACGGGAATTCTGGGTTCATTTCCTGCTTGGTAAACTAGGAAAGGCCTAAGAGTAGGTACATACAGTATTTTAGTTATTAAATTGATTTTCAAGATAGGTGTGATTTTCAGTTTTGTGGTTATATTTTTCCTCTGGGAAAGAGGTCACGATAAAGGTTTTTCTGGTTACTGGCTCAAGGATACTCTATTTTGGGAAAAAGGTTTGTCTGTGTATTTTCAGAAGAGATGATTAAAATATTTCTACCACCCAGAATTATATGGATTAGACATGACAGAGGCAGGCCACCAGAAGACTAGATTCCAAAATTCAAACATAATATTATCTTGATACTAAAATTTGTTTTGCGAATTATATATTGCAGAATACACAGCCTTGGTGTATCTACTCATCAAGGAAGCTAAGCAGACCTGCTCGAACCTCTGATGTCCTGGAATCTCAGCTGGATGCAGTGAAGACACAGATGTCAGAGGCTTATCAATTTATCCTCCCCCCCTTCTAATATCTCAATGCCCAAATTTAGCTTGAAGAAGTTAATGAAGAGTTGGCGCCCCTATTCCCTGAGCTTGGGGACTGACGTGGTTAATATTAGGTTGTCCTAGGGAAAAATAATGGTTTTATTGGAACAGGGAAGAATAGTTAGAATTGATTACATAGCCATAACCTATTGGTAGAAATCTGTATAATTGTTTTTAAACTGAAGTTATAATTTCTTAAATGGTACAAAATTTATTTTGATTTCAAATTCAAGAGTTTCATTGGTATATTTTCTTCTCTTAAGTCAAAATTGACGGGTACAAGGCTTAGACCCAGTTCTTCTTTAACTTTTTTAAAACTGATTTGAGATGGTTAGCCTGTGAGTTAAGGGCCTATAGCAAATTCATGGCTTTGAGTTTACTGTTAGGGTGTTTTCTAGATTTTAATTAGAAATAGCTGAGAGGAGTTAATGGAAAACAGTCCAGATTGCTTTACATAGATAGTTGGTTTTCAAAACCATCAGAAGTCCACAGAATTGGCGTTACAAACATTTCTGTATTAATGTTCATTTTGATTAGAGACCTGTCTGCTCCTAACAGCTTCCCTGTCTTGGATTCTAAGAAGAAATTGAGCATCTTTGGAGTTACTCCAGTTGTGGTGAGACAACCACTAGGCAAGAATTGCCTCTTTTCATCTACAGACAAATTACTGTCCTGAAAAGGACACACTTGCGGAATAATCAACTGATTATATCTGCCAAGACAAGTGATCAGCCCTTAAAAATTCTTCATTGCTAGGTCTGTCAGATGATCCTGGGCCAGAAGGCTGAAGACCAGCTGCTCCTACGTTTTGAAGTAAGGGACTGTCCAGGTAATCATTGTTCTCTATAAATTGGCTAAGTTTTGGAAGCTATTCTTTGTGTTTCTGATAATTTCAGTTAATTCAGTCATTCTGGATTTCTGACAGGGTTGAAGACTTGTAGTCTCATAGCCAACCCAGGCTATTTACTTTGGGAGAGCAGATTTGAGAGGATGGTTTTCTGATGACATTCATTCTGAAGCCAGGACATAAGCCAGGTTCAGAACTAAGTCTTTTAGTTAGGAGAGATGACAAAGGTTCTGTTTAGCTAACAAAAATATGGACTGGGTATTAGGTCTATCTTGTACCTTACTGGTACTTATTTGTACCTTACAAATTGGTATAATTGTGCTCTAATTGTATTTTGAAAGAAAAATTTTTTTATTTTAACAGGAAGGGTGATACATAGCAGGAAATTTCCCCTATAAGGTGGGAGGAGCTAAGATGGGAGGAGCAAGGAGAGGAAATGGGGAAGGAAGAGGAGGAGCTAGGGGAGAAATGTAGGAGGATGGAGGACCATGCATGTATCGGGAAAAGACCCGGGCAACAACTTATATCTAGGTTAGTTAATTGGGAAACACTTCTAATTGTGTGAGCATCTTGTTTATTGAGCATTACCAAATATATAAAGCCTTTGGTTAATCATTAAGCATTAGAGTCTAATTCCTACCAGGTACAGCGTGGATGGTGGGATGGTCTGGGCTCAGCCCTGCCTTACAGAGACAGCATGGAAGATTGTCAGAGCCACCTCCCACGCTGGTGTCTCGCGGGTGCCAGGTCCAGTGTTTCTGACTGGCCTTTTCTAACTGTAGCACGTGCGTGGCCTCTGGCCACTTCCAGCTGCGGAACGCTGGACTTCAGGCTGCGGTGCATGGCGGCCTGAGCTAAGCAGAACCATCCCCACATAGATAGTCAGCTAGTCCAGTGGCTTTCATTAAATATATAATGCAACAGCATATGCCTTTAAATCCAGCACTGGGGAGACAGAGCCAAGCAGATATCTGTGAGTCCAAGGCAAGCCTGATCCCCAAATCCAGCAAGGGCTACATAGTAAACACTATCTTTAAAAACAAAAGTAAGCCGGGTGGTGGTAGCACATGCCTTTGATCCCAGAACTTGGGAGGAAGAGGCAGGTGGATTTCTGAGTTCGAGGCTAGCCTGGTCTACAGAGTGAGTTCCAGGACAGCCAGGGCTACACTGAGAAATCCTGTCTGGGGGTGGGGGGGAAGGTAAAACTTGAGTGTGTTGGCTCATATATGTAATTATACAGTAAGTTTGGAGCCAGCCCTGGATATGTGAGATTTCATCTAAAACAACAAAAGCCCTTTCCACCTTGTTTTTCCTGTGATTAGACATCAGTTATACATGTACACAATGAGCTCCAGGGAGGCTACTTAGGTTATCAGAGACAAACGCTACTCATCAGACAAAACAGTTTTCCAAAGGCTGCTCATGCTCCAGCAACTCCATTCACATCCCTGTGAGCTTTAGGTCCTGAGGATGAGAACTACCTCCTACCAGAAGTAGTGGCTCTCCCTCTGGGGTTGGAGGGTCAGTAAGGCTGAAGCTGTAGTATAGTAAACACATGAAGGGAAATTCTCTACAGGAGCTGTGTTTTGTGTTCACCGCAGAAGCAGAATTGTAGGCCATGAATCAGAAACCCTAGACTCCAGTTTTAATCTGCCAACTAGGCAAATAGCTAAAGAGTCTTACTCAAATGTTTAAAAGTTGATTTTTTTTTTTTTCCTGAAATAGGGTCTCGTAAGCCCAGGCTGGTCTTGAGCTTGTGATTGTTCTGCTTCAGCCTCCTAAAAGCTAGGATTACAGGAGTGTGCCACTAGGCCCAGCTTCAATGCTAGTTTTATAAATATACTCTTTATAGGTAGGATTTCACTATGTAGGTCAGGCTGGTCTCAAACTCACAGTCCTGTTGTTGCAGCATCTGAGTGATGGGGCACGGCATGTGCCATTACTCCAGGCTTTGCTGTCTCTTCCCTCTTCCTTTCCCTACCCTGTCCTCTCCTCTCTTGCTTGCCTTCTTTTTTTTTTTTTTAAGATTTATTTATTTATTGTATATGAGCACACTGTTGCTGACACACCAGAAGAGGGCATTAGATCCAATTACAGATGGTTGTGAGCCATGCTGTGGTTACTGGGAATTGACTCATGACCTCTGGAAGAGCAGCCAGTGCTCTTAACCCCTAAGCCATCTCTCCAGCCCCTCTTGCTTTCTTATTAAGGAACCAAAGATTGTGTGTGTGTGTGTGTGTGTGTGTGTGTACACGATAGGCAACTATTCTGCTCCTTGCAGCCCTCCCCCTTTGTTTTTTGTTATTGTTGTATTTGTTTGTTGTTTCTTTGGTTTGAGACAGAGACAAGCACTGTGGCCCAGGCTGAACTGGAACTATATAGCCCACACTAAGTTTAATTCATGTCAATCCTCTTGAGTCAGCCTTCGGAGTACTGGGAATACCGGTAGTGAGCCACCATGCCTGGATTCTGTAGAATTTACTAATGTGCAATGTGTCTTGTATCATCTCAATCAGAGTGACTTGCACTTGTTTTTAAATATTTCTGGATGGTGTCCTTAATGAGTTAAGTTAGAATTTTGAGTGATAAGACAGCTACAGTGGTATGGCCCTGTAATCCCAGGTTTTGAAGGGAGAAACAGGAGGATTATCATAAATTCAAGGCCAGCCTGATCTGCACAGCAAATTCCAAGAGAGACACTACTTCAAATGGAGGTGAAGGAGAAAGAGGAGAAGGAAGAGGAGAAGAAGAAGAAGAAGAAGAAGAAGAAG
>NW_021604670.1:8246571-8267070 GCF_004785775.1 Grammomys surdaster | reverse complement strand
GAGGAGGAGGAGGAAGAGGAGGAGAGAGAGAGAGAGAGAGAGAGAGAGAGAGAGAGAGAGAGAGAGAGAGAGAGAGAGAGACTGGAGAACATCAGAACATCAGAATCTATCCCTCTCCTTCCTGGCACTAAACTCAGGGCCTCATTTTAGGCCACTCTCTTCCGACTAGCTACATTCCCAGCTCTCTGAACATGTATGTTATGATTAATTTCTGTTGTCAAATTGTTGGATTTTAAAGCACTTGGGTCATTACTGAGTCACACATTTGGCCGTGTCTGTGAAGGTGTTTTCAGAAAAGTTCAGCTGAGGAAGGGAGACTACATGAATGTATGTGGCAGCACCCCATGGGCTGGCTATGGAGTGAATCAAAAGGGAAAACTCTAAGCCTGATGACACGCATTTGTGATCCCAGCACTTAGAGGGAAGGAAAATCAGGACTTCAACCTCATCTTTAGCTCTATGTTGAGTTCTCAGACTTGAGGCTACCCTGTGCTACGTAGCAAATTTCAGGCCAACCTGAGCTACATAGCAAGACCCTTTCTCAAACGCTGGGTTTGATGGCTCATATATGTAGTCCTATCTCTTAGAAGGATGAAGCAAAGGAGTTGCTGAGAGTTGTAGGCCAGCTTTGGACACTAATGAGTTTGAGGGCAGCCTGGTCTACAAGTTCAAGACTCTATGAAAACAACAAAATAAAAGTCTGTAAGTGTATAAACTTAAAGGACTGAAATGAAAAAAAAAGAAACTAAAATTGGTTTATGACACAAAATGATGCTTGAGAGAATAGGCTGGCCAGTTTTTTGTTTGTTTATTTTGCTGCCCTTGAAGTCACAGAGATCACCTGTCTCTGCACCTGCCTCTGGCTACACACGGTATGGACATAAAATTTGTGAGCCATCATGCCCTGCTTTTTAAAAACAACAATGCCACTTTTTCAAACCTCTCCTCCTCCTCTTTTTCCTCCTCTTCTTCTTTAGTTTATGAAGCTGGAGAGATGGCTCGGTGGTCAAGAGCACTTTCTGCTACTGCAGAAGCCAGGGTTCAATTCCCATGCTTTTAACTATCCATAACTACACCTCTGGGGGAATTTATGCCCCCTTTACAGCCATGCCTTACCTGCCATAACAGACTGTAGCTTCTGAACCATGAACCCAAATAAAGCCCTCCCTCCTTAAGATGCCTTTATATTAGTATTAGTGATAGTAATGGTAATGGTATTGGTAAAGGTATTGGTATTGGTATTGGTATTAGTATATAATGGTTTTTGGAGACAGGGTTTTTCTGTGTAGCCCTGGCTGTCTTAAAACACATTCTGTAGACCAGATTGGTCTTGAACTCAGAGAAATCCATCTCCCTCTGCCCCCTAAGTGCTGGGCTTTAAGGCCTGGGTAACCACCACCTGGCTTAATTTTTTTTTTCCAGTCAGGCATGGTCTCCTTCTATAGGTCTTCCTGTCTCAGCTTCCAGAATGCTGGGATTATAAACATGAGCCAGCAGTCCCAGATGTCTTTAAATTGCGTCTTGTCTGGTGTCTAGTCACAGCAATGAGAAAAGTAACTAGCACAGGAGCCAACAGGCATGCGCTGCTAATGTTTTAGGTCATGCCATTTACACAACCTCTTCTATGTTAACAGTTTCTAGGAAATCAAAAACTGGGTCATAGCATATGTATTATCCTACAGCTTGCTTTTTACACTAAGCAACATTCATCCTGAATACTAGCTCCAATAGGGACCTGCATAGACCTCTGGCCTGTCCCCAGTATCTTCATGACCCACTTGACCTTGGTGTTCAGCAGAGCCCATGGCCCCAAAAGCCTTCCTGAGGATTCAAGCAGTTGTTGATGATGAATCCCGGTGTAGAGAACCAGATAAAAATCTCTTTCCAGAGCCTAGTGGTAATAGCGTACCCCTTTAACCCTTTAATTCCAGTACTCAGGAGGCAGAGGCATTTGGATCTCTCTGAGATCAAGCCCAGCCTGGTCTACAGAGTGATTTCCAGGACAACCAAGGCTACACAGTTAAACTCTGTCTCAAAAGACTAATAATAATAATAATAATAATAATAACAATAAATATTCTCCTTCCAGGACACAGACAGATCCTCCCATGAAGTACAGCCAGCACACACTGGAAAGACAACTTTCAGAGGAGCTACATGCTTGGTTTCAGACCCCAGGAACTGAGATGCATATTTTGCATACCGAGGCAGACCTGGCCTCTAGGTTCTCCCGGCATCCCTCAGTCCCTATCTGGCATACCCTGTCCCTAACCCTGAACTTTCCAGCCCAGGGGCTGGGCTGCCCTTCCCACAGAGGCTCTTCTCTCTATAATGCAGACATTTTGCATTTTGGTCTCTCTCTTCTCTTCCTCCTCTTCCTCCTCTTCCTCCTCCTCCTCCGATTCTCTTTTTCTTCCCCCTCCACATCCTCCTTCCCCTTCTCCTCATGGCGACTTCCCTGGCCTCAGTCCTTGAGGCCAGTGAACTCACCCGTTAGAGAGCCTCTTCCCAATAAACCTGCCTTTCATATAATGTAATCTGGTTTGAATTGGCTCATTTCACCAGCGGAGAAATAACCTATCAACCTGGAGCATGGTGTGGTATCAGACAAGGCTGTCCTCTGGCCTCAGTGCTCCCTAGAGTAGTCAGTTACAATCTAACTATGGTGCCTTCGCCTGTAGAATGTATGCTGCAGGCTGCCATTCACTCTTACTCCTCCATGTCAGGTGGAGCACTTAGTCCTTGTTCTATCTGTGACCCCAGTCCTAGTAACCCTGAAGTGAGCTACTATTGTTCCCTGCTGGCCTCTCTATCAGCACCTCTTCTTGACCTTGGCTAGGGCAGCTGAACAACTCCAGCCATGATCAGGGAAGGAGTATCTGTGTGTCTCTTTCTCTGACCCGGGGGGCCATGTTAAGGCTTCTTTCCCACAGATGATAATCTCAGAGGTTCAAAGCTAGCAACTAAGCCTGATTTCACCCAGTCCCTGCAGCCTGAAACCTCCTGCTTGGCCTATCAATATGTTTGTGCCTTCCCCTGAGCTGGCCTACTGCCTCTGCCCTGGCTTTCAGGGATACCATCTCTGGGCAGGCTTTCTCTGGACCCAGCAGGGACAGACCTGGAGCCAAATGCACTCACAGTTGGGAGCTGTCTCCTGAGCCTCTCCTCCAGTTCCTTAACCCATCCTCCTGTGGTATCTGCCAGGCCCTGGCCTCACCAACAGAGGAAGGAGCTTGTCACCACTTCTCTTCTAACTGGGAAATACACATTATTGAAAGGGAGACAACCAAGAATGGAAGAGTGTTTCCCAGAAAAGGAATATAGACAGTGCTTGGGACAGACTCAGGACCTGGGCCACTAAACAAACAATTCCACTGAGCTGCATTCCCAGGCTCTCCCAGAAGGGAATACATGTGACTTCTCCCTTCCCTCCCCTCCTCTGTACTTCTCAGGTCTTCTCTTTTCTTCTTCTTCCTCCTCCACCCCTCACAGGCATGTGCCTCCCCCATGCAGGAGTGCACTTGAGTGTACACACACACACACACACACACAGACACGCATACACGCACACGGGGCTTGGAACACATACCACAAACTACTAGGGAATCTCAGTTTGTGGTGCTCTTTCTTTTGGTCAGAGATTCTGTGTAGTTTAAGACACAGTGTCTTTCAAAATCCTAAAGCATGTACAGGGCATGATAGTAGCTTCAATCCCACCAAAGGCAGAGGTAGGCAAATCTCTGAGTCTTTGGCCAGCCTGGTCTACTGAGCATAGCTACATAGAGAAACCCTGACTTGAACAAACAAACAAACAAACAAACAAAGGAATGGGAGAGAGAGAGAGAAAGAGAGAGAGAGAGAGAGAAAGTCCCACGACATTCCATTTTGAGAAACATACTGAATATTGGCAATGAGTAGTAGATGGGCAGACATAGCAAGAAAGTCTCCACTTTTCTGTCTTTCTTTGGTCCCTTCCTTCTTTTTCTCCAGTTTTTTTTTTCCCTGTGAGACATGTTCTGACTATGTAACCCCCATTAAAATGGCCTTGAACTCATTGAAATCCTCCTCCAGCCTCATCCTCCAAAGTGGTAGGATTGATTACAGGCATACACCCTTATCCCTGGCAGATACAATATGTATTTCCTATAATGTTTGAAGATATTTAATGATTTTGTATTTCTACTTCTATATACAAAAGCATACATTTAAAAGATAAAAACAAACTGGGCGGTGGTGGCGCACGCCTTTAATCCCAGCTCTTGGGAGGCAGAGGCAGGTGGATTTCTGAGTTCGAGGCCAGCCTGGTCTACAGAGTGAGTTCCAGGACAGCCCGGGCTATACAGAGAAACCCTGTCTCGAAAAACCAAAAAAAAAAAAAAAAAAAAAAACAAAGACAAAGCATCTCATCGTACAGGCGGCGGTGTGTCACAGTGTACCTTTTGTCCATACAGCTTTACTTGTGAATGTCCATTGCAGTGACTCATTGGTCTGGTACGAGGCCTCTAGCTTCTGTGACACTACTCCTACTGGATCCTCACCGGGACTCCTCTCTGATAACCTGTTGTCGCCCTGTGTCGTGGAGATCCTGAAGCTTTGGATCTGTAGGACTGGCTCCTTCATGAGCTCCAGCAGTTCATAGATGATGTAGATGTTGGGATAGGCCGACCCAAAGCCCTGGATCTAGGCCTGAGTGGTAGCTGAGTTGGTCAGCCTGCCAGCTCTCCACACCCACACCACCAGGGCCAGCTCCCCAGCACTGTCCTAGCTAGCGCATCCAATGCCACAGCTAGCCAGTGCCAGTGATAGCATGGATTGATTTTTTTAATTAATACACACAACAAGCCAGAAGCTGGGCCAGCTCTCCTATTCTTACACCCTTGGGCCTGCTCATCCATGCCTTTGTCACCAGGGCCAGCTATACCGTGCTGTCAAGTGAGGTACCTGGCCCTATCTCCCAAATGATTCAGCCAGAGAGGGATGAGGCCAGCTCTGCACAGCCCTAGAACATCAACATGATCCCAGGTGACAGCCCAGACCAGGGACATCAGTATGGCCTTGGTGGTAATATGAGCTATAAGACGTGGCCCTCAGAGGCAGCAATGTCCGGGACTTCACCATAGCCTCAGGTGGCAGGATAGGTAGGCTACTCAGTTCAGGCTATTTCTCTCCACTCACCTTTTTATGGTTGATTCTCCAAGGCCTCCAGAAAGTAGCTAATGATCATAGAGGTTTAATTAGTCTTAATTGCCACAACACAAACCTCATACTTAGTCAAAGACTTATCTTAGAAGTAAACTAGTGAGCCAGGCCGGAGGTACAAGCCTTTAGTCCCAGAACTCCAGAGGCAGAGGCAGGTGAATCTCTGTGAGTTCAAGGCCAGCCTGGTCTACATAGTAAGAGTGGAGTGGACTGTTAACTAGAGCCTTTAACATGTGTAAGGAAGAATATTAGAAGCGAGGTGGAAGCTTTTGTGCAAATCCTTTAGCACAGCTTGCCAAGCCTGTATTTTATAAATAGTCTGTCCTATTTACGGAGGGTCTGCCAAGTATATACAAGTTTGCATTAGGTACCATTAAGAATGTAAGAGTGCCCAAACTCACAGTGACTGCTCTCTGTGTAGTAGGGCATGCCTGGGATCTGGTAAGAGGGAGGCTGGGGCTACAGGGTCATGTAAGTCAGCCTATGACAGTGAGTTTCAGGCCAGCCAGGACTACTCAGTGACAGCTTATCTCAAAAATAGAAAGAGAGTGAGAACAAGAGAGGAAGGGAGAAAGAAGGAAGATGGAAGGAAAGAAGAAAGGAAGGAAGGAAAGAAGGAAGGAAGGAAAGGAGGAAGGGAGGAAGGGAAAAAGGAAGGGAAAAATCAAGAACTAAAGGTACACATTTCATAGTTAATGTCTGAGATCTCTGCAAGCATTAGAGTGATATTTTCTCTCTTTCTCTCCCTCTCTCCCTCCCTCCTTTTTCTCTCCAGAGAATGTAGTATAAAGCCCTGCTTCTTCCTCACACACTGAACAAGTCATCAGCCTTCCACAAGCTCAGCTCCTCAAGGACAAGCCTTGTTTTTCTGTCAGGTCAGAGGCTGCTGCCCAAGCAAGCTCTCAATCTCTCTCTACTTGGTCCTTCTGCCCTTGGCCCTCTCCTCCTCTCCAGTTGCCCTTCCCGTTCCCACCAGACATGAGCAGGAACTAGTCCTTATGGTGCACGGATGACCCACAATGATGATGGCTGTCTTTTCATACAAGTCAGCTTGGCTCTTGGTGTAGACCGTCTCCATCTTTGTTCAGCAGCCTTTCTCCCACATACCACGTGAGGTGTACCACTTTCAGTCAGTGTTACATCAGCCCCAGAGGGTTCCTGCTCCTGGCCCAGACAACCATTAAGGCTCTAAGAAGAAAGCCCAGATCACTCTGACAAAACATGTTCCGTCAGTATAAACTCAACAGAGTACTGGGAACTCAGGCAATAGCTATTCCTTGCCAGGTACTGCCTGCCAATTCCAAGAAGTGCCTGGAGGTAGCTGGCTTCTTCTTCCTCTGCCTCCTCCCTACTCTACAGTAAGTGGTGCTCTGCCCACTGCTTACAATGGCCCCATTCTTCCAGTCACCCCATTTCAACAGTTAAGAGTGCTGCTCCATAGCCCAGCATCCTTGGGTCTGTGACATGCCCTGATAAATGAGCAAATGAGAGTTCTGGCCTGCTTAAATCGCCACCCCTTAGGTTGGCTACATAACTACAGACCCAAGTGCCTCCTTCTGAGGATGAGTGGGGATGTGGGATGAGAGAAATCGAACTACTAATCAAAGAACAACCTCAAAGACTGTGTTGACATAAGCTTTATGGCCAAGCACAATGGCTCATGCCTCTAATCCCAGCACTTCAGAAGGAGTGACGGGAATTCAGGGTCATCCTTAGTTATACACAAAGCACAAAGCTTGAAGTTGGCCTAGGCCACATGCTGCCTAACATCGGAGCTGACTATTGAAGCTTCCTGAGGCATTTCATGGGATGAAGTTTATCTTGCATAACAGAAAGCTTTATAGGTAAACACCCACTCAATATTTAGATTCCATAATAATCTATGCCTTCATTAGGTATTACTATTACTATTGTTTTATTACTATTACTATTCCCATTTTCCATTGTTGGAACTGGCAAAGCTGAGGACAGTCTTACCTCTCAATCCCTTTCTAGTCTACTATTTCAGTGCACAGCCCAGAAGGCTTCGTGCCCCAAGAATTTGAATCTGGCTCTGACAGTGCTTTGCTGGTAAGCCCCAGAGAACATCTGTGAGTCCCCTACTCACTGATGCTGTATGTCTTCAGGTGTTACTCTCCCTGATGAACTTTAACCTCCCTTAGTGGACCACCTCCTTCTTCTCAAGCTTAGTTAACACTTTATAGATATGCGAGAAACAGCAAGCTCCCTTAACATCTCGGCCAAATCTCTGTCTCATCAGCATGGCACTTCTCAATACCTTCTGAGTCACCCTGTCAGCAGCTGCATGATGTCACAGAGGCACAATTTCAGCAACTCCACCCACTCACTAAAGGAGAATCAGCATTCTAACAAGATTCCAGGTGTTCCTAGTCACAAGTCAGCCAGACCAAGTGTTTTTGTATTATTTTAAGATAGGTTTTCGTTATATAGCTCTCTGGCTTGCCTCAAATCAAACTCGGGGAGTTCCAACTCGAACTCCTTCTGCCTTCCAAGGACACCACCACTGCTGCCAAAACCAGTAAATTTTTACTACAGCTAAGATTAAAAGGGAAGTGAGAGTGGGGTGGCTGGGTGTGGAAGCCACACCCTTAATCCCAGCACTGGGAAGGCTGAGGCAGGTTGATGTCTGTGAGTTTGGGCTAAATTGGGTCTACTTGTTGAGCCAGGCCAACCAATGAGACCTTCAAAACCAAACAAAGACAAAAGGAGAACTGTATTAGTAACAGAATTTATGGAATGTCTCTATGTATTAAGGGAATTTATTGTAGTGACTTACAGTCTGTAGTCCAACTGACCCAACAATGGGCAGCTGTGAATGGGAAGTCCATGAATCTAGTCCTATGAGGCTAGTTGTTTAAGCTGGTCTTCTGTAGAAGAAGGTTCTAACAGGTGTGCTGGCAAGTAAGTGCAAACAGCCAAAGAAGATCTTCCTTCTTCCAATATCCTTATGTAGGCTTCTAACAGAAGGTGTGGCACAAATTAAAGGTGTGTACCACCATTATTGGGTCTGGAACTTGCTTTGTCCCAGGCTGACCTTGAACTCAGAGATCTGTTTACCTCAATCTCCTGGAATTAAAGGGGTGTACTACCTTTCCTGGGCCTAAACTTTTCATGACCACTATCCCTCAAGATCTCCATGTCAAGATACAGGCCAGAAACCTGTGTCTTCCAGCCTCAAGATCTGTATCACAGGTGTACCCTCCATTTCTGGATTGTAGTTCTTTCCAGATGTGGTCAAGGTAACCAAAAGTAGCCATCACAGGGACCAAGGACTGTTACTAGTTAAAAGTGAGGGCCGGGCAATTCCATTCTCTTGGGAACTGCTCTTTTCCCACATCCTTTGCCTAGTTACTCTCCTGAACCATGAAGCACTCATTGTTTTATCTCATTGTTTCTAAAACTCTCCACATAGCTCTAGCTAGCCAGAAACTCACCATGTAGACCAGGCTGAACTTGAACTCACAGAGACCCTCCTCCCCCTGTTTCCCTAGTGCTGGGACTAATGGCCACCACACCGGATTCCCATATTCCAAGACAGAGTTTCCTGTATCCCAGACTGGCCCAAATTCTATCTGTAGCCAAGAATGATCTAGAATTTCTGATCCTCCTGTCTCTACCTCCCCAGTGCTGAGATTACAGATGTGAACCATATTGTTTCATTTTGGTCAAACCCAGGCCTTAGTGAAGGTTAGACAAGTACTCTACCACTGAGATACACCTCTGTCCTGTGGTCCTGTCTCTTCCTCCAAGACCCCTTTCTTGTGTGCTTTTTAAAATTACCTTACCTGGATCTTGTTTTCTCATCTCCCGAGCATCAGCTAGGTCCTCTAATAGACTGAGAATAGTGAAAAACACCTGTGCATCATAACCATGACCTTTTATAGATGGTCAAGAAGGAAAGGAGTGAGTGACAGGCCAGTGAAGAAGAGTTGGGCACACAGGGCGCACTCTGTAAAGGCATGCTCCACTTACACCCAAAGAGTGCTCAGGTATCAGCTGTGGTTAGTGATGTCTATGCTGAGTATAGACATGCACATAATGTTGTTCTTCTTCTTCTTCTTCTTCTTCTTCTTCTTCTTCTTCTTCTTCTTCTTCTTCTTCTTCTTCTTCTTCTTTCCTCATTTTCAAGACAGGGTTTCTCTGTGTAGCCCTGGCTATCCTGGAACTCAAACTCAGAAATCTACCTGCCTCTGCCGCCCAAGTGCTGGGATTAAAGTCGTGCAGCACCACTGCCCGGCTCAGAATGAGCTTCTTGATTCTTGACCTTAAGAACATTAATCTGGCAGTGGGGAGGGACATGGACCTATAAAATGCCCCAAGAATAATGACAGGGCTGTAGCTCAGTGGTAAAGCATGTACTTTGCATTCCATAAAGCCTCTAGCATTTGAGGATAGCACCAGCAGGAAGTGTGGGGAAGGAGAAGGTGTACTGAGCAACAGAACATACTGAAAACCAAGAAGGGTGTCTTTAGGGAGTCTAAAATAAAGAGCCACAAGGGACTGATCTACAAGGTCAGTTAGAAGCCTCTTCTTTAAGGCTCATAAAATGGAAAGTAGTTGCTTCTAAGCAGGGATAATAGGGGGACTAAAAGGGGTAAATTGGGGACCACTTAGTGGCTATTAAAGGGACTAGAGTGATGGCACAGCCATTAAGAGCTATTACAGCTCTTGCAGAGGATTGTGGGTTTTATTCTTAGCACCCACATGGTAGCTCACAACTGCCTGTAAGTACAGTTCCAAGGGATTCCAATACCCTCTTCTGGCCTCCTCAGGCTTCTACACACACTGGTGTATGCATATACATACACACAGGCACACAGGCACACCACACACACACAAACACACACACTAATGAATAGATTAGAAGTTAAGAAATGAGCTATCAGATAATTTACTAAGGCAGAAAAAGCGAATCCAAGCAGAGTAATCACACTGCAGAAAGTGACAATTCACACGTACAACAAGCTTCAGCAAACACAAGTGAGGATTCACACATGCAATGAACTTCATTTACGAAGGAAGGGAAGGAAGCCAGTCCTTAAGCAGGGCTGGGATCAGTCCCCAGCACCAAAAAATAAATAGCTAAACAGAGGCAGCACAAAGCACAACCTAGCGTTTTGGCTTTTTAGACAGGATTCTCTACCATAGGCAGACTGCAAAGTTGGAGCAATTCCTCATTTTGTGGCTCCAGAGTGCTGGAATTGAGGTTCACTCACAAGAGCAAACAAATGAGAAACAGAACCAGCCGGGTCTAGTGATTAGTACCTCTAATCCTATCAACTGGGCAGTAGAGGCAGGAGGATTAATGTGGACACTAGAGTGAGTCAGGACAGAACGAGCTAGACAAGCCCTGTCTAAATAATTAGTTAATTCACCAACCAATCAATCATTAGAAGTGTTCTTTTCTCTGGCTGAGATAGAAATGAACCTTTTGGGGCTGGGGGTGTAGGTCAGCTAGTATGCCTGAGGCCCTGAGTTTGATCCCCGGCACAGAATAAATCTCCATGTAGTGGCATATGCCTTTGAGCACTCCAAGAGGTGCTTGGAAGGAAGATGAGAGTTCAGGTCGTCCTCAGCTTGAAAAACAACAAAACCAACAAAAAGAGAAAGAAGAGACTGTTTTATTTTTAAATGCATGTGCTAATAACGTTTAGGAAATATTTAGATAGTCTAAAATGACTAATAGGCTCCCCTCCACTACTATTATAATCTCAGGGAGTCAGATCTACAGGTTAAACTCCTCCAAAGAGAACATGTCATCATGTTCTCCAAAAACTAGGGCAAAGTTCAGAGCTTGACAGCTGCTCAGTTTTTGTTTCCCTTTTAACCTTTTAGCATCACGAGGTAGATATAAAATTTTAACAGGAAATGACTCCGCTCTAGAGCAGAGTTAGTCCCATGAACAATGACACGTTATGCAAGACAAAAGGGATCTGTGTTAAGTGTCGAGCAGGATGACTGGCGTGACGCGTTGCTCAAGATGCTGATGTGCAATCCATTTTGCAGCAGTCAGAGGCGGGGCCAAAGCTGGGGCTGTGGTTGGTAGTAGAGTTAATAGCCAGCATGAATGAGGCACTGGGTTTTATCACCAGCACTGAGAAAACACACACACAAACACACACACACACACACACACACACACACACAAAACCCCTGTTGCAACCAGAAGTGGGCACACACTGGAAATCCCAGCCGCACAGAGGACTGGAGGCCAGCCTGGACTATGTGGGACTCTGTCTCAAAGGAAGGAGGGTAAATTTTAAAATCAATAATGTAGCGTGGAGTAAGTGCCCTCACTGCTTTTTTTTTTTTGAGACAACAACGCTGGTCTTAAATTCATAGCAATCTTCCTGCCTCTACCTCCTGAGTATAGGAGCATACTCCCACGCCCAGGGTCCCGCACACAATAAACAAGTGCTCTGCTGCCTGGCCACACCCTAGCCAACCTTTCATTTGTCCTCACTCGGGCTTTAATTTGAGATTCTCCTGCTTCATGCCGACAAACAGAACTATGTACAGCTAACAGTGATTTCTTAACTAGTCTCTTATGGAAGTCCTCCACTTCACCCCATTCACATTTTTTTCAATACAGCCTCAACATAATCCTCTGTTCAAAACCTTTCAAAGCTTGGTTCTGTGGTTCATGCCTATAATCCTAGCACTCTCTAAGTTTGAGAACAGCCTAGTCTACAGAGTAAGGTGAGAGAGAGAGAGAGAGAGAGAGAGAGAGAGAGAGAGAGAGAGAGAGGAGGGAGGGAGAGGGAAGGAGAGAGGAAGGGAGAGAGGGAGGGAGGGTGGGATACAGAGACAGGGAGAGGGACAGGGAAAGAGACAGAGACAGAGAGAGCCTTTAAAATGTCTCACCTCCCTCCCTCACAGTAAAATCTGAGGCTGTAAATCACACTTTTGACCCACTGATCCTTTAGTTCCAACTCCTGCTTCTTCACCTTTGCCCCAGTTAAAGCACGTGCTGACCTCCTGGAGGCCCAGGCACACCGGTGTGGGAAGACACACTACATCATTAAAACACGAGTCCTCACGCCACAAAGGGATTTAGGAGGATAACGGTTTCACCGTGAAAGCATTGTATCCCGACTCCATTTCTATATTTCTCTTTTTTTTTTTTTTTTTTTTTTTTTGGTTTTTCGAGACAGGGTTTCTCTGTATAGCCCGGGCTGTCCTGAAGCTCACTCTGTAGACCAGGCTGGCCTCGAACTCAGAAATTCGCCTGCCTCTGCCTCCCAAGTGCTGGGATTAAAGGCGTGCGCCACCACCGCCCGGCCCATTTCTATATTTCTATATGTCATAATCCTTGCTCCAGTGGCACAAGGATTCAAAATGCAACAGGGTCTCATTATGAAATCCTGACTGGCCTGGAGCTTGCCAGGTAAGGCAGGCTAACCTTTGAAGTTGGCATGCTCCTTCTATCTCTGCCTCCATCTTTTCTTTTTAAATATTTATTTGTCTTATGCATACAAGTGTCTGACTTCAGACACACCAGAAGAGGGCATCAGATCCCATGACAGATGGTTGTGAGCCACCATGTGGTTGCTGGGAATTGAATTCAGGACCTCTGGAAGAGCAGCCAATGCTCTTAACTGCTGAGCCATTTCTCCAGGCTCCCCATCTCTGCCTCCCAAGAGCAGGGGTCGTAGGCATGCAGCATGTCCAGCTAAATAGCTTGACTTTTTATTATCCAACATTTTGTTTTGTTTTTGAAAAAAAAAAAAAAAAGGCTGAGCATGGTGGCACAGAAGCCCGTGAATATAATTTCTTTTTTCCAAACAATTTATTTTTAATTTTACATGCAATGGTGGGTTTTCTTGCATGTATGTCTGTATAAGGGTGTTGGATCCCCTAGAACAGGAGTTACAGACAGTTGTGAGCTGTCATATAGGAGCTGGGAATTGAACTCAGGTCTTCTGGAACAGTAGCCACTACTCTTAACCACTGAGCACAGGCTACTGCTTACTCATGGCAAGCCTTTGCCTCAGCTTCCTGCGTAAATGGGCATAGAAAATGGATCCGAGTCTAAAGATGGTTCTTTAAGTAAAGCACTTGCCACTGGAGCATGAAGATTGAAATTCCAATCCCCAGAATTTATAAAAACGTTGGATGGGCATAGCCATCTACCTCTAACCCCATCTCTTGGGGAACAAGGATCCCAGGAATAAATTGGCTAGTGAGATTAGCCTAACTGATGAACTGCAGGTTCAATTAAGATACCCTGGATCAATGAATAAGGAGGAAAACAACCAAAGAAAACCCCGAGTCAGCCTTGAACCTCCACAGTCATGGGCACCCATTAGCATCCTCCCATACCCATTCCTCGTGCAGATGCCTCTTTTTCGTTTCTAACTCTAACAGGAGCCGGGCACCTGTGCCGCTGCGCATGCGTGGAGGTCTGACACTAACTTGTGGAGCTGGCTGTCTCCTTCTACCTTTATGTGGGTTTCTAAGTTCTTCAGGGTTGTGTGGCAAACACCTTTTTCCACTAAAGCATCTCATTACCTCCCCCAAAGCCCCGGCTGTTCTAACACATATCTATGTTTTGGATATAGAGTTTCATGTAACCCAAGATGTCTTGAATCTTGCTATTTGGGAAGAATGAATTTGAACGCACGATTTTCCTGCCCCACCTCCAAAGTGCTAGGGTTACGTACCTGGTACAAAGCCAAGAATTATGCACTTGTCTCTCTTTATTTCTGAGTGTTTTGTTTTTGTTTTGAGATGAGGCCTGTCTTGGCTATTCTCTCTAGCAGCTCTGGCTGGCTGTCCTGGAACTTGCTTTGTAAATCAGTTTGGCCTTAAACTCAAAAGAGATCTGCATGTCTCTGTTTTCCCGAGTGCTGAGATTTAAAGTTGTGCACCGCCATGCCTGGCTCTCTTTCTTCTCTATGATGTCTACTCTTCCCTCCTCTCCTGCTCTTCAACACGGATACACAATTGCTTGGGATTCAACCCAGTGCCTTCGGGTAGAGAGGTGGCTTTGAAGTTGAGAGCGTTTGTTGCTCTTGCAGAGGACCCGAGTACACTTTCTAGCACCAACATAGGGTAGCTCATAACCACCTTTAACTCCATCCAAGGGATGTGATGCCCTCCATGGGCACCTGTACACGTGTACACACACACACACACACACACACACATATATACACATGTATAAATAAGAATGTAGAAACCATACACATTCCAGGCGAGTGTCCACTGCTGCTGTCCTACATCCTTAGCTGTCCTCCACACACCAAAAAAGCCTCACCGGAAAGGTGGCAGGAGCCGCTCTTGAAACACAAATGGCAATTCATCTGTGGAGTACACGGATCCCTTCACAAGTACGTGAAATGCTCAATAACTACACATGCCCTTATGTGATAGAACTAAGACATCTCATGCTAGGTATGGAGGTGTGTGCTTGTAATACCAGCTCATAGGAGGTAGAACCTAGAAGATCAAGAATTCAAAATCAGGGCTGGAGAAGTGTCTCAGTGATCATGGGCACTTGCTGGGTTTTTGTTGTTGTTGTTGTTTTGTATTTTGGTTTTGTTTGTTTGGTTTTTGTAAAGGATCTGGATTCAAGTTCCAGTGGCTTATAACCATCCATAACTCTCCAGCTCCCTCTGTGGGCACCGAGTATGCATGTGGTACACAGACACACATGCAAGCAAAACCTCATACATATAAAAATGAAATACATTATTTTTTGGAGACAAGGTTTCTTTGTGTAGGCCTGGCTGTCCAGGAACTTTCTGTAGACCAGACTGGCTTCAAACTCAAAGATCAGTATCAGTCTCTGCTCTAGTGAGATATTTGGTTTTGCATCAGAGTAAGATAAACCCATCACACTTGGGAAGAAGAAACAAAACAAAACAAAACAAAAACAAAACAAAACGATTCACCTGCTTCTGTCTCCCAAGTGCTGGATTGAAAGGCGTGCTCCCCAGGCCCAAATATAAATAAATAAATAAATAAATAAATAAATAAATAAATATTTTTTAAAAATTATTTTAAAGAGCTAAAAGTTGTTCTCAATTACGTAGTAAGTTGTGAGCCAGCCTTTTCTACATAAAACCTTGTAAAAACAAATGAAACATATGGAGAACACATTTTTTTACACATAGAAGAGAATTAGGGGTTATACTCAGCAAGAAACTGACGTACAGATCTAAGTATATGACTAAGCAAAACAGATTCAGACAGTGGGATCTGGAGCTTCTCTGGAAGACAAGCAAGAGCTTCAAAAATACATCGCCTTTATCGCTCACTTTCTGGGTCGTGAGTGACATCTAATGGGCAAATAGGGAAACTACAACTTCTGTACTTTCTTCCCCCCTATCCTCACCCCTTTTTCCTTTCTTTTTTTTTTTTTTTTTTTTTTTTTTTTTTTCCAGACAATGTTTCTCTGTGCAGCTCTGGCTATCCTGAATATACCCTGTAGGCTAAGGCGTAGGCCACCACTTCACAACAGATTTTTCATTATATTTACGTTCAAGAAAAAAAGTTCTGCCGGGCAGTGGTGGTGCATGCCTTTAATCCCAGCACTTGAGAGGCAAATGCAAGCGGATTTCTGAGTTCGAGGCCAGCCTGGTCTACAGAGTGAGTTCCAGGACAGCCAGGGCTGCACACAGAAACCCTGTCTCAAAAAACAAACAAACAAACAAACAAAACAACAAAAAAAAAAGAAAGAAAAGAAAAAAAAGTCCCTTTCAATCTCAGCAATCAGGAGGCAGAGGCAGGCCTATTTCTGTGAGTTTGAGGCCAGCCTGGTCTACAGAGATAGTTCTAGGACAGCCCAGGCTATCTTGTATTGGACATCCTATATTGGAAACAAATAAACACACACACACACACACACACACACACACACACACACACACAGAGGAATACTGCTCCACCAAAGGGAATTCAAATCCAGCACTATAAATCTGGTCAAGGGCTGGAGAGATGGCTCAGTGGTTAAGAGCATTGACTGCTCTTCCAGAGGTCCTGAGTTCAATTCCCAGCAACCACATGGTGGCTCACAACCATCTGTAATGGGATCTGATGCACTCTTCTGGTGTGTCTGAAGACAGCTACAATGTACTCATCTAAATAAAATAAATAAATCTTAAAAAAAAAATGCCAGGTGGTGGTGGCATACGCCTTTAATCCCAGCACTTGGGAGGCAGAGGCAGGAGGATTTCTGAGTTCGAGGACAGCCTGGTCTACAGAGTGAGTTCCAGGACAGCCAGGGCAACACAGAGAAACCCTGTCTCGAAAAACCAAAAATAAATAAATAAATAAATAAATAAACAAACAAAAATAAATCTGATCAAATGCCTGTGGCTGGGGTGCAAAGTCACAGCTCCTAGTAGGGAAGCTAGTGTTATTGCTTTGCCATATGAACACAAAGTTCCTGTCAAGTTTCCTTCTAAATATTTAAATCTGTGACCATAGATTTGTGTTGTTGGCTTTGATCATAGAAACTTCTTTTTATAGTGGGCAATGGTTGCTACAGAGATTCCTAACAATGCAGAAGAGTGGGTGGGAATCTAAGTGCAGGGGAAAGGTATCAAGTATTGTGTAATGCTGTCTTCTAGGCATGACAGGACTGTTACATTCTTGAATTCTTGGTAATTGGGACCATACCAGATTAGGTCTGTTAACATTCCATCACGAGGTCTCTTCTCTTTCTGAGGATAATTGTTGCTAGGGAGGAGGGGCTCGAGGGGCTCAACCCCTCACAGATGATCTATAGGCAGTTTGCTGGGAAAAGATTTGATTCAGGGGTAGAACCACTGGTAAAGTTCACCTGCTTCTGTAAATAACCCTCCCTTCTGCGTCTGTAAGCAGCCCTAATGTCTCTGAGTCATCTAAAACCAAACAAAACAAGGGAGAAAGACATGAAGATGCAAAGGCAATTAGTTGGGAAAGGAAGGGTGTCCATGGGATTAGGAAGAGAACAAGAAAGGGGAACTGAGTTTGGAGACTTGGGTCAGTGGTTAAGAGCACTGACTGCTCTTCCAGAGGGCCTGGTTCAAGTCCCAGCAACCACATAGTGACTCACAACCATCTGTAACGGCATCTGAATCCCCTTTTCTGGTGTATCTGAAGAGAGTGACTGTGTATTCACATATATAAAATAAATAAATAAATCTTTATTATTTTTTAAAGGAGCACTTGATACTCTTGCAGAGGACCTGGGTTTGATTCCTAGCACCCACATACATGGTGGCTCACAACAGTCTGTCATTCCAGTTCCCAGGGATCTGATGCCTTCTTTCTGGTCTCTGTAGGCATCATGCACATTTGTGGGACAGATACATTCATGCAGAAAGAACACATAAAATAAAATAAAAATCAAAAAGGAAAATATTTTTTTTAAATGGAAAGAAAGAACTGGGTGGTGGTGGTGGTACATGCCATCGATCCCAGCACTGTGGAGGAAGAGACAGATGGATCAGCATCACAGGTGAGTCCGTGGCCAGCTTGGTCTACAGAGCAAGTTCTAGGACAGCCAGGTATGCACAGAGAAACCCTGTGTTTTCTTTGTGTCTCAAAAAACTCAATAAATAAGTAGAGAGAGACAGACAGGGAGACAGACAGACAGATGTAGACTGATTGATTTTTTTTTAAAAGAAAAAGAATAGAACATGTCTTAAGATTATATTTGAGATCGTCTGAAGTTAAAAACTAGCATAGCACAGCATCCTTCTCTCTAAGAAGGATTAGTGAGCACATGAGAACTCAAATGATCTGATGAAGAAAGAAAATCAAGTACTGACTGAGACACGGAAGTAGCGAAAGGACACACTTGCAGAATTTTATAACTGCCAAGACAGAGTAATCAGCCCTTAAAAATTCTGCATTACTAGGTCTGTCAGATGATGCTGGGACAGAAGGCTGAAGATCAGATGCTCCAACATTTTGAAGTTTAGGGACTGTCCAGGTGTTCAGTGGTCTCTAAAAATTGGGTAAGTTTTAGAAGCTATGCTTTGTGCTTCCCAGGATTTCAGTTAATTCGGTCATTCTGGATTTCTGACAGGGTTGAAGACTTACAGTATCATAGTCAACCCAGGCTATTTACTTTGAGAGAATAGATTTTAGAGGATGTTTTTCAGCTGACATTCATTCTAAAGCCAGGTTTAGAACTAAGTCTTTTAGTTAGGAGAGATGACAGAGGTTCTGTTTAGTCAACAAAATGATGGACTGGGTATTAGGTTTATCTTGTACCTTACTGATACAAATTGGTATAGTTATGCTGTGTTGTATTTTGAAAGAAAGTTTTTTTTTTTAATTTTAACAGAAAGGGTGATATGTAGGAGGAGCTAAGGTGGGAGGAGTATGGAGAGGAAGAGGAGGAGTTGGGAGAGGAAGAGAAAAAAGGAAGAGGAGGAGCTAGAGAGGGCAGAGATGTAGGAGGATGGAGAACCACACAGGTATGGAGAGCACTCGTGGGGAACAACTTATAAACTTATAATTAGGTTAGCTAATTGGGATACAACTCTCTTTGTATGGGCATCTTGTTATTAATCATTATCAAGCATATAAAGCCTTTGATTAATCTATAAGAATTAGAGTCTCATTCTCTTACTGGGCCTACATGGATGGTGGAATGGTCTGGGCAATGCCCTGCCTTGTGGAGACAGCGTGGAAGATTGGCAGAGCCATCTCTCATGCTGGCATCTAGTGGGTGGCAGGGCTGGTGTTTCTGGTGAGCCAGTTCTAGCTGCAGTGCACAGGTGGCCTCAGGCCGAGAAACATGGCAGCTGGGCTAGGCAGAGCTGCTGCAGCTTAGATAGTCGGATGAACCAGAGGCCAGTTTTAAATAATTACTACAACACAGAACATGTCTTCAGATTATATTTGAGGCCGGGCAGTGGTGGTGCACGCCTTTAATCCCAGCACTTGGGAGGCAGAGGCAGGCAGATTTCTGAGTTCAAGGCCAGCCTGGTCTACAGAGTGAGTTCCAGGACAGCCAGAGCTACACAGAGAAACCCTGTCTCAAAAAACCAAAAAAAAAAAAAAAAAGGTTATATTTGAGACCATCTGAAGTTAAAAACTAGCATAGCACAGCATCCTTCTCTCTAAGAAGGATTAGTGAGCACATGAGAACTCAAATGATCTGATGAAGAAAGAAAATCAAGTACTGACTGAGACACGGAAGTAGTAAAAGGAATATGATGATTAGTGGTTCTGATGCTAAGGTCTCATTCCCTAATTGGTTCTTGATCAATCAAAAAAAGATGCCAGGGCCAATCATTGGGCAGAAGGAAAGAGGTAGGACTTCCAGGTCCCCACAGACAGGCTAAGAGATGCAGGAAGAGAAAGGGGGATTTTCACCATGGAGGGAGAGAGGTGACCAGTCAGCATATGAGATTGCAGGTGGTACACCCATGGCTGCTTCTCCAGGCAGGAGATTAGAAATGTAACTATAAGGAGGGAAGTTTCAGGTTGCTGAACGAGGAAATGGTAACTGAGCAACTAAAGTTGAGGGCAGATTTAAGGTACTGAGCTAAGAGTATTGGGAGCACACTAGCCGTGGGAGATTAGAAGCTCCCAGCAATTGAACCATAAGCCAGGTTGAAAGGTAACGTGTGTGTTCATCCATGGATTCGCGGGAACCTGGGTGGGGCTACATGCAGCAGTCAATAAGTTGGAGAAGACACTCAAAAACATGGAGGGAAAAATTCACTAAGGCAGAGTTCAAGGCCAGCCTGGGCTAGATAATGAGATCCTGCCTCATATATAAAACAACATTGAAGAAGAACCAAACAGAAAAGCTGGAGACGAGTCAGTCTCAACAAAGTAAGACACACATTGGGAAGTATCAATACACAAGACCTCGCAGAAAAATGAGTTTTAGGCATGAAAGAGAGGGTCAAAACAATAATAATTCCAGTAAAATAAAAGAAAGAAAAGTGGGCCGGAGAGATGGCTCAGCAGTTAAAGAGCACTAACTGCTCTTCCAGAGGTCCTGAGTTTAAATTCTAGCAACCACAAGGTGGCTCATAACCATCTGTAATGGGATGTGATGCTCTCTTCTGGTGTGTCTGAAGAGAGTAATGGTGTACTTATATACATAAAATAAATAAATCTCCAAAAGAAAATAAAGAATGTAAGCCAAGAGCAGGGGCAAACCATCCGGGATACACTGGGAAGAAACCAATTCTAAGAAATTACAGAGTAGAAATGGAGCTGAGATAAATAAAGACACAGATAATTTTGTGTTTATTCAATGAAATTATAGCAAAACCTCCCCCAAACCTAGAGAAGAAAATGGATATCTAAACACAGAAGACA
>NW_021604670.1:8245866-8246561 GCF_004785775.1 Grammomys surdaster | reverse complement strand
ACATCAAGGCTGGGAGGCATGGTGCACATACCTTCAGTCCCAGCACTAGCAAGACAGAGTTCAAGGCCAGCCTGGGCTAGATAATGAGATAGATCCTGCCTCATATATAATACATTTATATTATATTATGGCATATATATATATATATATATATATATATATATATATATATATATATGTATATATATATATATACCAAACACATCAGAATAACAAGGTCATCATCAGTAACTCTAAAAGCCAAGAAAGCATGAAATGATGTATTTCAAAATAAATAGTTGCCAGCCAATAATTTGTTATATATAGAAAAAATATCTCTTAAAATAAACATTTCAAGATAGGCACAAGTGAAGGCAATTCATTACAACAAAGCCAACATTCCAGAAAATGCTTAAGGTATGTACACAGAGAAACAAGGAAGACAGTTATCAAAGGTAGCTTCAGCTGTCAACATGACACAACAGTAACCTAGGAAGAGTAGAACTCAACTGAGGAACTGCCTGGATCTCATTGATGTGTTCGTAAAAAGATAAAGAAAAAGGAGGGGTGGTGAGGTATGGGGGAAGGAAGGAGTTTCCCCCTGAGGGAGTTTATTCAGGGCATGGGGAAGGGGGAAGGGAGTTAAGAGGGTAGTAGAGGCAGAGAAAGCCAGAGAGAGAGAGAGAGAGAGAGAGAGAGAGAGAGAGAGAGAGAGA
>NW_021604670.1:8235338-8245766 GCF_004785775.1 Grammomys surdaster | reverse complement strand
GAGAGAGAGAGAGAGAGAGAGAGAGAGAGAGAGAGAGAGAGGGAGAGAGAGAGAGAGAGAGAGAGAGAGAGAGAAGAGGCCGGTCATGAGCATGTGGAGAGAGGAGAGAAAAGGGAATGGGGAGAGAGGGGGCAGAAAGGAGAAAGCAAGGGAGCAAGGGTTCAAGAAAGTAAGAAAGGAACAAGAGAGGGAGAAGGGGGCAAGCAGCCCCTTTTATAGTGGGTCAGGCCTACCTGGCTGTTGCTAGGTAACTGTGGGGTGGAGTTTAGACAGAAAGCTAACAGCACTCACTATTCCTAGGCATGTCTGTGGAGGATTGTCTTGATTGTTGATTGTTGTGGGAGGGCAAATTCTACTGTGCACAGTGCCGCTCCTGCTCTGTATTGTATAAAGAAAGCAGGCTGAGCAAGCCAGAGGGAGCAAGCCAATAAGCAGCACTCCTCTATGGTCAACTTCTGCTTTAAGCTCCTGTCTTCAGTTCCTGCCCTGAGTTTTCTCAGTGATGGAGTGTGACCCATGGGCTGTAGGTTGAAATGAACTCTTTCCTCCCTGCCTTGCATTTGGTTGTGGTGTTTATCACAGCAATAGAAAGCAAACTAAGACAAAAAAAATTATTGTCAAGAACACATTTTGTGAGCAAAACAGATGAACAAAGGAGGGATAAGAAGGAATACACTATGTCCAACACATGAAATCAGAAAATTCCTAGTACTAGGAGGGAAGTAAAGAAGAACAAACTACAAAATAATCAACACAACCTTAGAAAACGACAAGTTCCACTCAATGACAACCTTAAATGCAGATAACTTTAACACAGCACTTAATAGACACTGAGTAACTGGCTAGATTAAGAACTAAGTTTCAGGTCAGGAGAGATAACTCAGCAATTAAAAGCATGGTCAGCTCTTACAGAGGAGCTGAGTAAAATTTCAAGTACATATGTTGGACAGCTCACAACTGCCTATAGCTATGGCTACAGCAGGGATGCAGTACTTCTGGCCTCTGTGCGCACTGTGTGTGCACACATGCACATATGGGCATACACAAGTTTTTAAATTCCAAATGATCCAACTACCTGTTGTTCCCCAGAAACATACCTCACTAGCCATGACATCTAAAAATTGAGAAAGGACAGAAAGGAAACTACCAAGCAAATGGAGCTCCAAACAAGAAGGCTACTGTGTATTATTAAAGAGAACAAGTTATCCAGAAAATACAGCAATCTTAAAATTTATATACCCAACATTGGCACTTTCGGCTCCGTAAAGCAAACACTAAAGCACAAAAAGAATAGTTGGTCAGAAAACAACCATAGTGGGAGACTTCAATATTTTGTTTTCATCTTTAAATAAGTCTTCCAAACAAAATCAATGGAGAAATTTCAGAGCTAAACTGTACCACAGATCAATTGGATTGTATGTGCAGAATATTCTACCTGACAGATATGAATTATACGTTCTTTTGGGTGGTCCATGGAGCCTTCTCTAAAAGTAATCATAGTCTGTGTCGCAAGGCAAGCCTTAACAAACACAAAAGAATAAAAGCAGTTCCTATATCCTAACACATTATAGTAGAATAAAGCTAGAAACCAACAGTAAGAAAAATCGAAGAGTTGTACACATACTTGGAAACTGAATAACAACCCCCAATAAAAAAAGACTTTTAATAATGTGTGTGTGTGTGTGTGTGTGTGTGTGTGTGTGTGTGTGATATGTGCACATAGGTGACACTGGGATCAAACTCAGAGTGTTGTGCATACCAGGCAAGCACTCTACCAACTGTGCTACCCCCATGATTCACTTTTAAATGAGGAATAAATGATTGAAAAAATCAGGGAGAGACTTTAAAATACCTATAATCAAATGGAAACGATAACAATGGAGAAAAGCAGTCACTTACAGTTACTGATGAAACAGTTGCCAGTCAATAATTATCCTGCCTTTCAAAGGGGGAAGGGTCCAGGTACCTCTGCACTGTATCTGTTCTGTTAACATGCCTGACCACAAGAAAGGCAGACATTTGATTATTATACATAGATCACCTAGTTGTTAGCAAAATATACAAGCTTAGAAAGATACTGCATTTGTCAGACGCAGTTAGTGTGTCCTGTAGAGAGGTAGCTTGGGAGTGCCTCTAAAAGCCTCTGCTAAAGAATGGAAAGTTCCTGCTTATTTTAAGGCTAGTTGCTTGGGAGAAGTCTTTGCTCTATGACCTGAGACAAAGTCCTTGGGATGGCCTTAAGCTGCCCCACCGTAAAGGTAAAATGATTTGGCCCCTACTGACTTGGATTGGAGCCCCCAACCATGACAGTAACAAGGTACAGCCTGCCAAGGGTGTAGGGGAGGAGCTAGAGACCTCTTTTTTTTTTTTTTTTTTTTTTTATAGCAGTTGGACCTTTGAGAGCTCTAGTTTGGCTTGGAAGAGCCTTTTGGAAGGGGCTCTGGGTATGAGATAGGAATTCTTTCTCTGGGCTTTCCAGGACCATAAAGAAGCAGCTGGCAGGACAACGGTGAAACAGGATTCTAGGAAAGAGCTAAGGAGCCCTGTGGAGTTTGGAGAAGCTCAAGAGACAAGTAGATTAGCTCAGTAGAGTGATACCGATAGAGATTTCTAAAGAGTTAGCAGGTTAGTTGTAGAGTCAGACTTGTAAATGGATAATTTGTGTATAGTTTAAGAGAATAAAATTACCTTGCTGAGAAAGCAGATCCTTACCTCAATTCCTGCCTCCCGTGTCTTTATGGGTGTAAATATTAGATAATTTAAAAGAAAAAATATTACAAAAGGCATTTCTTGTTTAGGTCTTAGTTGTCTGTACTTTCTAAGACTAATAGAAACATAAGCCCACTAATGATGTAATAGTTAAGACTGATGCTGAAAAGCCCATGCAGATGTAAAAACACCTGTGCATTGTTACAGAGACAACCCCACTTAACCCATCAATACAATATACTTTTCCTGCTCCTCCACTCTGTTTCAGGTGTCTGAGTTTGGTTTCTTCCCTGCCTCAGTTTCCCTAGCATCTCTCTAAAAGAGAAACAAAACAATAGCAATGTAAAAATACATTTAAAATATCAATTGAAAAATGGGAAACAAAGCCAGGTGGTGGTGGTACACTCTTTTAATCCCAGACCGTGTGAGACAGAAAGATCTCTGAGTTTTAGGGTAGCCTAATCTATAGATGGAGTTTCAGCTCTGACTAGAGCTACAGAGAAAAATCTTGTCTTGAAAAACAAATGAAAGGAGGAGGAAGAAGAAAAGAAAGAAAGAAAGAAAGAAAGAAAGAAAGAAAGGAAGGAAGGAAGGAAGGAAGGAAGGAAGGAAGGAAGGAAGGAAGAAAGAAAGAAAGAGAGAAAGGAAGGAAGAAGGAAAGAAGGAGAGGGAGGGAGAGAAAGAGAGGGAGGGAGAGAGGGAGGGAGGGAAGGGAAAGGAAAGAAGGAAGGAAGGAAGGAAGGAAGGAAGGAAGGAAGGAAGGAAGAGGAAGCAGGGGGCTGGAGAACAGTGTCAATCATTCTTTAGAGACAGCCCCTAACGACCTGCTTTGCATAACCAGGCCCCACCTCCTTGAATGTCTATCACCTTTCAGTAATGTCATCTAATCAAGAGTCCACTGACATGCGGAGCAGTGGTGGCGCACGCCTTTAATCCCAGCACTTGGGAGGCAGAGGCAGGCGGATTTCTGAGTTCGAGGTCAGCCTGGTCTACAGAGTGAGTTCCAGGACAGCCCGGGCTATAAAGAGAAACCCCGTGTTGAAAAACAAACAAACAAAACAACAACAACAACAAAAAGGAATTCAACACATAAACAAGGTATCATTGAAGTTTTTGAACAGGAGTATGACAGAATGACATAATTGAAAACAGTTCTTTAGGGAAAAAAAAAACATTAAAGAGAAATCCCTAGGACTGCGGCTATAGCTCAATGGTAGAGAACTTGTTTAGATATGGAGGAAGGAGGATCAAGAGTTCGAGGTTACCCTCTGCCACATAGTAAATTTGAGGATGGATCTTTGTGAGTTCCAGGCCAGCCTGGGCTACATGAGAGTACCTCAAAACTATAACAATAAAAATAACAGTACAGGCCAGTGATAGTGGCGTAGGCCTTTATTTCCAGCACTTGAGAAGTAGAGGCAGATGGATCCACATTAGTCTGAGGCTAGCCTGGTGTATACAGTGAGTTCCAGATCAACCATGGCTACATAGTAAGATCTTGTGTCCCCCCCCCCAAAAAAAACAAATAAAAACAATAACAAAATTTTACACAACTTAACAAGTCACCATGGCTTTATCCTGGCTACTTTTCTGTACTATCCTAAGAATGAAGCAGCTCTAGCAAAATGTAGCCAGTCCTCAAACCTCAAATTTTTACTTTCACCAAGAGTAAATAATAGGATTTAGAATGATGAGACTAAAGAATCATTATATAATTATGTACATATGTATGTATAATGTGTGTATGGACATGCATATCATGCCTGCATGTGGATAACAGAAGATAACTGTGGAATCTGGGGGTTTTTTTTCTACCCTTATGTAGGTTAAGAGAATTGAATTCAAGTCACCTGGCTCTTGTGTCAAGTGTCTGTTCCTAGGGAGCTATTTCAATGATCTATGCTATCATTTTAAACCAAAATTTAACTGCTAATTAATTAATTTAGCTGGGCATGGTGACACATTTTCATCTTTAATTCCACTTGGGAGGCAGAGGCAGGTTGGTGGATGTCTTTGAGTTCGAGGCCAGCCTGGTCTGCATTGTGAGTTTCAGGATATCTGGACTATGTATAGAGACTGTCTCAAAACAAATAAACAACAAAAGCAGTCCCCTCAAATAAATAAACATTTATATACATGTGTTGCATAAATATGTATGTACATATATATACTTTGTAAACTGGAAGTGTTGACAATAAGTCTTTATCTCAGATACCTTATGTAAGAGATTAAAAAATATGGATTTATGTTCTTACTGGGTAATAATTTGTAAAATACTCATTTTCACCTCACCTCATTTACATTTATTTATGTGTATACCTGTTTGGGTGCATGTGTTGTACATGTATCTCTGGTGCCCTTGGGGGTCAGCAGAGATCCCTGGAACTAGATGTGCGGACATTTATGAGCCAGCCTGTAGGGGAACCAAACCCAGGTCCTCTGCAAGAGCTGCCCGTGCTCTTACCCACTGAGCCGCTGCTGCAGCCTCCATCTCCACCTCACTTGCCCACTTCTCAACTCCATACAGTTTCTAAGTCAGATGCATGTAAGCCAATAGAAGGCCAGAAGAGGGACAAGATAGCTGGGCATGGTTGTACACCCCGTAATCCCAGAACTCAGAATACTAAGGTAGGAGGACCTTGAGTTTGAGGCCAGCCTGTGATGCATGACATCATGTCTAAAAAAAGCAAAAACCAAAACAAATGACTCTGGAAAAACAAAAATGACTTCTTTAATAATACTTGTCAGTATAAAATGCAATAAAGTTTATACTTATTAAACTTTATTATACTTAGGGGCCTGAGAAATGGCTCAGAGTTTGTGATCGCTTGCTGCTCTCACAAAGAACACATCTTTGTTTCCCAGCACTTATGTGGTGTCTGATGGCAAGGAGTTGTACTTAGTACTCGTGCATAAATTCAAGCAGGCAGAACATCTATGCACAGGAATAAATATAAACATATACAGATAAAATGTAACTAATGGAAAATAGGGTAGAATCTCTAACACATTAATGCTATTAATTACACAATTCACTATTATAATTTATCAATAAATAGTATAATTAATGAATGATTCATGAAGATATAAGCCAAAAATCATTGGAGTTATTTATTTATTTATTTATTTATTTATTTATTTATTTATTTTGATGTAAGAGCACATATCGTAGCCCAGGCTGGCCTAGAACTCATTATATAGTCCAGGCTAGTCTCCAATTCATGGAAATTCTCTACTTAGCTTCTTGAGTGCTAGGATTACCATCATATTTGGTTGGTGCTTTTTCCTTTTTTTTTTTTAAAGATGGTCTTACTTCATAACCAAGGCTAGCCTGGAACTTACTGTGTAGCCAAAACTGGTTCCCAACTGGTGGTATTCTTGTCTCAGGCTCTTGAATGTGGGGATTATCAGTATGTAGTACCACAAAAGCTAAGCTAATATTGCTTTTGAATAAAAACTCTCTTAGGACAAGCACAGACTATGCTAAAACAAAACGTCAGCTAATTATAAAACCCACACATCTTTATACTGTAAAGTAATCTTAGGTATCTGTGCTACATTGAGGGTTATTTTCCTGGTGATTGGGCACAAATTAGAGTCACCTGAGTAGAGAGTCATGCCTACAGAACTGTCCAGATTGCCTGGACTGACATGGAAAGCCACACTGACGGTGGGCAGCACTTTCTGATAGCTGTCCAGATCAAAGAGGCATGGAAGAAGGAACATTGCTGGGCTTTCACTCCCTCAGGCTGACTCCCCCTGTGGCTGCTGCTGATCCCTTGCTATTAAAACCAGGGTCTCCAGGTTCCAGCCTAGAACCAGTAGCTCTTTAGGAACCTTCCAAGATTTTGGCTCAGATTGGGACTGCTACGGTTTCCAGCCTTGTGGACTGAGAAAGTATTTGTGTCTCAGCCTGTCAGGTATTATTTTGCCATGTCCAGCATGGCCTTGATGGGGACAGAATGACATGGCTCCTGCCCCTAGGACAGGGCCAGTAGGCATGGGCCTCCCTGAGTGTCAATGGCTGCTGTGGGTGTAGGGCTTGTTTGAATAATGATGTACATATTTTACATTCCTCCTCCAAGGAAAGTCCTCTTTGTTAATGTTAATGACTTCATCATGTAAAAATAAAAGACTGGGCTTATGATCTGCAAGAAACGAGCTATCCAGAGAATTTTTTAGAATAGCAAGAGAGAACTACTTGTAGAACTGTCTCTAGCAAAAAATAAAGAAAGAGCTGTCTGGAGATCCCCAGGAAGAGCAGAACACAGAGAAAGCAACCTGAAAAGCTGTGTCACATAGAACATAGGTCGTCAGCTTGGACCCACAATTTGAGTCATTTGCTTCACCACTCCCAGACACCCTTTCCTCAGAACTCCTCTCCAAGCTGAGGCTGGTCCTTGGTATTATTTAGCTGTAGTTACTATTTTAACATATGCTGGCCCAATAAATATATATTTCCCAACACACACACACACACACACACACACACACACACACACACACACACACCATTGGTTCTGTTCCTCTACAATGCTGACAGTGTTTCTTTAAAAAAAAAAATCATCATCAGCCAGGCGCACACCTTTAATCCCAGCACTTGGGAGGCAGAGGCAGGTGGATTTCTGAGTTTGAGAGCTCAGGGCTAGCCTGGTGTACAGAGTGAGTTCCAGGACAGCCAGGGCTATACAGAGAAGTCCTGTCTCGAAAAACCAAACCAAAAAAAAAAAAAAAATCATCATCCCAATCCCTTGGGTTTAGGTGTCTGGTTACGGTTATTTAATAAATTAGAGCTACATTTTAAGGGATAATTTGGAAATGGTCATAATTTTGAACAGGGAGGAAGTAGATGGGATGGATTATTAAATTTATTCTGAACAAAGCACTGCATAGGCATAATCTTACATTGGTAGAAACCTTTATATTAATGCAAGATTGAAGTTTTAATTTCTTACATTGGTACAGAATTTGTATATATTGATACAGGTTTAAGGTTTTCATTGGTATAAATCTTTGTATATTGATATAAAATTTGAAATTAATGTTGTTACTCTTAGATAGATATTGTGCCCATGCTACTCATTTAAGAATATAAGGCCTTGACCCAGTCCTTCTATAGCTGCTATTACAAACTGTTTAGGATGGTTACATAACACAAGTTAAGGGCCAGAGAGTAAACTCATGGTTATATTAGATTCTGATTTAATTATAATAAAGTGTCTTCAACATTATTCAAATGGAAATAGGCAAAGGTAGTTAAGGTTCAACAGTTCAGACATACTTTACATAGATAGTCTTCAAAAACATCAGAAATCCACAGAATATGACACTTAATATTAATTCATTATTAAAGATCATTTGACTAGAGACACGTCTGCTCCTGACATCGCCCTCCTCATGTGTTAGAGAAGAAAGTGGACATTAAAACCTCCGTATGGAGTGGCTTCAGTATGGCAAGGTAACCACTGGACAGAAACTGCCCTATCCATCTACAGACAAAAATACTATCCAGGAAAGGACATATGATGCGGGATAGTCCAACAGCTTAGCTCTGGCAAGAGAAAGAAAGCTAGTCCTTCATAGTTCCTGCTTCCTTTAAGGTCTGTCAGATGATCCTAGTCCAGAAGGCTGAAGATGGATGCTCCGATGTGGTGAAGAATACGGGACTATTCAGGAAGTCCGCAGTCTCTGCAATTTGTTTAAGTTTTAGAAGCTATGTTTTTGTGCTTCCTGTATATTCGGGTAATATTTAATTCGTTTGCAGATTTCTGACGGGGTTGAAGACTAGTTATAGTTTCAAAATCAAAATCCTCAAAGTTGTTTAGCATTGAGGAAGATGATATAGATTTGAAAGAATGGTTTTCAGATGGTAATGCAAGTTAAAATCAGAACATAATTCAGGTTTAGAACTGTAAATCCTTTATGTTAGGATAGATGGTATAGTACTTTATCTAAATTGACAAATATGATGGACTAGATGTTATATATCATACTTTATAATTTCCATAATTGTTATGGTTGTGTTCAATTTATGTCTGAGAGAAGAATCTTTTTCATTGAACAAAAAGGGTGAGATACTGGGAATTGGTTCTAATGCTTTGTTTTAATTCAGCTGCCCAAAGCACACAGGAATCTATGCATCCGGATGCCTAGGGGTCCTGTCCCCAATTGGCTTTTGATGGATCAATAAAATTACTAACAGCCAATGGCTGGGCAGGGAGACAGGGGTGGGACTTTTAGGTTTCCTGGACAAGGGATGAAGGGAAGAAGAAGGAGCAGAATCACCATGATGGGGAAGCATAGAGATGAGATTTAAGAGCTGCAGGAGAGAAATCATCCAGCCATGTAAGAGTCAGTGAAGTGACTCCAAGAGCCTCTCCCCTGATTGGGTCTGGGGTAGCAGAAATAAAATATAGATTTTAAAAAGTGATAACTCGGGCTGGAGAGATGGCTCAGCAGTTAAAAACACCAACTGCTCTTCTAGAGGTCCTGAGTTCTATCCCCAGCAACCACATGGTGGCTCACAACCATCTGTAATGGGATCCAATACCCTCTTCTGGCATATCTGAAGAAAGTAACAATGTATTTACATAATAGAATCTTTTTTAAAAAAGTGATAACTCAGGGATATTGGAGGGAAAGTGAGTTAGCTACATTGAGTTAAGGAGAAGCACAGCTGTCACGCTGTTAAGGCATATTAAAATTAATACCTACGTTTGTGTCTTTCATTTCAGGGATCCAGAGAGCTCTGGTGGGTGGCGAAAAGCACAACCACCCGCTGGGAGCTCAGAGTGGTTAATAATTCACTGCTACAGTTTGAGTCATTTGCTGAGCTATTCTCAGACACCCCTTCCTCAGAACCCATCCCCAAGCTGAGGCTGGTCCTTGACATTATTTAGCTGTGGTTACTATTTTAACATATACTGATCCAATAAATTCACATATATCTACATACATATGAAACACACACACCATTGATTCTGTTCCTCTACAGTGCTGACAGTGGTTTTTTGTTTTGTTTTGGCTTGGTTTGGTTTTTTTGTTTGTTTGTTTGTTTGGTTTTGTTTTTTTTTTTTTTTTGGTTTTTTTTTTTTTTTGTTTTTTTTTGTTTTTTTGAGACAGGGTTTCTCTGTGTCGTCCTGGCTGTCCTGAAACTCATTCTGTAGACCAAGCTGGCCTCGAACTCAGAAATCCACCTGCCTCTGCCTCCCAAGTGCTGGGATTAAAGGCATGTGCCACCACCACCAGGCGCTGACAGTGTTTTTTTTTTTTTTAAATATTATTTTATGTATGTGGATGTTTTGTCTGCATATATGTCTGTACATGATGTGCATACCTGGTCCCTATGCATGCCAGAAGAAGGCACTGAATCCCCTGAGACTGGCATATCAGATATTTATGAGCTGCCATGTAGGTGCTGGGAACTGAACCTAGGTCCACAGCCAGTGTTCTGAGCTGCTGAGCCATGTCTTCAGCCTCTGGACCATATGTTCTCTGTGAAGCTGTTTGAAGATAAGCTGTCAGATGGGACCAGGGGTATTGCCCTGGAGGTCCTGCATGCAGCACCAGAGGTGGGGAGTTGAGATTTCCAACCTCAAGCCTCAGTGGAGAGTTCATTATTTTAATAGGCTTTGAGGGTCTCTCCTCCTCTCCTCTCCTCTCCTCTCCTCTCCTCTCCTCTCCTCTCCTCTCCTCTCCTCCCCTCCCCTCCCCTCCCCT
>NW_021604670.1:8207315-8220338 GCF_004785775.1 Grammomys surdaster | reverse complement strand
GGGTGGGTGGGGGGGTGGGGGTGGGGGGGGGAGGTTAGTGGAGCTTGTCCTGGAGTCTGAAGGGAGTATTTACTGCCAAGGTTGATGACCTAAGTTTCATCCCTTTATTTACATTGTAAAGTAGAAATGAGACTCTTGCACTTGCAATGGCATATGAGGTTTGGGGGATGTAGCACGTGTATACACACACACACACACACACACACACACACATAATAAATGTGATAAACCTTTTAAATGCAAGCAATGCCTCTATAAAGATAATCAGTTCTTAAACTTTGACCCCAACAAGCATTAAGCGTAGAGATGATTATGCCTGACATCAAAGTAGCATGGCTCTTTAATCTTCCTCATTTTATTGTTTCAAGTAACACTTAAACTCAGAAGAGTTCTCTGGCTCTGTTGATTTGATTTCCTGAACATGAGGCTTGGTTTCTCACCTCTCTGTATACATGCCAACTTAAAAGACATTTTTCACTGAAAGAATGAAACTACAGTGATGTGGGGTGTGGTGATCTTTGCTTATGATCCCAGCACTGAATAGGTAGAGGCAGAAGGATCAGGATTTCCAGGTCATCCTCTGTTACTTGGAGTTGGAAGCTAGCCTGAGTTACTTGAGATCCTGTCTCATAAACAATGACAAACAAAATCCCCTGACATTAAAGGCCTGGAGTGTAGCTGAGTGGCCAAGGGCATGCTGAGCATATACAAAGACCTGGGTTCAACCCCAAGCATCACAAAGCAAACAAACCAGCATTGCAGTTCTGATGTCCACTGACTTCTCCTACTTCCTGGGTTATCCCTTTCCCATTCCCATCTATCGTATGCTTATATTATGGCTTTTTTTTTTTTCTTTTTGGTAAAGTGAATGAAGATTATTGAGGAGAAATGATGAACACTTCCAAGACAGGAGAGGATTCCAAGAAGGAATACTTATGCAAGTTCCTTTTAAAAACTTGTATGTGTGTATTTGTTTGAGACACAGTCTCATGAAGCCCAGGTTGGCATTGAACTGAATGTGCCGAAGGTGATATAGAACTCCTAATCCTCCTGCCTCAGTGCTGCAATTCCTCCATGCTAGAATTACACATGTGCCCCATCATGTCTGGTTTAATGCAGTAGACCAAACCTGGCACCTTATTCTTGCTAGACAAGCTAAATCACCAGCCCCCACGGGGTGAGACAAGTGTCTGGTTTCATTCTTTTGTGTGCACATCTGCTTTTCCCCGGCTGTTCTCCTTATCATTCACTATAACTCTCTGATACATCTTGGCACCATGGCACCCATTTGCTTTGTCCCCAGAACAATTAATTTTTCTTCTTGTCCTCTTCCACACTCCTGCCTAACTCACACACTAAGACTATAATCAAACAACACATTCATAATCTCTCTCTTGTTTTTTGTTTGTTGGCTTTTTAAAAAATCTGGGTCTTTGCTCTGTAGTCCTTGGATGGTGTGGTACTCCATATGTAGCCGAAGCTGGCTTCAAATTCATGTCAGTCCTCCTGCTTCAGCCTCTCAGTTGCTTGTCACCAGCACAATTGGGTATCTATTTAATCTTTGCTGTTTGTTTTGGTTTGTTTTGATTGGTTTTGGTGTTTAGAGACACGGTTTCTATGCATAACCCTGGTTGTCCTGGACCACACTCTGGAGACCAGGCTGGCCTCAAACTCCGAAATCTGCCTGCCTCAGCCTCCCAGCTGTTTGTTTTGACTTTTCTTTTTGTTTCTTGTGAGATAAAGTCTCACTGTGTAGCTCAGGCTGATCTGGAATTCACTAAGTTCTCTGAATGGTCTTGAACTCTTGGTGATAATCCTGCCTCTGCATCCCCAAAGCTGGGATTTCAGGCATCGACTACCACATTCATCCACTTACTTGATTCTTACCATTGTTTACCTAAAACCAGTGTCACTGTGTGGTTGCCATGGACCATACACTCAGAGAGGAAGGAAACTTTGACCAAGTTCCTGTTCTTGAGAACTTTGTGAGTTGATGCAGGACGCTAACATTCAACACTACAGAGCGGTTTCTAAATGTTGTGTTGTGATATCTCTGTCATAAACAACTGAACCAAAAGCCAAAAGCCAGGTCAGGAGTTCAAAATCACCCTTGGCTACATATCAAATTCAATACCCTGTCTCAAAAAATAAAAATAATAAATGGCAAAATGAATAAATACATACATAAATAAATAGGGGGCTGGAGGGATGGCTCAGCGGTTAAGAGCACCGTCTGCTCTTCCAGAGGACCTGGGTTCAGGTTCCAGCCAGCTCCAGGGGATCTGGCACCCTTACACAGACATACATGCAGGCAAAACACCAATGCACATAAAATAAAAATCAATAATTGTTTTTAAAAAGTAAAAATCATGGCTTGGTATGGTGGCTAATGCTTGTCTATAAACTTAGCATGGAGGAAACAGAAGCAAATCACTATAGTTTCTACATAGCAAGTTCTAGACCAGCCAGGGCTACATAAAAGGCCTCTCCTTAAAGAAAAAAAGAAAAAGAAAAAAAGAAAAGAAAGGAAAATGAGAAGATTGAACATGTAGATATATGCTTGCCTAGATGCATGAAGCCCCTGGCTTGGTCCCCAGAACTGAACAAATTGGGTGTGGTGTTGAGCACCTTGAGGGCAGCAGTAGCCCTCAAGGGCTCCATCATTTATTTATGTATTTATTTATTTTTCCATTTATTATTTTTATTTTTTGAGACAGGGTATTGAATTTGATATGTAACCAAGGGTGATTTTTAACTCCTGACCTGGCTTTTGGCTTTTGGTTCAGTTGTTTTTAATGGAGACATAGCACTGGGGTACAGTGTGAGACTCTCTCTGGCCCACAAATTGGGGTTCATTTCCACTGCCATTTCTGTGTAAAGTGGTACCACCTCTGGAAGATTTTGGTGGTTCTCTCAGGTAAAGGATAAATAGCCTACCATCAAGGTGCCTATCTGTTGTCCTCTGGTGTGGAGCCAGGAGGATTAGAAACAGCAAATTCAAGGGTAATTTTAGTGCAGGAGCCCAGGACTTAAACTAAAGAAAGTGCAGACTTAGCACCTAACTGCTGTTGGGAAGTACATTCCTAACCTCAGCACTTCACATAGGAAGCAAGAGGACTGAGAAAAGATAGCCTTGGCTATACACTGACACCTCTATATTTTTCTTCTTAGAGTACAGTTTAAAGGGTATGGGTAACTTACCATTCCAGAATCGCCTCTCGTAGTCTTTGGCAAGATTCAGAAACTCCCTGGACCAGTTTCTAATGTGCCAAATAAAGAGATTGAACTAAAACTCCTTGAAAGCCCTTTAGTGCTGTCAAAAATCTACAAATCTAGGGGTCCTGATAAAACCTAAAGAAAGGCTAAGCAGTCAATGGCTTTGAAACTGGTTATCAGCTAGCCTAGAAGAAATTGGAACAAAGATCAAACAAGCCCTGGGCCCTAACTACTTTCCCCTGCCTACAAAACAAACAGCAAACTCTGGGAGAAAATGCAGAGTAGGCCAAGGTGTACATCAAAGTGAACTAGCTGCACAAAGGCCAGGTGACTCACGCAGCCTTCTTATCTCCTAGAGAAACAACTGTAAATGGGCCGTAAATACAGAGTGCCAAGTTAGAGAACCCAGAAAGAGAAGCAGCTCCCTGAGAGAGCTGCAGAGAAGCTTGTCACTGGGCACTCTGTGCTGAGGAGAAACTAACTGTACAGCTGGGATGGGGTGGGAGAGGTGGAGCATAGCCCTCTTAGGCCAAGGTGTTCAGGTGAGGAGGAGGGCTACCCCAAATGAGGCAGGAGACATGAAGCCTTCACAGAGAAACACCCAAGGGTGTTCACGGGTGAGACACCTCAGCTAAAGTCATTTTAATTTAGCAGGCGCAATTCTGAAGACACAATCAGACTACTCAGTTTAAAATGGGATCAGGAGTTTCTGAGCTCACCAGAAATGAAGACTCTCAGGTTTAACCTACATCTACTGAATAGAAATATGCATATAGGGACAACATGGGAAATCTGAATCTTTACAGGATCCTTGCAATTCTCTGCGGTAAAGCTTGAGTCTGGCTGGAATGCTAGCTTTACAGACTTTCAGACATCAATCCTGTGGGCTGAACCAGTGATGGGAAAACCCCTGAGCACTCAAGCCATTATACACATAAGGTCCATCCCACAGTCTTAAAAAAGAGCCCAAAGGTAGGGTTACTGTGTAGCCTTGGCTGTCCTGGAACTCATTCTGTAGACCAGGCTGGTCTCACAGAGATTTGCCCATTCTGCCTCCTGAATGCTGGGATTAAAATTGTGCCGTCACACTCAGATCAACTCTTACAAGTCATTTCATGGGCTGGAGAGATGGCTCAGTGGTTAAGAGCACTGACTGCTCTGCCAGAGGTCCCAAGTTCAATTCTCAGCAACCACATGGTGGATCACAACCATCAGTAATGTGATTCATGCACTCTTCTAGTGTGTGTCTGAAGATAGCTGCACTGTACTCATATAAATAAAAATAAATAAATCTTAGAAAAAAAAAACAAGTCATTTCATTAAAAAAAAAAAAGATAACCTTATAGTCAATCCCAGGAAAAGCCCATATAAGTATAGGTTAATTCTAATCAAGCATGGTATGTTTCAAGTGGACATAAATAAAGCAGGTTAAACCATGAAGATGAAAAAGCGCAAATCTTCATTCCACCTTCCATACTTGGGACTGAAGCCACAGCCTTCGCTGAAGCCTTCATATGCTAAGGCACATGCTAAACAAGTTCTCTAGCAAATCTCCCCAATACAAGAAGCTAAAGTCGTGCTCTATCTCTATTTCATTTATGTTATACTACATATAGTATATGACATATAATCAATACTTGATAAATACTCGGGGCCAGAGAATACTGGCTCAGTATGTTCAAGGCCCTGAGTTTCATCTTCAACATACACACAGATATGAACCTAAAACAGCAAGAATTTCAGACATGGAGGCAGGCTGATGCTTTCTTTAGGGTTAAGGCTGTCTCTATCTGCAATATAGGGCATTAAATTGATGATGCTCGATTCTCAGAAATTTAGAGGCTCAAACACCTCCACACCCATGATGAATATTCATAATGTAACACACTCTAACAGGAACAAATTGGTATCCACAGCAAGTGTTGAGCAGATTCATCAGAAGCCAGCATATTCCCGCTACTCTGACATTAACACACCCAGCGGGAAGCCTGTACCTGGACTGACTGGAAGTGACAACATTGAGAAACCTTGGCTCCTCCCACTAAACTACTCCTGATCCAGACAGAACCCTTGAGGCAAGCGAGCCTGCATATGAAGAGCAAATTCAGGGATGAGTGGTAAGGAAAAGACAGGTTGCAGCTGGGGAATCCCATGAATCTTCTCTCAGCTCAGCAATGAGAACCAGTCTAGCAAATTCTTGGTGACCTTTTCCAGGGAAAGCCCATACAGAGAACTCTTACACAATGATTAAGGGGTTGTTTGTTTGTTTTTGTTTTTATTTTAATTTTTAAAAGCTTTTATTATTGCTCTGCATGTATGATATGATATGATATGATATGATATGATATGATATGATATGATGTATGACACCTATGCCCTAACACCTAACTTCTGAGCCACCTCTCTAGTCCTGAACATTTAGGTTCTGAGAGTAGGGTTTTGTTGGTTGTTCAGGTTAGCACTTCCCTGGAGGTTAGAAGATAACTTTCAGGACTGGGTTATCTCCTACTGTGGGCTCTGGGAATTAAACCAGGCTGTCAGGCTTATGTGACAAGTGCCTTTAAGATGAAGCATCTTGCCAGCCTCACAGTGGCTTTTAGATTAAATATATTTGGCGTTTGTTGATGATGGTGGTAATTAAAAAACAAATATTAGTTTTATTTTTATTTTACATGTGTGAGGACTTCACCTTCATATCTCTATCTATCTATCATCTATCTATCTATCTATTATCTCTATCTCTAATCTATATCTATATCATCTCTATCTCTATCTCTATATCATGTGTGTGCGCGCGCGCACTTCCTGTGTGCCTTGTGCCCGTGTAGGCCAGAAGAGACTATCTGACCCCCTGAGATTGCAGTTACAGGAAGTAAGAGACTATGAGGTGCTAGAAACTGAACGTGCTGAGCCATCTCTCCAGCTTCGAACATTAGGTTTCCAGAGCAGGGTTTTGTTAAGTGGCTCAGGTAGCACTGAACTCTCAACCACTTCACCTGACTCTCATGAGCAACTGTGATTCCAAGAGCGCAGCACCCCATCTGCTCCAGATTCAGGACTCTATGTGAGGACATTTCATCTAGTAAGAGATCTTATCTATTTTATTTGTCTGCTTGCTTATTGTTTCAGCGGCACACAGTGAGCTTGTGGAAGTCACGGGACGAGTTGTGTGGGAGGGAGTTGCTTCTCTTCTTTCATTATGTGGGTTCCAGGACTCAAACTCAGGTCGTCATGCTTGTTGGCAAATGCCATCACCTGATTAGCCATTTGGATCTGGAGGGTCCACAGATCTTAAAAATGAGGCTTTTCTAGCTGAGATGATATTTCTTCTATGGTTTTCGGCTCTAGATTTGAGCTTAGAAAGTGAGGCGTGACAGTGTTTGAGCTTGGGCATTTTAGGATTTAGGATTTCAAATTCGGGATTTTATATTAGATACCAGCCCTGGATGGAACAAAAATAGAAAAACATGCCATAAGTCAGTCTTAAAATATGAGGAAACTAATAGATAAAACCAAAATCTAAACCTAAGCTCACAAATCAGAAATACAGCAGGAAAAAAAAATCAGATTCAGAATACACAGGGAATATGGGAAGACAGATGTCAAATTGTAAAGCTTCCGTATCTAAGAGAATGGACAAATACACACAGCCACCATGTGCGTGGATCATGTGACAGGCTGGACCTGAGGTGAGGACACTTGATACCTCACTCATCTGATACCTGACTACATGGTGAGTTATGGGTTCAATCAACCCATGTAAGTATTTAGCTAACAGTATTAAGTAATAAACTAGTGCATCTTATGACTGTGCACACTGCTATATCCAAGAAGAATTTCTGAGAACTAATTTTCCATTGTGAAGTTTGTAATTAGAAAATGTTATTTTGTGGAAAACTTAACAATAGGGCTGGTCAAACAGCTCAGTGGGGAGAAGCACTTACTGAGAAGACATGACATCCTGAGTTTGATCCCAGGAGCCCATGGTGGGAAGAGAGAACCAACTTCCCAACATTGTTGTCCTTTGACCCCCACATAGCTCTGTGACCCACAAGTGCCCCCCAACCAACACCCACCCAATAATAATAAACCTAAAAACTGGGTGTAAAATACCTGTTCTTGGTATTGGCATCCCATGATACTGGCATCTCCAAAAGTGCTGAGGTCCTTTGCTTCGACTAGGTTGTACATTCACCAATAGCCTCTCATAGGCTCTCTTCCTAGTGTCAAGCCTCAACTTCTTTGCTTGATCCCTTCAGTCCTGGGCCTTCAACTGCCACTGAAATTGCACCTTCACCCAAGGCCTCTCCTGCTCTCACAGTGCCAAGTCTCATCTGCTCTTCATGACCCTTTCATGCCTTCAAAACCAGTATCACCTGGGTGACTCTTACACATTACCAAGTCCAGCTGCCAATACAAGGTACACACGTGGCCACCTCTGGAACACAGCTTTTCTGTGCTCTCAGGAAACACTTCCTGGAAGATTTCACCTCAGTGATGCTGGTATCTTCTTAATTACTGCTAATTTCTTATTTCCAGCTAACCAGAATCAGTTGTTCCAATAACATAAAGGTTTTCTTTATTGCTGGTGGTCTCTTGTTAATCATGGCTAACTCTTCAGCTCCAACTGACCAGAATCTCAATTCAGAATAGCAAATGGCCCTTGTCTTAGTTAGGGTTTTACTGCTGTGAACAGACACCATGACCAAGGCAACTCTTATAAAGGACATTTAATTGGGGTTGGTTTATAGGTTCAGAGGTTCGGTCCATTATCATCAAGGTGGGAGCATGGCAGCATCCACGCAGTCATAGCTTGGAGGAGCTGAGAGTTCTACATCTTCATCCAAAGACAGACAGCAGAAGACTGGCTTCCAGGTAGCTAGGATGAGAGTCTTAAAGCCCACACTCACAATGACACACTTCCTCCAACAAGGTCACACCTACTCCAACAAGACCACACCTCCTAATAGTGCCACTTCCTGGGCCAAGCATATTCAAACCACCATAGCCCTGATAGATTCTTTAAAGTCCCCCTAAAAATTCATAAGCCAGGCCTCCATTTTCTGCACTGCTCCCACAGAATATCCCACTGAGCTCTCAAAACTCAATCACTTCTCTAGCCCAGAGTTCCAAATTCCTTCCATAATCCTTCTGAAAACATGGTCTGGTCTATCATAGCAATTCCCCACTTCACTGGTACCAACTCTCATCTTAGGGTTTCTACTGTGAAGAGAGACCAAGGCCATGGCAACCCTTACAAATGAAAACATTTAACTGAGGCTGACTTACAGTTTGGAGGTTTAGTCCATTATTATCATGGCAGGAAGCATGGAGGAATACTGCAGACATAGTGCTGGAGAAGGAGCTGAGAGTTCTACATCTGGATCTGTAGGCAGAAGGAAGAGAATGTCACACTAGGCTTGGTTTGAGCATTTGAGATCTCAAAACCCAACCCCAGTGACACACTTCCTAATGGTACCATTACCTATGAGCCTATGGGGGCCATTTTAATTCAAACCAAACACAGGGCCATTCTTATTCAAACAACCACATACAGTATTTACATCAGGCAGTATGTCTTAGAGTTTCTATTGCTGTGATAAAATACCATGACCACAAACAACTTGGGGAGGAAAGGGTTTATTTCATCGCATAGTTTGCTGTCCATCACCCAGGGAAGTCACAGAAGAACTTCAAGGCCTTCTTCAGTCCTCTACAGACATCAGGCATGCATATGGTGCACAGGCATATATGCAGGCAAAACAAAAGAAGACAAAAAAACTTTATGCATAAAAAAATCCCTTTGGTAACAGAAATGCAATGAAGTTTTTCTCCATTTTAATAAGATTGGACTGTTTTCTTGTTATATACAATAACATCAAGAATTAATTTAGTTTTAATTGTTTTTTAGTTGACTCCCCAGTCAGCTACAGTCCTTATCAGTTTCTTCTGCCTGCTTTCTTCTCTTTCCATTTGGCATAAGAATAAAGAGATGGTAGTCACAAAAAATACATCTCTGTTGACAGAGTAAGCCCCGCACACAAGATCTAGACTTTTCTTCAAGAAAAAGCAAACCTTCCTTGTCAACAAACACTGGGCCATCTCTGTCTGCTTTTTTTTTTTCTCCTTCAGTCTATTTTTTATAAGCGCTTTTTTTTTAAATCAGAGTTGGAACATATTGAAGGACATTTTGAATAAGGGTTTTAAGTATGAGGGTTAAGAAAGGCATTTAGAAAAAAATGACAAAAACAAAACCAAAAACACCTGAGAACGTGGATGTGGGCCCCAGGAGGGAGTCCCTCCATTTTTATTGACTTAGTTTTGAGACAGGATCTTCATTGTAGTTCAGGTTGGCCAGGAACTCACTATATAGCTCAAGATGGCCTTGAACTTGTGGTGGCATTATTCAGTCTTATAAGTGCTAGGATTACAGCCCGCCATACCAGGCTGATTCATTGTTCTTGTTTTTGCAGGTGGAGACTCATGCACTCAGCAGTCCAGTCTGGCCTGGACTCACTATGTCTCCCAGTCTGGCTTTGAACACAGATCCTGTGGATCCTGTTCCCCCAACTGAACTTTCCTTATCTGGTCTCAGTGGGAAAAGAAGTGCCTAGTTCTGCAGTAATTTGATGTGCCAGGGTGGTTGATACCCAGTGGTGGGAGGAAGTCTCCCCATTCTCAGAGGAGAAGGGGTGGAGAGGATGTGGAGAGGACCTGTGTGTGTTAACGGGGAGAGGGGACCAAGAGGAGGCTGCATTTGGGATATAAAGTAAATAATTTAATTAATAGAAACAAAAAACTCAGATCCCCCAGGGTTAGTAGCAGGTGTTGTTCAAGCTCATTCTGGTATAAAACTAACTTTTATTCACCTGATGTAATTGTTGTCTCCAGGCTTACTGACTCTGTCTGCAAACCTAGGCCTAGTCCTGGAAGCATCTAGCCTTTGTACAATCTAATACAGGCCTAGAATGTTTTCAGCCTGTGAGACTTGTTGAATAAGGTCACCCCTTTTCTAGTTCTTTCGATCTCTGGCTGGCTGATTCAACTCAGCTGGTCTGGCTCAAACTCCTCTCCATGTTAACTTATTCATACTGGCTTCTTTCATTTCTGACTGCATTGTTCTGCTTGGCCTCAAACCAACTCTAGCAATCTCTTCTGATTTTCTGGCTCCTCAGTCTCCAGCTCATTCTGTCTCACCTGTATCTAGCCTTTCCTTTCTTCAGTCTGTCTCTGTAAAACTATTCTAGTAAAACTGCTTCTCTCCAATTCTCTCTCTGTCCTGTCCCTCAAGAAGCTTCTCTTTTTTTCTCTGTTCTCATGAGAATTGGGCCTACTGTATTCTGTCAAGTCTCTCTCTCTCTCTCTCTCTCTCTCTCTCTCTCTCTCTCTCTTTCCTTCTTTCTTTCTCTCTCTCTTTCTTTCTTTCTTTCTTTCTTTCTTTCTTTCTTTCTTTCTTTCTTTCTTTCTTTCTTTCTTTCTTAGTTTTTTTCCAAGACAGGGTTTCTCTGTGTAGTCCTGGCTGTCCTGGAACTCACTCTGTAGACCAGGCTGGCCTCAAACTCAGAAATCCACCTGTCTCTGCCTCCCAAGTGCTGGGATTAAAGGTGCGTGCCACCACTGCCTGGCCTGTCAAATCTTTCTTATTCGTCACTTTGTCTACCACTCAATTAGACATCACTTTCAAACATGGGTGCATCCTTCTATAAACTAACTTTATCTTCATTGTTTGGGAATAAAAGTGTGTACTAAGGCTGTATTTGTATTCAGAAGGCTTAAGGGATGAGCCACACTACAACTAGAAACAGTTTTTTTTTTAATTTTCTTCAATAAATAACACAATCTTGAGGGTTTGTAGTGTGACCAAATATCAAGCAACACTCTAACCTTCTGATTTTGCCTCTACCTTCCATATGTTTAGATAATAGGCACACACCACCATGTCTGACTTGGTGTTCAATTTTTGAGTTCATTATACATCTGGCTATTAATCTTCCATCAGCTGAATGGCAGACAGATACTTTCTCCTGTGGGTTTACTCTTTACTGTGCCATGGTGGTTTGAATAGGTATGACCCCCATAAATTCATGTCTTTGAATGCTTGGCCCACAGGGAATGACACTAATAGGAGGTGTGACCTCGTTGTAGTAGGTGTGCTTTGTTGGAAGAACTGTGTCACTATGGGGCCAGGCTTTGAGGCCTCTTATGCTCAAACTATGTCTGTTGTGGCACACAGTCTCTTTCTGATGTCTGTGGATCAAGATATAGAACTCTCAGCTACTTCTCAGCACCGTGCCTGCAGTCCACCATGCTTCCCACCACAACAATAATCTAAACCTCTGAAACTGTAAGCCAGCTCTAATTAAAGGTTTTCTTTATCAGAGTTTCCCTGGTTATGTGATTCTTTACAGCAATGAAGCCCTAAGACATGTGCTGCTTGCTGATTCTTCCTTTGCTGTATAGAAGCTCTTAACTTTGTACACTGTAATTTATGAACTCTTGCTATTAGGTCCTAAGCAATTGGAAATTACTATTTAGAGAAATCATATTCTGTATCTTGGAGTGTTTTCCTGTCGTAGCTTTAAAATCCGAGTCTTCAAAAAATTACTCTACTTTATTCACCCGCATGATTTCTTTGCATCATAGTGCGCTGGCAGATGTCTGAGGGCAACTTTCAGGAGTTAATTCTTCTACCATGTGGGTGTCAGGGGTTGGTTTAAAGTCATCAGGCTCAGGAACTGATGACTACTCACTGAACTGTCTAGCTGGCCGGTGGGGAGCAGATGAAGTCCTGAGTGAATGTATCCCCTTGACGTGGGCACAACCACATCAAGGACCCCATGGGTCGGTCTTCCCTGGTCTGAGTATGGGGGTTGACAGTGTGTTTAGAAAGTATCAACCACAGCTTCCGCCTCCTGGATGATGTAGCCTGAGATTGCACCCCTGTAGAGACCTCCTCCTAAGATCAGCATCCTTGTTCAGTTGCACAACGTTGACTCACCTCCTTGTTCAGCTGTATACAACAAACTTGCTGAGTTTCTGGGGTGCTGGGGTGTCTCCATCAGAGCATACCACCCAACCAGATCCCAGCTTTTTGTATATGTGTCTGTCAGTTTTTCATTCCCTGCCCCCCTCCACCCGCCCAAGTTAGACCAATCTCTAAGCCAAGCATGTTGTAGCACTGGTCCAAAAGTTTCAGGTCCTTTGTTCATTGATGTGTGTACAGGGTAAGATGTAGGGATATGGCTTCATTCTTCTACATGTAGATATCTGGCTTGTCCAGTACTATTAGCTAAAGAGGCTGCCATTTCCACAAATGTGAATCTGACCCTCCCCCACCCCCCACTGTTGAGAATCAGATGGCTGCAGCTGTGTGGATTGCTTCCTGGGTCCTCTGTTCTATCAAACTGCTCTGTGAGACGGGTAGTTTATGGATGAGAAAACAGAGATTCAGCAATTTCTAGTAACTAGTCCAGTAATAACTAAAAAATATTGAGATTCAAAAGCTTGTTCTATTTGTTCCAAAAGCGGTAATTTTTGTTGTATTGGACTATAGAAAATGCCAGTATAAATGAGCAAACCCTGCGGTGTACAGATCAAGAGTTTAGGAGCATAGAGGGAATAGATTTAAAATGTCTAGAGAAACATGCCTTCTTTTAGTTTCTTAACTAATGCTCCTTGTTAATACATCAAGAGAACATTTAAAATAGCAATTACACTCGGTGACTAGACTGAAATGCAATTTTCCCTTTGACAAGCTAAAAAGGAAAAAAAAAACCCTCTTAAAAAACCCCCCCCTTTTTTTTTTTT